>NW_021703778.1:69465282-69802003 GCF_005190385.1 Monodon monoceros
CCACCAGGGAAGCCCCTGGTGGCGCAGTGGTTGAGAGTCCGCCTGCCGATGCAGGGGACACGGGTTCGTACCCCGGTCCGGGAAGATCCCACATGCCGCGGAGCGGCTGGGCCCGTGAGCCATGGCCGATGAGCCTGCACGTCCGGAGCCTGTGCTCCGCAACGGGAAAGGCCACAACAGTGAGAGGCCCGCGTACCGCAAAAAAAAAAAAAAAAAAAAAAGAGGTGAACTGATTTAAAAAATTAAGTAAATAAGCGTCAATAACATGTCTACACTGTTCAGATGTTCTTTCGCACTCTCAAATATGTAATGCAAGTCATGCTGGTTCTATCTTCAATATGTCCAGGATCTGACCTCTTCTCCCACGCCAGCATGGCTTCTCCTGGGCCACTGCAACAGTCTCCCACCAGGCCCCTGCCCCTGCAGTCTGTTTTCCATATGGCGACTAGGGGGAGCCAGTTAAAACAGAAGGCAGATATGTCCCTCCCCCTCTCAGAACCTCCAGGGGCTCCCAGCTCAGAGGACAAGCCAAAGACCCACCAATGGCCTGTGTGACCCTATAATCTGCACGCCCCCTCCCCCTAGTATTTCTCCCATCTCATCACCTCTTTGATGGTCCTGGGACATGCCAGGCATGCTACCACCTCAGGACCCTTGCACTTGCTGTTCTCTGAGCCTGGAACATTCTTCCCCCAGATAGTGTCAGAGAGGTTCCCTTCACCATCAAGACCTTGCTCAAATGTCACCTTCCCAGAGAAGCATTCCCTGACCACTTTTTCTGAACCACATCTACCCTCTCCTGGCATTTCTGTCTCCTCTTCTCTGTTCCATTTTTAACCTTGGCATCTTTATCTTCCAAGATGCTGGATACCTGATGATTTTGTTTATGGTCTGTCTGTCCTCCCACTAGACTCCTTGAGCTTGGGAATTTTTGTTCTTGCTTGCTGCAGGATCCCTAGCACCTAGAACATGGCTTGGCACCCAATAGGAGCTCGATGAGTACATGTCATGTGGGTGAATACAAAGTTCCATTCGTGCACATGTGCATTTTTCAAGAGAGAAAGGGTCCAAAGCACTCATCAAAGTCTGAGAAGGGTTGTCTGCCACCAAAGGGTACCCCAGCTCCCCTATTTGGGACCATGTTGGCCAATTAGATTTACTTTCTAAAGGGGCAGACAATACCACTTAGCCAGTTGGGCCTATAGTTTTTCTCCTGAGAGTTAATAAGTGAAGCCTTGGTTTATCCATTCGTTTTCTGTGAAGTGGGCTAGGATGAGTCAGTCTCCCTGCCAGTTCATCTCACCATAGCAAGAGGTGGCCCAGACTCCCTCTGTAATGCCTCTGTTCATAAGCAGTGGTCCCTAGAGCCTGCCTCTTCCCACCACCAAGAAGCAAGTTCTGCCTTGTATTATTTCTGCTGTTTCATACCTTGTGAATTCCCAGCTAATGTGGAAATATCCCAAGGGCAAAAGACCATGTTTTCTTTTCTAGGGTCAGATATTCAGAAGATGAACATTCAACTCAAGCAGCCAGGGGTTAAAGTCCCATCTCTGCCACTTGTTGGCTGTGTGACCAAAGACAAATTACTTAACCTCTCTGTTTCCTTCTCTAAAAAAATGGATTGTTTAAGAATAAGAACTTCCTCATTATGCTGTTGGAGGGATTTGATGAGATAGTGCATATAAGTGTTTGGTATGGGATGATGAGCATGGAGCTTGGTGAAGTGAGGGGTTTTAATCCAATCATGTCACAAATATTAAGTGCCTGCTATGTGACAGGTGTTATGCTAAGGACTGGGGAGAAGAAATAGGGCAGGTGCTGTCTTGTGTGAATTAGCTTCTTTGATGGTACAGACAGAGTGGCATCAAATGGCCTGTTTCTGACTCGCTCAGTGGGTCTGTGGGTGGCCTGTGCCTGACAGTTTCACCATCTCTAACCACGTGGGGCTTACATTCCAGAGGCAGAGGAGAATGGACACGGGGTTGCATGGGTTTATGAACTGTGAGAAAACACAGGGTACTTTGGGGGAATATTAGAATAATGGGGAGGGGGCAGATTTAAATCTCAGGGGTTAGAGTTATTTCTTTGTGAGTTACTTTGTGAATAACCTGGCTGCAGAGACCTGAGGAGCAGCAGCTGGGACCCTACCTTTCTCCTTTCCTGCACCCTCAGGGAATTTGAGCTTGTTCTCCAGAGGGGCGGTTTAGGAGGGTGCCCTAGGCTGAAGCTCTGAGGCCCTGCCCTCTGGGCACTGCCACACACACCCTCTAGTGGTCACAACACAGGCAGGCGCTAGGCTGGATGGGCCCTGGAATCCAAGGACAGTGGGACTGACTGTCACCATCCTTCTCTTCCTGATACTATCTCCGTTGAGACTTGGTCTTCTTGGAATGAGGGATGACTCCAGGACCTCATGTCATTTAACTTTGGTAACCAACTGTAGCATGATTCCTATTCCCATTTTACAGATGAGAACCCCGAGGCTTAAAGAGGCGAGGGAGGTTAAGTAGGGTCAGTACTGAACTCAGGCCTACTAGACTCTGGTTTCCATGCTCTTCAGGTGTCATCCAGCTGGCACCTAATGGCACCCCACCCTCAATGCCACATCTCTGGGTGAGCAGGAGCAGAAGGCAAACTTTGTCCAAATTACTGCCCAGGGAAGAAGGCAGCCCTCCCCAGGAAGGTTCCTACTTCAGTCTCTCCTCGGCCTGAGGCCCCAAGCACAGGCCTGATATCCCTCAGGGTGCTCCACCAGGAACCCTGCAGAAAGGGATGCCCTGGTACCTTAGGGAGGTATGGGGGAATGGAGGGGGAAGGAGTCACAGTTCACAGATTTGCATCCAGGGGTGCTGAGCATTTGTGGAAGCCCTGAGAGGTAATCCATCCACCTGCTATCCTTTTCCTTTTGCTTCCCCTCACACACACATACCTCTTCCCCCAGCCAATGGGTTCAAATCCAACCTCTGCCACTAACTACAAGCTTGTGCAAGTTACTTAAGGTCTTTGTGCCTCAGTGTCCTTTAATGTAAATTAGTGGTGAATAACCATGCCTACCCCTAAAGTGTTGTTATATGGAGTCTGGGGCCTCAGCCCACAACACTTTGATTCAGCAGGTCCAGTGGACCACATTTTGGAAAGCAGTGTCCTGAAGGGTGTGCTCCGGCAACACAGACCCACACCACTTTCTAGCTGTTGGGGTGAGAGCACATACTGGTTTATGCCTCTCTGGTTTTAGTATCTTAGCAGTTTCAAGACTATCTTCATTTCAGTGGCAAATTAAATGAGTAAGTTTCTGTTCCTCAGTTTCCTCATCTGTGAAATGGAGGTAATAGTACTAATAGGATTGTTGTGAGAATGACTAAAATCTTTGTAATGCTTGCTTGGAACATGGCCTTGCCCATAGTAAGCACAAGCTATTATTGTAATCCACAGCCAAACCAGCAGATACCCTGATGAAAGAAAACACTTTACATCACATTAAGTTTCTCCTTGCATTTTAAGACGCATTCATTTCCCCAGGGGTCAGAAGTGACTGAAAAGGGGCCACAAGATCCGTTGTCCTCTAGGTGTTGCTTACACAGGTGTTTTGTTCACTTGTGAAAATTCACCCTGTTTGCTTACGATTTGTGCACTTAAAAGGCACTGTCTCCTAGGATCCTCATGGTTCTGTGAAGAAGGCAGGGCAGGCATCATCATCTCCGCTTTTCAAACGGAGGCCAAGACAGCTATTTTGATTGGGCCAAAGAAGAAAGGGATGAGGGTTGGGAAGCTTCTAAGTCCGGCCCTCCATTCGCGAGAGTAAACGCCTCTCCCAGAGGGAGCGGAGCGAACAGTACCTGGCTCCAGGTAAAGCTCAGCAAAGGGTTCTAAGTCCTTCCTGCAAACACCGGCCTTCCCCCAGCGCACACACAACTCGGGCACGCCCGGGGACTAGCACCGCAGCACGCTCACAAGGCCAGTCCCACACGTGGGAACTCCCGAGGGAGGCCCGCGCGCCTGCAAACTCTCGGCCCCGGCGGGGGGAATGGCGTCCAGCCCCGGGCCAATGAGAGTAGCGGAATTTCTTTCATTCAGTGCTGGTCTGGTTCTTGCCCGGAAAGGGGCGGGACACCACGCCGGAGGCGGGGCCGCCGCGCGCCGGGGAGAGGGCGGTGCCCGCTCAGTGGCCCGGCCAATCGGCGCCGCGCCCGGGGTGGGAGGGGGGACCAAGCCTTTTTTCCCTCCGCGCGGGGCCAATCCCGACTTTACAAGCTTGAACTTTTGCCACCCTCGGACTAGCTAGAGCGCCCGAGGAGGTACCCCGCCGCGCCGGCTCCAGGGGCAAGAGCGGCCTTAACCCTTACCTCGCCGGGCGGCTCGCTGCTGCCGCCGCGCTCCCACCAGCTCGCCCCGGATCAGGCGGGCCCCGGCCCCCCAACCCACCCCCATTGCCATGGTGAAACGTCGCTGGGGAAATCACGAGCCCTACCCACATCCCTCTTCGTGGTGCAGAGAATAAACTGGGGAAGGGAAGGGGGTGGAGGAGTCGCCCAGCCCCGGAACGGCTGGCGGCCCGCCTAGCTCCGAGGTAAAGAGACTTGGCGACCGAGAGGAGCCCGAGAGAAGACCTTCTCTGCCTCTACCCCACCCTCTGCAACTCCCCTACCTCGAGCAAGCCTAGAATCCCGCTGCGCGAGGCATTCCACGCCCCCCGGTTGGCCGGGCGGCCAACCCCTGACTTCGCGCAGGGGGTGTGGAAACCTCGTGCTATCACGCTAGCTCCCGCTACTCCAACAAATCAGCCGCCCCCTGCTCCCAAGAGACGCAAGCCAGGGAAGCATACACGCACACCCATTTTTATTAGCCTTCCCTGGGATGGGGGTTTGTACCAATTCTAAAGTGCAATGTGTGTTTGTAAGTTTGTGCACAAGCCAGGGAGAGGCAAAGCGCTCCGTTTGTGTCCGAGTCTTAGTGAGTCCGCCGAGCCCTCGAGCAGCCCGCCCGTGGTTTGTGTAACCGCGTGTGTGTGTGTGCGGGCGCACGCGAGCCAGAGAGCAGGCCGTGGGCGCTGTCAGGCTCGGGGCGGGGGGGCTGGGGCAAGCGTGGGGCGGGGGTCGGGGCTCGGCCCGCCCCGGGAGTCGGCCCCTCGGAGCCTCGGGCCCTGCAATGGGACGTGTTCTCCTTTAAGAGTTAAGAAACTTGAAACCTTGTTTGCGCAACAATCAGCGCCGCGGAGCCGCCAAAGTGTCTAGACTGGCATATGATGGGAGGCAGCCAATGACTCCGCGGCGCTCCTCCGGGGGCCCTCAGTGTGCGTTTGAGGAGAACAAAAAAGAGAGCCGAGCGGGGGAGCGAGCGAGGGAGACGAGCCGAGAGAAAGAGCCGCCGGGCGCTGCCTCGCCAGACATCGCCGGGACCACGGGGCCACCGGGAGGCACTTTTTGTGGAGGGGGGAGGGGGGCGACCTCTGCAGCCGCAGCGTCCGGGGCGTCCGAGCGCAGCGTGGGGCGGGCTACGACCTCTGCCTCGGTGGATTGCATTTTTAATTAAGGATTCCCAGCAGCTCTTTGGGATTTTTACAGTTTCCACTCATGTGTTGACACCCGCGTTCTGGAGAAATTCGCTCCAAGTGCATCTAGCGCCTGGGACCTGAGACGGAGTTGGCTTTTCGTGCATGCAATTCCAGGGATTTTGGTTTTGTTTCGGGTTTCTTTTTCTTTCTTTCCTTTTTTTCTTTTTTTCTTTCTGCAGGGAGTAAGAAGGAAGCCGAGGGTATCAACAAGCCTGCCTTTCGGATCCTGCAGGAAAAGCCCATGTAGTGAAGTGCTTGGGTTTTAAAGGCAGGGCTTCCCAGACACATTTGGGGGGTTCGGCGCGAGCGCTTTGTGCTCATGGACCAGCCGCGTAACTTTTGAAGGCTCTCCGGCCCATGCGGGGTCTTGCTGGCGGCGCGCAGTCTGCAGTCCCTCTAAAGCGCCGGGGCTGGAGTTGCTGAGCTGCCCGGGCGCCGGGGTCCATGTAGTCGCGGGCCGAGCGCGGACTGCGGCTCGGCGTGCGCGCGTTCCCCGCCGTCCTGCCCTGGCGAGCTCCCTCATGTTGCAGCCCTGCGGCGCCCCTTCGACGACAGGCTGTGCGCGGTCTGCACGGCGCCCGGCGGCAGAGCTTCATGTGGGGCTGCGGCCCGCGCAGCCGGCGCCTCGCTGAGGAAACGGACCCCCGGTAACCGGAGACCGCCTCCCCCCCACCCCCGGCGCCAAAGGATATCGTATGTTCAGGTCCAAACGCTCGGGGCTGGTGCGGCGACTTTGGCGAAGTCGTGTGGTCCCCGACCGGGAGGAAGGCAGCGGCGGCGGCGGCGACGAGGATGGGAGCGTGGGCAGCCGAGCTGAGCCGGCCCCGCGGGCACGAGAAGGCGGAGGCTGCGGCCGCCCCGAAGTCCGCCCGGTAGCCCTGAGGCGGCCCCGGGACGCGGTGGGACAGCGAGGCGCCCAGGGCGCTGGGAGGCGCCGGCGCGCAGGGGGCCCCCCGAGGCCCATGTCGGAGCCGGGGGCCGGCTCTGGGGGCTCCCCGCTGGACGTGGCGGAGCCGGGAGGCCGGGGCTGGCTGCCCGAAAGTGATTGCGAGACGGTGACCTGCTGTCTTTTCTCGGAGCGGGACGCCGCCGGCGCGCCCCGGGACGCCGGCGACCCCCTGGCCGGGGCGGCCCTGGAGCCGACGGGCGGCGGGCGGAGTCGTGAAGCCCGCTCGCGGCTGCTGCTGCTCGAGCAGGAGCTCAAGACGGTCACGTACTCGCTGCTGAAGCGGCTCAAGGAGCGCTCGCTGGACACGCTGCTGGAGGCGGTGGAGTCCCGCGGCGGCGTGCCGGGCGGCTGCGTGCTGGTGCCGCGCGCCGACCTCCGCCTGGGCGGCCAGCCCGCGCCGCCGCAGCTGCTGCTCGGCCGCCTCTTCCGCTGGCCCGACCTGCAGCACGCCGTGGAGCTCAAGCCCCTGTGCGGCTGCCACAGCTTCGCCGCCGCCGCCGCCGACGGCCCCACCGTGTGCTGCAACCCCTACCACTTCAGCCGGCTCTGCGGGCCAGGTGAGCGCGCCGCGCCCGGCGGGCCCTTGGGGTTCCCTTCCCGCCCCCTTCCGCGGCCTCCTGTCTCTCCTTGACACCTCTGGCGGGCGGGCGGGCGGGCGGAGCTGCGGGTGCTCCCGCGGGTGCCCCTGGAGCGTGGGAGCTCCCAGTGGAGGCGCCTCACGCTGGCAGGAAAGCCGGGGAGTGGGGATGTGGGCGCACACGGCAACTTCGTCTTAAGGCTCCGGCAAACTCAGAAGGGTGCGTGTTGGAGTTTTCTCTTCAGCTTCAGGGACCTGAGGCAGGCTCCGGCTTTCCAGACGGTGGAAGAGGAGCGCAGGTCTAGAAGAGGCCAAAGACTTGAGCGCCCCCCTCCTCCAAGCCTATTTACCCCCAGTCCGTGCCCGAGCCTGTAGCATTTGTGTGTGTATGCCTATACCTACGGTATATTATGCTTTGTCGTATCCAGGTAGATATATGTCGTGAAATTGGGTGTAGGCAATTCATGGCTAGAGTCCAAAGTGTTTGTAAACTGTCCTACCTAGGAGCAAAGCTTTTGCGGGGTAACCCTTCTCAAGAGTGGAGACCACCCTCTTGCTCTCTTGCCTCTTGATTGTTGCCAGCATCCCTTGGGTGTCCCATGCCAGGACCTTCTGTCATCATCATTCTCAATCCTGTGCCCAGCTTTTCTAGAGAGCTGAGGGTCCTGGAGGTGTCTGGGTAGGGAAGGAAGCTGGATATTTTAGTACTTTTGAGAACTGCCCCCCTTCTTTGTCCTCTTCTTGGGATTTTTCTGCACACACCATCTACCCAGTCCTGCTTACCTGAGCAGGCCCTGGGTGCTGTAGCAGAGGTGAGGACAGAAGGAGACTCGAGGCAGGCCGGAAGCTTGCATCCTCACACACCCCCCCCCAGCGCCCCCTTCCCTTGCACTGCAGGGATCACACATTTTCAGCCTGTAGCCTCTTCTGGGTGTATGCATCTTTAGTGGCACTGGGGGTTCTGCAGGGATGGGACTCTCTGAGGGTTATAGACTGTTGGGCCTGGGCAGGCTCTGAGTTCCTCCGGCCTGGCTCCTCTGGAGAGAGGCAGCACCCAGCCTGGGGGCATTTAAGAGGGTCAGATCACACAGGTCTCCTGACTCCCAGCGTGGAAGGGGAGGGTGGGGCTAGAAGCATGGATTGTTCCCAGGTGTCTTGTTGGTGTCTGGGGTGGTGGCTGGAGGGGAAGGACGGTGCCTCACTGGTGGTTCCTGAAGAGAGAGCACTGATGGGGGCTGGGGTGGGGAGAGGCAGCACTGATCTGGCTGCCCTGCGCCCCGCATGGTCAACTCCAGGCCTGATTCTCAGGGGCTTTGGGCAGTTGCTGGCCTGTGGCCCTCTGCGGGCTTTCTGTGCTCCTTGTTCTTCTGACAGCTTTCTCTGGAAGTGGCTTTCTCTCCTCTTCCTCCCTGGCTCCTCCCTGCCTCTGAGGAGGAGGGCCCTGTTTGTGGTTGCCCTGTCCCTGGTCCCGTTTTCAGGGGGAGAGAATTGGTGGGGGCCCCTCTGCTCTTCTAGAAGGCCCCGCTGGGCATTTCCTCTCTCACCACATCAGTCTGCTAGCGAGTATTTGTTGAGCACTTACTCTGTGCCAGGCAGCATGCTGGGTGCTGTAGTGGGGAGAGTGGAAATATGAGTAGGATCCATGCCCTCAAGAAACAGAATCTTCGGGTTGTGGCGGGGGGGAGAGTTGGGACAGAGATGGGGGAAGCAGGGCCAGGCCAGAGGGTCTGAACTCTCAGACCACTGTGGGGTGTGCATGTAACAGGAGCACCTCTAGGAGCCTCACAGCTCTAACCTGGAGCAGGGCCTTGGAGGATGGATGGGTAAGGGGAGGTGGGTGTCGAGGGGGAGGAGGAGAGGGCCCGCTGGGAGTCAGGGTACCAGGCAGGCTCAGGTGTGAGGGTGGGAAGGGGTGGGGTAAAGAAAACTGGAGACAGGCAGGACCCACCCTGCCCGTACTCCTTGGATAAGTCAGCTTGGGTCTTGGTTTGAGTTTGGTGGCCTTGAGCAGTTTTAAGTTGATGGGCAAACTGCAGTGGAATGGTTCTGACCCATAGACCTGGTCCTAGGCTCTGCCCGGCCGGTATCGACAACTTGACCTTCGAGGAGTAACCTCTCCTCTTAGTCTTTCTGTGGGTCAGTGCGGGCGGCTCTAGAAACGTTCTCCACCTCAAATTCCAGACTAAGCATTGGCACGTGACTCCTCTCCTCCTCCCAGAAGGAGGCGCTGTTGCAGGGACTGTGCCTGTTCTCCTGCTACTTCGTTTGCCGAAGCCCCGCCCCCCACACCGCGTTCAAGCCACCCCGGGGGCCGTTGGGAGGACTGGTGGTCTGGGAAGAGTTTCCGGTAGGCACCAGGCTGACCCTCTTGCTCCATGCCATGCCTGATGGCTTGGGCCGCCAGGACTGAGGACTGGGGGAGCCCTTTGCTGTCCACCCCACCGCCGCCTCCTGGCCGCCAGCCTGGCTCCCGGAGCTGGGCGGGTGCATAGCTGGAGCTCAGCCGTGCGCGTCCTGATAAGGAGACTGCTCCTTCCCGGGCTCTGGGGGAGAGGGCTGGGGCACTGGGGCAGGTACACCCATAGAGAGTACGCTGGAACACCCAGCGGGCCAACTGAGGGACACCCACCGGCCCCCCAGTGCCCCCCAGGCCCCCACAGGGATCCCTAGTGAGAAGGCCCCTTTCTGGGCAGTGCGGCCCCCTGCTGCTCAGGGCAAACCCTGCTCCATCTTTCAACTTGCTTTGGGGCATTGGGGCCAATTCCCCTCTTTGGGCCTCTTTTCTCATCTGTAAAGCGAGGGAGTGGTGAACAGAATCTCTGAGGGTCTGCTGGGAGGATTCCAGGTGACACAGCCCTGCCCTCTCCCCCATGCTTGTCTCAGAAAGTGGGGTCCTGTGTGCCCAGCTCTGCCCTGGGCTTCCCGCTCCCGTGGGAGTCAGGCCCTAGCTTTCCCTCCCTCTGGTGTATCTTTCTGTCCCTGGAAAAGCCAGTTCGCTGAGCTTGGTGCCTATGTGGACGGAAATGTGGAGAAATACTTTAATCACAGTTCTAACCTGTGTTTATAGAGCTCCTTTCTCCCGAAAGTATCCATTAACTTTGGAATAAATCTCCTGCTCTTTGCTTCACCACTTTTTTTTTCTGTAATTATATTCAGTAAATTACTGTTATCCAAATTGCGCCAGGGAAAGAGAGACGGAGCGAGAGAGAACTTCTAAACGACTGGAGGAGGCCGCCTAGGAAAACACAGGGTTCCCAGGCCAGGACTATAGGAATTAGAATGGGCTAGAAAGTTTTCCTTTTATTTGGCCTGGCATTATCCCTTTGAAATGAGATCAATTTCAAGTTGGGCTTCCAAGCCCCCGCCCTGCCCCTCTGGCGGCCCCTCAGCCCTGCCCGCCCTGCTCCTCCGAGCTCCTCCTTGGAGGTGAGGAAGGGGTGATAATGTGCAGTGTGCCTCTTGCTGGCGCCAGCCTGCCGCGCTGTTTATCTGGCTGCCGGGGGAATCTGGGCAATTAGGCTCTGCCGGCCTTAAAGCACCAGGAGCTTCTCTTCTGTGTTTCCCACCCTGGGCCTTGGGGTTGAGCCTTCAGGTCCTGGGGCTGGAGGGGAAAGGCACCCAGGAGGGCACCCCTTGGGAGGGTGAAAGCTGGGAGGCCCAGGGAGGTGCGTGGACCTTTCCTAAGCAAGATGCTAGGCTGCACAGATCGGGGTGGAAGGTAATGTCTTCAACTGAAAGGTTACCAGGCAGTGGGAGAGGCTGTGAACTCTTCTGGCTTTAGAATTAGGGTCTAGATCCCGAAAGGCTAAGTACCCCCTGGGGGCTAACCAGAGCCTGAGCTGCATTGGGCTGAGCGCACTAGCCTTCTGGTACACTCGGCCCCTGGCTGACTGCTCTCACTTCTGAAGGAAGTTGGAGGAGATTCCTGAAGTTGATGCCTGAGGCTGGCTGTCTGGGGGGGCTGGAGTTTCTGATCTCTCTTTCTCCCTCCCTCCCTCCTGCCTATGATCATTTCTTTCTGAGAGGCCTGCAGGGCTCTAAGAGTTCTCCCCTTAAAGTTTAGAGAACGTAAGTTATTATTTAGAAATCAACACAACTTTTCTAAGTACTAAGATAGCTTCTAAGACAGGAGTGTGGACAGAGGGCCTGGAGGCAGCCTACACTTTCTCTTCTGACCTTTTGTCCCACCTGAGTTCATGTCCTGGGGCTCCATCCTCCCAGATCTGTGGAGGGAGGGTGGATGTGTTGGAGTGAGGCCGAGGTGCCAGTTAAAGGTTCCTCAGTGTTGTTCATAGCAGCGTTATTCCTGAGAGCCAAAAGGTGGAAACAGTCCGAATGTCCATTAGCTGACAGATGGATAAACAAAATGTGTGATATAGTCACCCAGTGGAATATCATTCAGCCATAAACAAGAATGAAGTACGATAGAAGTGACAGCATGGAACAGCCTGGAAACCAGTATGCTAAGTGAAAGAAGCCAGACACAAAAGGCCTTCTGTTGTAGGAATCCATTTGTGTGAAACGTCCAGAATAGGCAAACCCACGAGGATAGTCAGTAGATTTGTGGTTGCCTGAGGTTTGGGAGTTGGGGGAATAGGGACTGACTGTGAATGGGGCAGGGTTCCTTTTGGGGTGATGAAAATGTTCTGTAATTAGTTGGTGGTATTGGTCTCACAACTCTGAATGTACTAAGAACCACTGAATTGTATATTTTAAAAGAGTAGATCTTAGGGTATGTGAATGATAACTCTGTTGTTTTTTTTAAAAAGTAACTTGCTGTTGGTCCTGAACTGGCCTCCCCCTTTGTTCAGCTGAAGAAGGATAACATCTCCTGCCTCCCTGTGTGGTCTTGGGTGGGCCCTTTACCTGCCTCCACCCCACTTGCCCCATCAGTTAAAATAAGAAATTGAGTTGGGGGGGACCTCTGACATTCTAAATCCCCGTGTCTTGGGGTGCAGTCTCTTTTTTACTTGCCTAGGATGGAAGTTAGTGATGTGCTTCCAATCTCTGTGCAGATCATTTTGCTGGAACGAAGCGGGGTGTGGGTGCTGGTGAAGTCCCTCCTGAAAGCTTTGCAGTTCCTCACTGGCTGGTGTGTCTGATGTCCCAAGTCTGTAGATTTGCTTTCTGTCTCACTCATGCATTAGAGCCCCCAGCCCAGGTGTGGGCATGGGTGGTGGGTGTCACTCAAGGCCCAGACGGCTCCTGTGAGGGGGATCTTCATGAGCTTCCCCGCCTCCCCCTCCCCTTTACAGGTCCCAGGTAAGCAGCCCCAGGCAGAGATGCTGCGGTTGATTACAGTGGCTTGACTCCAGCTTCCACAGCCCATAGCTGCCAGGTTTCACTTTGGGGGACAGATCTGGGGGCAGATGTCCAGAGCTCCCTACTATGTATGGACTGGGCCTCAGCCAATTAGATGTTTGCAAGAGCAACCCGGACACAGGAGTTGCAGACCTTCTGATAAGTTAGTGGGGTAGTGGAAAGGACATGAGGCTGGGGGTCAGGATACCTGGCCTCTGGTTCTGCCTCTACACCAGCTCCCTGTCTGGCCCTCAAGGAGTCACTTCTACTCTTCAGGCCTCAGTCTTCTCCTCTGTACAGTGGGAGCACTCGCTTCAATTCTCTTTCCCTGTGGAGCGCTAGCCCTACCTGTATTTTGCCTCTTGTCCTGAGAGTCTGGTCTCTAGCCCCTCCAAGACTGGTGGAGGCAAATAGCCCCCCTCCTTGAGTCTTGTTTGATGTCTCCTTTGGGTCACCCTTTTGGCCCCATAGGTCCTCTTTCTCCACACTTTCGTCCACTGATGCCCCCAACTTTACCATTATCCTTGTCACCATTGTCTTTGTCCACATCTGTTTACTGAACACTTTCTGTGCATATGATGTACCAGACCCAGCTGGGATGAAGGGGTAGAAGATAGGGTGCCTCTTGACTGCCTGTCTCATTGGGTTGTAGAGCAGAGTCAGGCCTGGGCTCAAATCCCAGCTCCACCATGATTGGCTGGGGAACAGTGGGCAAGTCAGTCTTCTCATCTGTGAAATGGGAATGATAATGGTCATCTTATTTATTTTTAAGAAAGGAGGAAATGAAAATAGGCACCCAATGAGCATGATTAAGCACTCTGTACCTAAGGTCCAAAAGAATAAAATACAATGAATGAAATTGAAAGGTCCCAGCACAGAGAGAGACACAGGGTACACATTCAGCAAATGTTTGCTTCGCTCCCAGTGGCTAATCCATGATTCATTTTCCTTCTCCCTAACTCCAGTCCACAAAAGACTCCCTGTTTCTAGACTGCAGCGCCTTCACTTTGTTGAAGTCATTTCTAGCTGGAAAAGCCGGGGTGGGGAAGAGGTGAAGCTGCCTGCTCCTGCGACTAATTGTGCCTTATTATAATCGTGAAAAACACTTATTACCCCTTGTGTCATTCCAGATACCTGCCTAATAATAGTTATTACCACTTTACTACCACTGAGAGTTTGTTTTAGTTTGCGATTTGATGGCCTTTAGTTTCTTTTAAGGAAAATGAAGGGTCATTTCATTCGTGCAAATTGTTACTTAGTTAAGCAAATTGTTACTTCCCAGAAAGCAAGAGGCCTAAGGAATTCTTCTGAAGACAAAGTATATGTTTTTAAGGACAAGTATTTTAGGCAAATGAAAGGAAACCCAGAGAAAAATACCATAGACAATAAAGAATCGCAGAGGGTCTGATCTGGAAGGCCACGGAGATTGTGTGTACCACCCCTTCTCTTTACAGAGGGGGAGACTGAGGCCAAGAGCTGGCAGTGACTGGTTTAAGGTCTCCCATCGGGGGAGCTGGATTTGGCTTCCTGGGTTCCAACCAGTCATGTCCTCCTCCTTGCCCTGAAGGTCATTTGCTCCAATGTAGTTTGTTTGAAAGGGAGCTCCTATGTCTATGTGGGCCTCTGCAGTCAGTCAGTTCTGACTAGAGTTGTCAAACTTAGCAAAGAAAATTACAGAATGCCCTGTTAAGTTTGAATTTCAGGTAAACAACACATAATATTTTAGTATAAGTATGTCCCAGATATTGCAAGGGACATACTTATGCTAAAAGTTTATGCCATGTATATCCAAAATTCAACTTTAACCAAGCATCCTGTATTTTAACAGGCCACCTTAGCTTTGACTTTCCCTGTACCCCTGTTTCTCTCAGTATAATAATAATAGTTACTGTTAGTGGAGGTATTTTTCTTCAGTACCAAGAGCTGTATTGAGCATTTTACATATATTATTTCCTTTTGCCCTCCTGGCAAAAGGAGGTCTCTATGATTATTGTCCCCATTTTAGAGCTGAGGAAACAGGCTCAGAGAGGTGAGGTAACTTGCCTGAGGTCACACAGCCAAAGGTGACAGAGCAGGGATTGAGCCCAGGTCTGTACCGCAAGTTTGTGGCTTTCCCTGTTGGCCAGTGCTGTTCCAGGGGACTGGGGCAGCAGAGGTGCTGGGTTCCTGGGAGCTGGGTTTATTATTTGAGGAAACCAATAATCAAAAGCATGTAGAACCCCCATGTGTGAAATCTCCCATCCCAGCAGTGACATGTTGTCTCCTGTCTTCCAGAATCACCACCACCCCCCTACTCTCGGCTGTCTCCTCGCGACGAGTACAAGCCACTGGGTAAGTGTGTCCTCCTTCTGACCTTTGGGGAGGTGCCTCCTTCCCAGGCTCCCACAGGGCCCTGCCTCAGTGCTGAAGGGCCAGAGAAGGAGGGGAGGGAGGGATCACCAGCCTGGTTGCCTTTGAAATGGGGTGGGTGAAGTTTTACAAACACAGCCCCAGTTGGGCCAGAGCCGACCCAGCCTTTGCAGTGCCTTTGCAGCGAGCTATTTACTTCTTGAAATTCCTCGCTCATCATTAACCTCTCTGTGACCTTTAACCATGGGCCTGTGGGAGACGAATGGGTTTCAGCTTCAACGTCTTGTTGATGCTGGTGGGTTGATGTTTCTGTCTCTTTTCTCTCCTTCCCTCCCAGCCTTACGTGGTTCTCCTTTGGTGTGTATTAGCACTATGACAGATAGGCTGAGCACGATCACTGTTGAGACAAGCTATATGTTCCCCCCGCTCTTCTAAGCCAAGAAGTTCACCTGGGCAGAAACAACAGCTGGAACGTTTAGAAAGCAAGTGTCTTGGTACACCAAGCCCCTGGCATGAAGGGTACCCCTCAGTGGTAGTGTCATTGTTGGCAGGGCCCATTCAGAGGTAGAACGTGTTTTCTGTAAAGCCTTGGGGCTAAATGAGCAGCCCGTACGCTGGGGTAGATGCATGTGGTTTTAAAAGTAGAAATGGCTCATTTCCTGGCCCTCCTGGTTCCTCCAGTGGAGAATCCCAGTGGTGGGGTGAGTATGGCCTGAATAGTACCGGGAGAGTGACTTTGTGACCGTGGGACTACCGTGGGTAGCTGCCGTGGGACTCGAGCTTTAAATGTCAGATGGCGTGGCACTGTTGCTGACACATTCCACCAGTGACCACAAAAAGTGGGTTTTGTTTTGTTTTTGGTAAAGGCCTCTTCCCGGTAGCGTGTGTCAGCATCATCTGGGAGGTCACTTCTAAGTGTCATAAACTCTGAGGCATCCAGTCCAGTTTTCCTTTCAGGCCGCCCTGTGGAGACAGGAGTGCCCACCAGGTCCCTTCAGGAGTTTGTCCTTCTCAGTCTAGGAGGACAGAGGCTGTCCCATGACGGTGTATGAGTCAGTGGCTTAACGATGGCAACTTCCTCATTGTTTTTCCTGAAATGTGGTCATACCGTGGATGGAGGAGCTTCATTTAGTTCTCCGGGGAACTGGAGCGATCATCTGGTGGGACCCTGTCACTTTGTAGACAAGGAATCAGGCTGAAGGTCAGGGAGAGCCGCCCAGCTGATGAGCAGTGGGGCTGAGGCGGAAACCCAGAGCAGCCCCTGTTCAGCTCAGCGGTTCCCCATCCTTCCCTTCCAGGCCCGTCTCAGCATTTTTCTTTTTTTTTTTTTTCTTTTTTGCGGTACGCGGGCCTCTCACCGTTGTGGCCTCTCCCGTTGCGGAGCACAGGCTCCGGACGCGCAGGCTCAGCGGCCATGGCTCACGGGCTCAGCCGCTCCTCGGCACGTGGGTTCTTCCCGGACCGGGGCACGAACCCGTGTCCCCTGCATCGGCAGGCGGACTCTCAACCACTGCGCCACCAGGGAAGCCCAGCATTTTTTAAGTTAACATAATTGCACTAGTCGCTTAGAAGATCCCTCATTCTAGTAGAGGAAAAGGAAAACCCTCAAACATTCTTAGTAAATGTAGCACCTGAGCTTGAATGTCAAGGATCATTGCCCCAAGGAATCGTGGGTCAGCCGGTGATAAAGCCACAGAAATCAGGACTCCATCCAGCGGGGCAAAGTGACCATTTGGAAATCAGCAGGTGTCCCGGTTATTTTACAAATGGGACAACTGCGACGGAGAAAGAGGAAGTGACACTTGCTGGTGGTCATACAGCTCAAGGGTCCAAAAGTGACAGGCCACCATTTGTTTTTGTGTGGCTCTTGAGCTAAGAGTGGTTTTTACTTTTTAAAACGGTTAAGAAAAAAAAAAAAAACCCACCAAAAGCAGAAGCATGTCTTTTGTGACATTTGAAAACTATGTGAAATTCAAATTTCAGAGTCCATAACAAAGTTCTGCTGGAACCCAGCTGTATTGTCTGTGGCTGCGTCCGCAGGACAGCAGCAGAGGTGTATAGTTTTGCGATGGAGATTGTAGAGCTCACCAAGCTGAAAATATTCACTACGGGGCCCTTTGCAGGCAAAGCTGGTGACCCCTGATTTTGCTGAGTAAGAGTGGAAGTGGGACTCGAACCCGGGGCTCCGGCTTCCAGATGAGGTTCTTCCTTGGGGCTCGAGCAGTGACCAAGGTTGGAGTGTTCTTTTTCTACAGCAGCCTCGTAGGGCCTCACTAGAAGCACTAGACGTGAACGTTTGGAGAGTGCATGGCAGGGACTTATAGCTGCGAAGGATGGAAAACACCCATCGCCCTCACTCCTGGAACGTTCATAAAGCTGTCTGTGTTGGCTCCACAGCGGTTCACTAAGAAACAGGGTTCAGCCTGGGGTGTTGCTACTTCGAACAATAAGTGGCAGCAAGACTTGGGGCCTGAACACTTGGGGAAGATTAGGTCTGAAAAGCAAAGAGGTTCCCACTTAAGCATTGAGGTTATTATCTTCTGTCCCTATTTTCCTCCAAACACATTTGACCAGCAGATAACTTTTTCAGGCCCCGATAAATAGTCCGAGTTATTTTTTGTATTATTTTCTTTTCCTTGCATTGTTAGTTTTTCATAAACAAAAAGTCATTTCACTTCTAAGCCACTGTGATCACATAAAACCAAAAAAAACAAAATAAAACCCAGAACACCCAGTCAGCATCTGGCAAGTGGGAGACGAGAAAGAAAAAGGCCAAATTGTTTAAGGTTTCATCTTCCCGCTCCCCAAGCCACGTGGTAGAAGGAAAAAATTCCTACAGGATCGAATGGAATTCTAGCTAGCTAGGGCCTAGGCTAACGGTTTTTGTGCCAGAATTCCCCAGCTTGGAGTGGCTCTCCTGAGCCAGGTGGGACCAGCCGAGCCACATCTGGGTTGTGCTGGGTGAGAAGATGAAAGATACTACAAGCCTCACAGAAAGAACATGCCTTCCATCTCCTGGACAGACCTGTCCCTTAACGGGGACAGCACCCCGTTACTGGTAGCAGAGGCAGAGGCCCAGGAAAAACTTTCCAAGTCGGCCTGCCCCCCAAGGCATCCGCTTGTCCCGCTAATAGCTCAGCGTTCAAGAGAAAACGTGCAAAAGAATTTCCCTTCCCCATCTAAGTGCACTGCAGACAGGGGAAAGCAAATAGCGCAGCGCACGCCATGTGAGGTACTTAAAACTATTTAAACAACAATGAACGCCTTGAAAAAAAAAAAAGAAAAGAAAAAAATAGTCTAGACATTGAAAGTTGCTCTGGGAGTGGGTTTGGATGTGAGGGTGGGGGAGGGGAGAGAGAAAAAAGTTAATCTGGGAGCAAATGCTTGAGCCCTTAATTAGAGGGGTGTAAGCGGGACAGAGTAAGGATGGCTGGTAACTTGTTAAAACAGAGTTTCCCCAGCTCCAGAGGGAGGAAGGAAGGAAGGAAGGAAGCAAGAAGGAACAACTTCAAGAATTTTAATGGTTGTAATTAAGTACAGCAGCTATGAATTGTTTAGGGGCTTAATTTAACCTTACCCAAGAAGGTTCCAAGTTACTACTTGCTCGGTCCCCTGAACTTGGGTTATTTCTGTGGCCAGAGCAATTGAAACTTTTTCAGGTGCCAGGGCTGCAGCAGCCAGCATTTTCCAGAAGGGTTCCAGGGTTGGCTGGCCTGGTCTCGTGCGATCGTGGGGCAGGGAGTGGCAGAAGAAAGTTGTGGGGGACATGCTGCCTTGAGAAAGAAGAGAGGAACACCCCACAGCCAACTTAAGTTCTCTTTCTCTTTCCTCCTGTAGATCTATCTGATTCCACATTGTCTTACACTGAAACGGAGGCCACCAACTCCCTCATCACGGCTCCGGGTGAATTCTCAGGTTGGCATTTCTTTTTTCCCTGCATGTTGCCATTGTGTTGAACTTTATAGGAGGGGGACAAGTGGCAGGGGCCTGACGGAGGTCTTATTGATGTCCCCCCTCCTTTTCTTTTCCCTGGGCCTCCCACCCCTCGAGGAGAAGACTGCCAGGGTCTTCATCACAGGTGTTCTTGGGGTTAAGAACAATCTGTATGAATGAGGCCTAAGGATGAGAACTTTTCAAGTGCCTGGCAATCCATGCTCTGACCAGTTTTTTCTTGTGGACATGATAAAAACCCAGCCCAGTTCTCCATCCTGATTTTGCGAGGGGTCCTCTCCCCAAGCTGGCTGAGAGGCAGCAAAATGGATGTGTTTGTTTACATTTGTCTTCGTGGGTTTCTCCTTCTGTCCCTGCTCTGGTGAAGGACCGATGCGCAGGGTCAGAAGAGGGGGAAATGGAGTGGGTAGAGCGATCATGGGGAAGAGTCTAGCAAGCGAGGAGTTTTCCAGAGGCTGGTGGTTTCCGTGTCTCTCCCTGAGCACTGGGTGCTGGGCTAGGAAGCAGAGAGAACCCTGATTTGGAGCCTCCCCTACTTCCCACATTGAAGACTTGGCCATAGGGACCCTCACATTCTGGGGAACACTTAAATCAAGCTTTCCTTGAGAAATGACATGTTGGTGGTGACCTGGGGGCTTCGAGGGCCAGGAGGGGCTCAAGTGCCGAGGTCTGTGGGGCCTTTTGGGAGCATGGCGGGTAGGGTGCGCTGTGAGGACAGCTGGGGCTTGTGGCCTGGCTCTGTGCTGTGTTGGGTGACAGCCCCTCGGGCGGGAGATGCTTCCCCAGCAGGCATGGCTGGATCTCTTTGAGAAGGCCTGTGTTTGCCTGCATCTGAGCCGTCCACCCCGGACCCCACACCCTGTCATAATGGCAACAACAGTCATTGTAGCTCTCTATTGAGTGTTTACTTTGGGCCACATGCTATACTCGGGCCCCTGTAGAATCATCATCTCAGAACAGCAGTAAAGTGACTTGCCCAGGATCACGTAGGAGCAGAGCCATTTGCCACTATGTCACTGTGCTTCTGACCACTGTTCTGTCCCCCACTTCTCTGCAAGGGCTGGATGTACCTCCAGTGAACTTATTTCGCACGAAGCTCTGTCATTCCTGCCGTACTCTCCCCACGCCTCTACGGGTGTCACAGTGTTGGCTGCTCAGGGCTGCCTGTCCAGTCCCTGTGTCCAGAGCCCTTCCCCATCCGTTCCATGTTCCATCACAGCCGTGGGAGATCACAAGAGTACGTCTGTTTCGAAGATAGAGAAACTAGAAACCAGAGCAGGAAGTGACTTGCCCAGAGGTACAGTAGAGCTTATGGCGCAGCTGGTACTGGGGTCTAGGTCTTCTGGGTCCCACTTGCCTTCTGGTCTCTGGTGGCCCCTCTCATTGGCCCACTTTGTTTTCATCCCCGCCTTTTGGCCTTACTTGTTAAAATGTCTTTCCCTGAAAGACCCAACCAGATGAACGCAAGAAGTGGACGTTTTAATCCATTCTTCTTCCTCTGTGCCTACGTGGTTGGAAGCCACATATAATTTTGAAGCAAGAGGCTTAAAAGTATTTCTGAATGCGAGATTCCATGTCCCTGCCAACCGTCAGAGTGTACTTAACTTAGATGGGTTGCGCTGGCGTTGGTTGTGTGGACAGATGGGTAGTTTTTCATCATCTCTTCCCCTCCTTGTTAATGACGGAAACTGCTGTGTGTGGAGGTGTCTTACGGGTTCATGGTGTGTCCTCAGATGTGATCTCTTTTGATCTCTGTCATCCCAGAGCTGGCCTGGTGTGTGACACAGGCTGGAGAGAGCAGACCCCAGAGCACCTGCAGGAGGCCCCTCCCTACATCCGGTTCCCAGGGGAGAGCACCCTCTGGAGGTTGGAAGGTCTCCGAAGACCCTGAGGCCATTAGGTTGGGCTGCCTTTGGGGCCCAGTGGGCCTGTGTTTGGGATTCCCACGCAGCTATCCCAGAGCGACCTTTGGTGCTGACTGGTGAGAAGGCCCTGATGTGATGCTCTTTACCGTGGATGAGGATTGCATGGCTCTCATGAGGAAACCTGGCATCCATGGCCTTGGGATTCTAAGGGACTGAAGGAACTGGGGAGGAAGTTTGGGATGTCCTTTTGGGGGCTGATTGGCCTGGGTTGCAGGTGGTCTCGGTAGGCGTTCCCCATTGTAGTCATCCAGGCCCCTCCCAGGGATGGCGTGGGTCTCCTCCCACTCTGCGGGCTCACAGTGCAGCTTTTGTAGCTTACTTGTGCCGTGGGGATCCCAGGACCGATGGGTGGGCCCTGCCCCTGCCTCCTGGATGCGTGTAGAGCTGGGGCTGCGGGTGGCTGTCACCTTGGAGGACAGGCTCAGGGAGGGAGGCCCTGCAGGGTGAGCAGAAGGCCCAGAGGGGTCTCAGTGGATGGTGAAGCAAGACTCATCCTGCAAAGATGGGAGGCAGGCAGGAGGTGAGGTCAGAAAGCTGAGGAGCACAGGCAGGTAGAATATGCGCTGGGACAGACCAGGCGTTTGATGCTCAAGGACGGATGGTGAGGATGCTGATGCCGACATTTATTTATTTAACGTTGACGTTCACTACTTAGCACTTTGCTGACTGCTGGTCCTTCTTCATCTCGCTGACTCCTTATCACAACCCAGTGAGACGCATTTGATTCCCCCTGTTTCAGAGGTGAGGAAACCGAGGCTCATGGCCAGGCCAGCTGCCCAGATTCCCAAGCTGTAAGTGGCAGGCTTGGGGCAGCAGACTGAGCGGTGTGACTGCGCAGCCTTCCACAGCAAGGATCCCCATCCTTCTCCCTGAGCCACACCTGGCAAGGTGGAGGGATCAAAAGGAGGCCCGGGACAGCCTGTCCTGATTGAAGTACTAGGGACAGGGCTGGGGCCTGGCTAGAGGCACAGGGCCCTGTGCTTCTCCGCGTCCCCACCGGGTGAAGCTTGCCCACCACCCGGAGACCACCCGAAGCCCCCTCTGTCTCCCTGCATCCTGGTGGGGGGGTTGTTGGGCAGCGCTGTCCCTGAGAGCCTGGCCTCTCTCAGCGTCTTGGGATGGGTGTTGCCGGAGCAGGGTGTCTGCAGCTCCGGGACGGAGGCTGCCCTTGTTTGTCTTGCACAGTGACAATCCCAGCGCCCGACCTGAGGCTGGCTATTTTTATCCAGTGCCAAGGCCTCTGCTTCACTTTCCCGTCCTGTTGCTGAGGCCACATTAGGGGAAATGGGGGGATTTTGAGGCTTAGTCACAGCCAGGGCAGTTGAGGATGCATTGGTGGGCAGGGTGGGGGGCAGCAGGACAGGAGACTGTCTTGTTTCAGCCTTCTGCTGAATGCTTGACACCCTCTCATCTGATCTCTGCGTCGGCTCCAAATGTCGATACGTGATCCCCACTAAACAGACAAGAAAACTGAAGCTCAGGGTGGCAAGTGACTTCACCAGGATCACCCAGTAGGGGGCCAGAACATGGAGCTTCCACTAAGTAAAGACCCTTACACCTGGAGTCTTCAGTGGGATTTGGAAAAATTGAAAGCCTAGAAGTCCCCTTTTGGGGTGCCTTCACTTCAGGTCCTCGACACTCTGGTTTCCTTGCCTAACTGCTGCCCCTTGACTGTCTAAGGGGCATCCTCTTCCTCTCTGCAGCATCTCCAACGCCCCCCCCCCATTCCCTTTATTTTGATTTAGTTTGCGGAGGAAAGCAAGATTAGCTGGTTAAATTCATACTAAGGTGTGAGTGGCTGGTGGGCAACTCTTCTTGGCAAATTAAAGGCAGGATATGCGATAATTCAAAGAAATTGCAAGATCAAGGGCCACATGGGAACGACCTCTCTGAGGGCCGGGTTGTCTTGGCTCCAGGCTAGAACAGAATGAGCGTGACACAAGGAGCTTTTTGCCCTGGATGAGGTAGGAGGAGCTAGGCCAGGCTCAGTGCTGGGTGCTGAGTGAGCTCTGGGAGTTGACCAGGGCCCAAGGTGATGGGCTGCGTTTAGAAGCCAGGCCTGTCTGACTCCAGTGCTGTGGGGCTGGAGTGTAGAGCACTGGGCAGACTTCTGTAGGAACCAGTAACTCCCCTCTAGTATCCTATTCTAGTGCCTATTGGATAACCATTCAAGTGCTTTATTAAGCACCCACTGTATGCAAGACATGGTGCAAGCTGCCTGTCATGGGGACCACACAGTCCCTTTGTCTGACTTTGGTTGTGTGTACCAGTATCTCAGTCCTTGGAGCATGCTGGTTTCTTTAGAGTGTCAGTGAGGGCGAGCCCCTCACTTTGAAGAGAAGGCCCGGGAAGAAAAGGAGCTACTCAGGACAGTGTGGAGAGTTGGGGGCTCAGCTGGATGTGGGTATCTTTCCTCCACCAGCCAGACTCTAAGCTCCTCAAGGGCACAGATCGTTCCCCAGGATTCGTGCATTCTGTAGATTGGCAGAGTTTGGGAACAGAGGCTCAGAGAGGTTAGGAGAGCGTCTGAGGGCCGCACAGCAAGCATAGGAGGTGGAGCCAGGCCATAACCTAGATGGGTCCATGCTGCCCACCCACCTGCCACCTTTCCTCTCAGTGGTCCCTGAGGAGGTTCCCCTTTGTGGTCAGTGCTGTCTGATGTGTGTCAGTGCTCACAGAAGCCAGGAGAGGAGTGAGTTAGCGCAGTATCATTTCCTGCTGCTTCCCGATTCTAGGACCCAAGCTTGCTCGCCTCAGAGGCCCTGGTCCAGAGCGACCCTAGAGTTCCTCATTCTCCGAGGTCCTCAATTCAGCTCCCTCAGTGTGTGCTGAGCCTCTCTAGCAAGGTGGGCTGAAGAGCATGGGCTGCGCACCTTTGGGCCCTGGGTTCAAGTCCCGGCTCTGCCATTTCCTAGTTGTGGGGCTTTGGGGCAGCCGCTTAACCACTCCCACCCTTGGTTTTCTCACCTGTAAAATGAGGATGAAAATAACAATGTGTCACCTTATGGTGAGAGTGAAATGATGCCAAGTGAATCAGCCAAGGCTTGGCACACATGTGGTAGGTGTGGCCATTATGGTGTGCCAGGCACTGTGCTTGGGCTGGAAGCACAGAGATAAAAATTACATCATCTCTGCCCTCAAGGTACTCACAGACAGGTGAAGACACAAATAGTAATAATGAGAAGTGGAATAAGAGGCAGTAAAGAGAAAGAAGGGCTTAGTGACTGACTCTTGGTATGGTGGGGAGTTGACCCAGGAAGACTGCCTGGAGGAGGTGATCTCCAATTGGGTATTATAGAATGAATAGGAATCTACCAAAGAGGCAAGGTTTGGGGGGTGGGAGATGCGGTCCACGTATAAGGAAAGCAAGTGCAGAGGCCTGGAAGTGTGAAAACAGCCTGATATTGAGAAACCAAAGGAGGGTAGAGGGGCTGGGAAGCAAGGTACCTGACGTTAGTGGGAGACGAGGCATGAGGAGGCCAAGGCCTGGGTAATGAAAAACTTTCTGCTATAATATACAGAGTACACAGGTAAGTGTCTAGCTTGGTGAATTTTTACCAACTGATCGCACCTGGGTGACAGGCAGGTCCCGGATAACATTGCTGTCACATGACTGTGCTCAGTCCCAACATGTGACAGTGCTCAGAGCCTGTGGGTCTAGGGGTGCCACGTGTTGAGTGAGTGGTTTAGAAGAGAGTGGGAGGGCAGGGGGATTGAGTTTTAGCTGAAAAGAGGGTTCCATTTGGCTTTGGAGAGCAGGAAGGACGTTTTACCTGGAGTTTGGGGCAGACGGTGCCCTGACACTACTCGCCTTGAACCTAGGTAGGTCCCCTTGGGTTAAGAGGTGGCCTTGGGCGTGGCCCACTCCTGCTCTGCCTACCCACTGGGTCAGGCTCCAGCTTGGAAATTTGTGGATGGGTTGCAGGACTAACGCTGGGCTCTTGGGACCAGCTTACCATTTCCAATTCCGAAATAGCCCCAGACTCCTTGCCTCCTCTTGGGGCAGGGGTGGGGAGAGGGCACACTCACCTCTGCTCTGGTTCCTTGCATCATATCTCTGCCGTGTGTTTTTGTTTTTGTTTTAGCTTTGGTCAAGAAAAGAAAAAAAAAAAAACCTTCTTCCCTCCCTAAAACCTCCCAGGTATCTCACAGGGGGGCCTGTTCTTCCTGGACTGGTTTTTTGGAGCTGGAGGAGAGGTGGTGAGGGGGTCAAAGGCAGGAATGACAGAGGACCAGGCATTTGTGGAGGAGGCCTGGCCAACTTGGTTTGCCAAGAAGCACGTAGGGTGGTGAGCACTGCACTTGCGTGGGTTCCAGGCTTGGCCTTGCCCTTTACCCTATGGTGTGACCTCAGGTAAGCTCCTCACTCCCTAGTCTCAGTTTGCTCAGCTGTACATTGGGGCCATTGGGCCACCGATCTCAGGGGCCCCTTGAGGCTTATGTGTTCCAGGTGGAGGGTACCAGCTCCTAGGCCTTGAGGGGTTGTACAGAGAGCTGGGGCTTCTGGCCTGCAGCATCTTAGCTTCTCATCATTGTCTCAGAGCCAAACTACAGCCTGGGACAAGGCCATGCAGAGGGAGGGGGGTTGGTGTACTGCCCCCTACCCCGGCAGCCCGGTCCCAGAGTATGAAAACTTGGGGACTAGAGTGAGGGTACACTTAACTCATGACAATCCAAGGCCCAGAGAAGGCGACTGATTCACCAGAGATCACACAGCTTTTACATCCTCCAGGGTCCCTGACAAAGGATCCCAGGGCTGGTGCGTTTTCTGACCGTAGGCTTTGGGGTGACAAGTCAGTGTATTGAACATGTATTAAGAGCCTACTGCATGCCAGTGCAGCTGCTACAAAGTGAAGAAAGCCAGGACCTTCCCCTTTAGGAGCTGATAGTCTAGGAGGAGAGGTAGATAACAAGCAAAGAATGGTGAATGATTTTGCTGAGTGCTGTGGAGATGTGGGCAAGCCTTAGCACCAGCACAGAAACAAGAGCAGGGGACTCTGTTGGGGTGGGAATGAGGTGTTCAGGGAAAGCTTCAAGGAGAAAGTGATTCTGAGTTGGGTTTTGTAGGATGACTAGGAGTTCACCAGGAGGACAACAGGATATAGATGGCCTGTCGGATAGAAGGAATGAATAGCTTGTACAGAAGCAGAGAGGTATGCAAATAGCACTGTGTGTTGTGAGTTTATTTGTGGCTAGAAGGTTAATACATGAGAGATGGAGAATAGGGTAAGATGAATCCAGAGATGTTGTCCTAAATCTGGAGGAATGGACTGGAACCGAGAGGTAGTGGGTACTGGGCCCAGAGGACCTCTGGGATATACTTGGTACTGAAGGGGCTCTGGACCTTGCCTAGCATCCAGCACAGGGCCTAGCCAATAGCCGGAGGTCATCGTGGGATAAATAAATGAATGAATGGATTTTTGCCTGGGACAAAGAGATCTAGAAAACAGAGAGAACACATAAAAATAAAGACAGATCATAACACATTTAATAATCAGATTTCTGAATCCTCCCAAGAACTCTATGAAGTAGCCACTTTTATTATAAAAGGAGAAGGAACTGTGGCTCAGAGAGTTTAAGTAACTTCCTGAGGTCTCCCAGCTAGAAAGCGGTGAAACTGGGATCAGACCCAGGCAGTCTGGCCCCTGTTGGGTTCCCCAGGGTCTGGCGAGGTACCCTCTCTGCCCCCTGGAAGATACAGTACTCCAATGATTCTTGGTCTTCTTTTGTGGGGGCTTTTGTGTTCCTGGGTACCCGAGATTCGGCATGAACAACTGTCACCGGGTCCTAGAGAGACTCTGCTCGTCGGATGGTTGCTGGATGAATACATGAGTAAATCAGTGAGATGGTGGGTGGGTGGATGGGCTTCTGAGTGGAGGCTGCTGGGCTGAGGGGGGGCCCTGTGCCCATCCAGGGCTGTGTGCCTCTGAGCTGGAGGCAGATGGCCCCTACCCCTCACTCTGCCTCGGGTGGCCTGCATCACTGGGGGAACCGGCAGGTTTTCTGAGGAGACCTGAAATTCCAGAAAATGCACTTGGTTGCATCCAGCCTAATCACAACCATCTGTCTGCCGGACCCCATGGCTCGCCCTCCTCCTGTCCCCACTGGCACGCTTTCCCCGGGTGTCTGTAACAATTGGGAGCTGTGCTCGAAAGTTTCCTTGTCAGGGTAGAGCACCTGTTGCCAAGAGCTCCTTCTTTGATGCAGAAAATATATCCCGAAGGTACTTTGTCAGATGTTTTTATATTAAACATTCTCCCTCCGTGGCCCTTGGCTGCCAAGGGAAGCGGAGATGCATCGCTTTTCCAGTTGTCCTTTGTGGAAAGAATTCCTGGTGTTCACGGGCCCTTCCCCTATGCGCTCCCCTCCTCCCTCCACCCCCCCTCCCCCAGTCAGGGCCTGGCACCCCCAGCCTGAGAGGGGAAGGGCCTGGGGGGCTGGCACCTCTGCAAAACAGGGTCCGCCCTGGCCCGAGGGAGGGACGCTACCCTCACCCCGTGGTAGAAGTCTCTGGAAAAACAGAGGTCTCATGTCTGGAGCAGACATCAAAGGCACTGTCCCAGACTGCAAGGTGAATCATCGCCGAGGCTTTAATTGATCTTTAAAAGGAGAGGGGGAAACTCAGAGATAGGAGCCTGGAAGCCGTTTTAATCTGAGTCGTCCAGGGTAGCGCCAGCTCTGGACAGAGCAGGGAGGAGCTGGGCTGCCAGGCCTTCTGTGCCAGGTGGGGGGAGAAGGTGGAGAGGTGGGCTCCCGTCACACAGTCACACAGCCTGAAATCGGGAAGGGAAGGGGCAGAGCCGGGAGCTGCATGGCTCCTGAGCAGCCCGGGGAAGCAGCGAAGTTGGGGGAGGAGGCTTTGCTGGGGCAGACGTGGTGAGTGGGGTGTGTTGGGAGAGGGATGGGGGCAGGGTGCAGCTTCTCTGGCTCCAGCTCCAGCCTCTTGGGGTGAAATGGGGCACCCAGCAGCCTGTTCATGTCAGGGTGTGTGTGCCCAGCAAGTCCCAGACTGTGTCCCCCACCCCGCCACATTCTACCCACATTCCCCAGCCCTCCTGTCCACCGCCTTACGTCTGGCACTGAGGGGACACGCTCCCCAGCCCCTTGTTAGGTCCCAGCCTTCCGCTCAGCAGCTGTGTGGTCTTCCGCAAACTGCACATCTGCTCTGGTCAAGTTTTTCCCTACTGAGCCGAGGGATGTGCAGGGTCACTCCCAGAGCTACCCGCAGGGTTACAGCAAAAGGCGACGGTGTTTCTAAGACAAGGCTGCTCTCAGAGGGCAGACGTTGGGAATGGGGTTTGGCGGGCTTGGCTGTGAGGGCAGGGCCTGGGTCATCCCCACCTAGCACCCAGCTCAGGGCCTGGCATGCGGTAGATGCTGGGATTGTTTTGTGATTCACAGAAGGCCCGCCACCCCACAAAGAGTTTAAAACAAAATGGAACAGATTTCACAGAGTGGCTCTGGCTTCTCCACATCCCCGGACCCTCAGCTCACGTTGTCTGTCTCGAGCCCAAGGAGACCCTATTTGGTTTGGGGGGAGCCTTGTTTCTGGGCCCTCTGCTGCTGTTTGACCTGGGAGAGGAGCCGATGAGGGCAGGAGAGGGTCCAGGTGCTTGGGGAGACAGACCCCGTCTCCTCCAACCTGGCTGCCCAGCTGTGTCTTAGCTCCCTGCCCTCTTCCCTCTCAGGGCAAAGCCAGACAGAGCCCTGGGGGCTTCCTCTGAGTTGAAAGTTAGTGACACAGCTGGCCCGGGGGCCCAGGAGACCCGGGTCCCAGTCCTGGCTCAGTCCCACATCTCTTGGTGGTCTCAACCTGCTTCCACTCGGCTTCTTTATCTGTAAAATGGGTCAGTTGGTCTCACTCATTGGTTCTCAACCCTCTTTGCACGTTAGAGTCCCCTGAAGAGTTTTTACAAAGCTCAGGCCCCACTCTAGAAATGGTTGGGGGGAGACTGGGCATCAGGGTTTTAAAAATTCCGCAGGTGATTCTAATGTGCAACCAGGGCTAAGAACCGCAGATCCAAATGGACGTAGAAGGGATCTAGAGCATCTGGGCCATCTTCCCCTCAAGACAGGAGCCTTAGCTTGGTCACTTCTGGGATGGGCGTGTGGCATCTTAAAGCAGTTGGCTGCCCGGCTCTAGTCCCATCAGCTACCACTCGTGTTCTGGGGGTTAGTGGTGGGAGAGCACCAGTGAGGTCACGTCTGACCCTCCCTCTGAAAGTCACCAGGTGCCTACTCAGCACAGCCTGGTGAAGTGGGAGTTGTGACCTCCAGTTTTCAGGGAAGAAAACTGAGTCTGGGAGGTGGTTAAAGTGATGCTCAGAGACACTCAGCTAAAGGCAAGCATCTGACCAGTGCCTCCATGAGAAGATTGCCGTTTTCATCTTGTGCAGGAAAGTGGGCTCTCTGTGGTTGCTCAGGAAAGCGGGGGACAGCCCCACCTGAGCCCTGAGTCCCTCTCCTTGCCCAGATGCCTCCCTTGGGTCTGAACAGCTTTACTAAAAAATAAAATAAGCCACTTAGCCCTGCCCAGGTCTGCTTCTAGACCTTGGAGTAGGATGTGGAGTGAGGAATATGAATGACAAGGGATGCTCGTGAACTCAAGAGGGCAAGGGTGAAAAGCCCAGGCCTTGGAGCCAGACAGACCTGTGATTTCAATCACTTAGCCTCAGGCTTCCTGGTGGCTCAGTGACTAAGAATCCACCTGCCAATGCAGGGAACACAGGTTCGAGCCCTGGTCCGGGAAGATCCCACATGCCGCGGAGCAACTAAGCCCGTGCGCCACAACTACTGAGCCTGCGTGCCTAGAGCCCGCAAGCCACAACTACTGACCCGTGTGCCACAGCTACTGAGCCCGCACGCCACAGCTACTGAAGACCGCACGCCTAGAATCTGTGCTCCACAACAAGAGAAGCCACCACAATGAGAAGCCCGCACACCGCAACGGAGAGTAGCCCCCGCTCGGCGCAGCTAGAGAAAGCCTGCACACAGCAACGAAGACCCAACACAGTCAAAAATAAATAAATAAATTAAAAAAAATTCACTCAGCCTCCCTTTTGCAGCCTTGCCTCACTCCACTTCTGACAAGTGGGCTGGGCTGCACCTCATGGATGCCATGGAGATCCCATATGTACCATAGGTAGCAAGGTAGCTGAGGAACATTTAATTTTCTGTAAGTAGTAATTAAGTGAATTGGTAACCACGTATTAGCATGAGGGATAGGATTGTGTGAAGCGGATACCCAAGGAAGGTCCTTCCCAAGAAACTTAGAATCTAACTGGGAAGATTGGGGAAAAAACCGCTTCCTAGAGAGGCAGGGAAAATGCTGTTTCCTAAGTGCATAGTGTGGGGCTGGGAGACAGCTGCTTTCCAGGGTGGCTGCAGGGCATGCTGGGAGAGGGGCTGGGTCAGGAGGCAGGGGGTGTGTCACCAGGAGGGGGAAAGGGCACCCCAGAGCCAGGGACATGCTGGGCAAAGGCAAGGCCATGTGATGATGCTTGCTCTGGGAAGGGGAGCAATCCTGGCAGGGCAGTAAGAAGTGAGGCCCAAGGGGAAGGCCTTGAATACCACTTCAAGGAAGGCCACACTTTTCTCTATGGTGGGCCATGGCTGTACATCCCAGAAATACTTTTGATTGCTAGGTGCTTTAGAGAATAGGTTTGCATGGCTCTATCTTGACTTGGAACACTGTTGACTAGTTTTCCTCTTTCTAGAGTTGGTATAAACAGAAGCATACACTGAGAGCTCTTCCTTTTTCTGTTTTCTTTTTTTATTGAGATATAATTGGCATATTGCATAGTATTAGTTGTAGGTGTACAAGGTAATGATTTGATACGTATGTGTGTATATATTGTGAAATGATTACCATATAAATTTAGTTACCATCCATCCCCTCACATGGTGACAAATGCTTTTTTTCTTGTGATCAGAACTTCTAAGATTACTCTTAGGAACTTGCAAATATGTAATACTATAATGTTAACTACAGTCACCAGGCTGTACATTACATCTCCAGGCCTTGCTTATCTTATTGCTGGGAGTCTGGACCTTTTGACCCCCTTCATCCACTCTTCCCCACCCCCACCTTTGGCAACCACCAATCCTGTGGGCTCTTCTTCAACATAGCAGATGTTTGTGAGGCTCACCCGTACTATCGTGAACATCTGTGATCACGCATTCATTGCCGGGTAATACTGTATGGGCACAGCCATGGTTCTCCTAGGCTAATGTATCCATTTTACTCCTGATGGGCACTTGGGCAGTTCCCAGTTTCTGGCTCCTACTGGTGATGTTACTAATAAATATTCTTGGACAAGCCTTTCTGTGGACATAAGGAGATGCTTCTCTTGGGTAACATACCTGGAAGTGGCATTGCTGGGCTCTCCATCAAACATGTGGTCAGCTTTATTCCATGCTTTACCAGACTGTTGTCCAAGACCATGACAGTCAGAAACACTTTTAAGGTTTTGGTTCATCCCACCCATTTTACAGATGAGACCAGAGAGGGACAGTGCCGGTCCTGGGCCCCACAGCCCCCAGGTGGCAGAGCCCGGTCCAGACCTGGGGTCTTCCCACTCCGTGCCCAGGCCTCTGCCCACATGGAGGTGGTGCTCAGCCCGCCACTCAGACATCTGACCTCAGGTCCCATTCCCCACCTCCCCGCTACCCCCCAGGCAGGATTCTAGGTCCATATCCTTTCTGAAGACCCTGGGCACTGCACTCTGGGAAAACAAAAAGGAGAAAAGAGTGAAAGGAAACCAAACATTGGAAAAGAAGTGTGTTTCCAATAAACTGGGCCTTTCACCAGTAGCCAAAACATTACATTCCTGTACCCCGGGAGCAGCCGGTCGGGTCTGCCTCTCCGGGCTGTAAATCTTGAGGGCGCTGGGTCGGGACTTGCGCCTCGTCCGGGGACACACAGACGGGCAGTGTCCTTGGGGGGCTTTGGATCCCTGGGGTGGAGGGTTGGGGGACATGTCACTTTTACAGTGGGCTGGCTTGGCCACTGCAGGGCCCCTGACAGCCGGGCAGCTGGGCCTTTCTGAGGGAGCAGTGTGTGAGTTACTGTAAGAGATTTTCCTCCCCTACCCGCCCCCTCCCTTACTTGGGTGCTTTGATGGGTTGGAGGTGTTTATAGGCTTGATTCATGACCGAGTTACCAGGGTTTTCCACGGAAATAACTTATTAAAGGGGCCATGCACACAGCGACATTGAAGTCTGGAGAGGGGGCGCATCAAAGGCGCCCGTGGCCAGGAGCTCCAGACGCGAGCGAGCGGGCAAGGAGGGGCAGGGAGGGAGCGGACCTGGGCTGCGGGAAAAACACTTGGGCTAAAGCAAACACTCCCCAGACAAACCCAAATTCAGGTCCCTGGAAAAAAGTGGGGAGAAAGTGAAAGCCCCACATCCCAGAGCAGCCCTTCATCGGACCCTTATGCCCAGATGTGGGGACACATGTGGGTGCCCGGCATGATACCCGGACTTTCTGCTGTCATGCCTGTACCTCCCCTTGGCCCAGGGCTGGTCCTTGGGAGGAAATGCCTTTTGCCAGGGATGGGTGGGGGAGAAGTTAGAGGTAGAAGGATTTTATGGTTCTTCCCTTTCCCGATGGCGATGGTGCCTCTCCTTTGATTTAATTATATCTGGTTTGTCTTTGTCAGTAAAATCCTTCCTTTTCCAGGAAGCCTTCAGGGATTACGTAGTCCAGAGTGGCTTCTCTCTTTTCTGAACTTTCAGTAGTTTTCATCTGTACACCACTCTCTTGCTGTGGGTTGATTTTGCACTGAGTCTGCCTGCTGTCCCCAGCCAGACTGTGAATGCCTTCTGGGCAGGGCCTGGGCCTGCCTCTGCCCCTTAGGGAAACTGGTGGTCCTGGTGCCTGGCATCGCACACCTCATGCAGGAGGACGTGGATTGAAGTCATTCCCTGCAACTCAGTCCTTGCTCTTCGACAATAATAATAACAATGACAGTAGGAGAAGTAATAATAATGGCTAAAATTTGAGTACTGCAAAACGTGTGTTTTTATTCCTCAAGCTCATTCAGTCCCAATAAGGTAGATTCTATTATTACTTGCCCTCATTTTTCAGATGAGAAAACTGAGGCTCAGATGGGAGAAGCAATTTGCCCAGGGGCAGCAAGCTAATAAATGGCAGAGCTGAGGTCTGAACACACATCCACCTGACTGCAGAGCTTCTGTCCTTGGACAAGTTAATTTACCTCTGTGGGCCAGAATTACCCTCACATTTATCTGACTGGTTGGAGAAACAAGACGAACCCTCGTGAGACTACATGCGGTTTGTTTGGTTTGGTTTTTTAAGGTACCGTCTGCATACAGTAAAACTGTTTGAAAGCGGACTGTCCTGTGAATTTTGACAGTTATGTAACATTATTACATAATCAAGATACAGAACATTTCCATCACCCCTCAAAAGTTCCTTGGTGCCCCTTTATGGTCAGCCCTTACCCCATTACCCAGCTGCTGGCAACCACCCATGTGTTTTCTCTCTCTCTAGTTTTGCCTTTTCCAGAACATCCTACAGATGTAATCATGTAGCAAGTAGCCTTTTGTACCTTTTTCTTTAACCCAGAATAATGCTTTGAGATTCATTCATGGTGTCACACGGGTGGACATTTGGGTTATTTCCAGTGTTTTTGGCTGTAAACGTTTGTGTTTAGGTTTTTGTGTGAACATAAGTTTTCAATTCACTTGAGTAAATACAGGAGTGGGATTATTGGGTGTAGGGCTGAAGGTATGTTTAACTTTATAAAAAATTGCCAAACTGTTTTCCAAAGTTTGTACCGTTTAGCCATCTCACCAGCAGCGTGTGAGAGTTCCAGTCACTCCTCATCCTCACCAGCCCTTGGTATGGTCAATTTGCTTTTGAGTTATTCTAATAGATGTGTAGTGGTATCTCATTGTGTTTTTTTTTTTTAAATAAATTTATTTATTTATTTTTGGCTGCTTTGGGTCTTAGTTGCTGCACACAGGCTTTCTCTAGTTGTGGTGAGCAGGGGCTACTCTTTGTTGTGGTGCGCGGGCTTCTCATTGTGGTGGCTTTTCTTGTCGCGGAGCACGGGCTCTAGGCGCGCGGGCTTCAGTAGTTGTGGCACGTGGGCTCAGTAGTTGTGGCTCGCGGGCCCTAGAGCACAGGCTCAGTAGTTGTGGCACGTGGACTTCAGTAGCTGTGGCGCACAGGCTCCGCAGCATGTGGGATCTTCCCAGACCAGGGCTCGAACCTGTGTCCCCTGCATTGGCAGGCGGATTCTTAACCACTGCGCCACTAGGGAAGCCCTCTCATTGTGGTTTTAATTCACATTTTCCTAATGACTAGTGATGTTGAACTTCTTTTCATGTGCTTATTTGCCATCTGTATCTGTGGTGAAGTATCTGTTCAGATTTTTGCACAGTTTTTCTTTTTCTTTTTTTTTTTTTTTGCGGTACGCGGGCCTCTCACTGCTGTGGCCTCTCCCGTTGCGGAGCACAGGCTCCGGACGCGCAGGCACAGCGGCCATGGCTCACGGGCCGTTCTGCGGCATGTGGGATCTTCCCGGACCGGGGCACGAACCCGTGTCCCCCGCATTGGCAGGCGGACTCTCAACCACTGCGCCACCAGGGAAGCCCCATTTGCACAGTTTTTGTATTGGGTTGATTGCTTTTATATTGAGTTTTGAGAGTTCTTTATATATTGATTATAAATCCTTTAAAAGATATGTGTTTTGTAAATGTTTTCTCCCAATCTGTGGCGTCTTTTCCTTTTCATAATGGAGTCTTTTGAAGAACAGAAGTTTTTATTTTTGCTGAAGTCCAGTTGGTCATTTGTTTCTTTTCATGTTTTTGTGCCATATGAAGAACCTGCCAGACCTAAGGTAACAAAGATTTTCTCCTATGTTTTCTTCTAAAAGTTTTAGGTTTTACATTTAGGTTTATAGTCCATGTTGAGTTGATTTTTGTTCAAGGTGTGGGATAAGGGCCTAGTTTCTTTTTTCTTTCCTTTTTTTTTTTTTCACCTGTGGAGGTACAATTGTTCTAGTAACATTTGTTGGAAAGACTACCCTTTCTCTTTACCCAAATTATGTTGGCCCCTTTGTCAAAAACCAGTCGATCATTTATGTGTGTTCTCTTTCTGGACCCTGTTCTGTTTCATTGTCTGTCCTTTTACCAATACTGCACTGTCTTAACTATTGTAGCTTCATAGTAAGTTTTGAAATTGGGTAGCATGAGTCCTCCAGCTTCATTCTTTTTTTAGAGTTGTTTTGGCTGTTCCAAGCATTTGCATTTCCATACTAATTTTAGAATCAGCTGTTGATTTCTACAAAATCCTGCTGGGATTTTGTTTGGGATTGCATCAAATCTATAGATCAGTTTGGGCAGAATTGACATCTTGAAAATATTGTCTTCCAGTCAATGAATAGGGTGTATCTCTCCATGTATTTGGGTATTTGATTTGTCTCACTGGTGTTTTGTAGTTTTCGGAATACGGATCATGCACATGATTGTTAAATTTATACCAACGTAGTTCACGTTTCTTGGTACTGTTATAAATTGTAAAACATTTTCCAGTTATTCATTACTAGTATCTAGAAATACAATTAACTCTTATATATTGACCTGGTATGCATAGGATTTGAATGGCTTTGGTGCTGGGTGCCATGTTTCAGAGGAAGAGTTGCAAAGGGGAGAAGTTTTTTCTCCTGGATTCTCAGCAACATCACCTCTGCCCCCATGACATTCCCTGAGGTAGTCGTGTGAATTTATCCTACCAAGACAGATGTGACATTTTGGGCGAGTTGCCTCAGACTTCGGGTGTCAGCTTCCTGTCTGTAAAATGGAAGGCAGTGGAGACAGCTGGATCGGATGACCTGGTGAGATCCTTTCCAGCCCTGAGCCTGCTGTTCACAGAAACCACAGGGTGGGAGCTTGGCAAGAGAGCTGAGTCCTTACCTCAGGGAACCCTCTCCTGATTTCGCAGAATGGAGGGGGCAGGGGACTTGCCTGGGGTTGCCCGATAGCTGATGAGAGGACAGGTCTCCTCTTCCCAGACCCAGGCCCTCACCCCTGATTTGGACAGGGAAAGACAGCCCAGTGTGGTGACGGGAAGGTGACTCCACCTACGGGAAGGAGGGAGAGGCTGGCGAGGCAGCTATCAGTGCCAGCCGCCAAGAGGCCGCTGGGAGCTGTGACCCTCAGAAGGGGCCAGTTCACGTTTGGCTGTTTTCAACGTTTAAAAGCATGGTGCTTGGAAATGCGGGTTTTGGCTGACCTCGCCCTGAGTGTGCAGTTTAAAGGCCTTTGTAACTCTTTGGTTTGGAACCGGGTCCGGGCATGGCGAAGGGAAAACACTTGAGCCAGTGAGTACTCGTTCCAGTTGCCCTGCCTCTGGGAGAGGAAAGCAGCCTCCTTCCCTTCGTCACTGCACACAGCCCAGGAACCTAAAGGGTACAAGCAGGGAGGAGAGGACAATGGAGGGGAAGAGCATCCTCGGCCATAGAGGTCCTAGCCTGGCCTGGATGTAACAGTGCTAGGAGCAGCTCGGCACCTTATCCCCCATCAGCTTTGATTTTCCCGGCACCTCGCTTGAGTTCTCGTCCCTTTTTTTAAAATTAATTAATTAATTAATTAATTTATGGCTGTGTTGGGTCTTCGTTTCTGTGCGAGGGCTTTCTCTAGTTGCGGCAAGCGGGGGCCACTCTTCATCGCAGTGCGCGGGCCTCTCACTATCACGGCCTCTCTTGTTGTGGAGCACAGGCTCCAGACGCACGGGCTCAGTAATTGTGGCTCACGGGCCTAGTTGCTCCGCGGCATGTGGGATCTTCCCAGACTAGGGCTCGAACCCGTGTTCCCTGCATTGGCAGGCAGGTTTTCAACCACTGCACCACCAGGGAAGCCCCTCGTCCCATTTTTACAGATGAAGAAACTGAGGCTCAGAGACGTTTCAGAACTTACCTGCCAGGGCCGCACAGGGAGCGAGTGAAGGGGCTGTGACTTGAACCCAAGTTTTCTCTGAACTCAGAAGCTGGGGTGAGGCAAGGGGCTGCTCATGGGCATAAGGTTTCCGTTGGGGTGATGGAGAAGATCTAGAGCTAGACAGTGGCGTGGCTGCCCAGCATGGTGGGTGTTCTTAATGCCACTGAATTGTATGTTTAAAAATGGTTAAAATGGTTAACTTCTATTATGTGTATTTTACCACAGTTAAAATAAACCCTGGTGTGCCTTTCCCCCCATCCGTGCTGCCTCCTGCATAGCAGACTCCTTGGCATGGCAGAGGGTGGACCCTTGCTGCTGTGCCTCCCAGTTGGTGGGACCGCCCAGGGTCCAGGTAGAAGGGCAGGTAGGGGCTTTGGCCAGCAGATAGCCATGGCTGGGTTGGCCTTTCCATTGCCATCCCCTTCTTTAAGAATAGAGAGATGCTTAAACCCTGGCAGCATCCCCAAGAGGATGCTGGGACACTGTCCCAGAGCTCTTGAACCACACAAAAGAGGTGGGACCTGGGGTGACCGTGGTCTGCCGGCCGCTAAATCCACGCCATAGTCCAGGGCTGGGCTGGAGCCAGAATGGCCTGGTGCCCGCCTGGTTGGCCTCTGGTCTCTGTCCCTTGGCACTGCTGGGAGTTAGGACTCCCCCACAAGGGCCTTCCCCTTTGGGAGGGAAATCGGAGAAGGAAAGTCAGAACCTTAACTGCTCACATTTTTTTAGAGATGCATAATGAAGGATGCAGGGGGAAACGATAGGAGGTACTTTAGCCAAAACAAACAAGCAAATAAGTAAAAGGGGCTAAATGTAGCAACTTAATAATTGTTGAATCTGAGTGAGAGTTAGCTTAGGTTGGGGGGCTCTGAGAAACAGAGCCTGAGATGGGGATTTGGACACATGCAGCTTATTGGGGGGCTTCTTCTCGGGAGAAGGGAGTGAGGGAAGCAAAATGGGGCAGCAAGGATGTGGGCTTAGCTGGAGTCCAGCCTCAGCCTGGTCCACGGGGAGCTCTGGAGCGGGAACTGCACCCCAGAGTTGGTCACACCTTGAGGCAAGGGATCAGCCTTTTGTTTCCGTGTCAGTTACTCATTGGCTGTGGGTGGGTGTGCACGCACACACACACACACACACACACACACACGCACGCATGCATGCACACACACTGGGAGGGGGGACTATAATCGCCTGACCAGGACAGTTCTCCCAGTAAGGGGCACCTGCGAACCATTAGCAGCCCAAACCTCCCAGTAGCTGGGGACAAAGGGGACCTGGGAGGGGCATGTAACATCATCCACTCCGTGGGTATATAGGAGTTTATTACTATTCTACTTTTGTTGTATGCTTGAAATTTTTCATAATGGGAAAAGAATCTCTACTGAGACAGGGTTCTGAGAAGAAAGGAGGAAAAGGGTAACTTTCACCCAGCGAGTGCTGGGTTTATGCTCAGCATATCACCGCTTTCTTTCACCTGGGTTATTTCCCTGGTGCAGATGGAGGAGTTGATTTGGGACATACTTAAACTAAAAGTTATTCGTGGTTTATCTGAAATTCAGATTTTAAGTGGGCACCTTGTATTGTTATTTTACCTGACAACCCTACTTAGGCACATATCTTGTAAGTGGTGGAGCTAAGATTCATATTCAAGTGGGGCAGACACCAAAGCTTACATTTTTCATCCCGGACGGGTACAACACTAACAAAAGGTTTTTGGAGGCAGTATCTTGCTAGGGCCTCAAAAAGGTCCTGCCTGACGGCAGAGCCCAGTTAGAATCAATCAGGGCAGCTTTGAAAAATATTGATGCCTGGGCCGCACCGCTTTCATTATTCACGAATGCGGAAAGGAATACACGAGACCAAGAGGGAACCTTGGTCTGGTACCTGGAAAGTACCCAGGGTGCCTGCCCTGGATGGGGCCCAGGAATGTGCTGGGGTGAGGCAGGGAGTCTGGGCCCCCGTTCATCACCTCCCCAATTCAGCATCCTCCCACGGCTCCCTGCCACCTGCAGGCGGAAGTTCAGCCTGGCACACAGGCCCTACCCCAAACTACCAGCACGCCAGGCTCTTTCACAGCCCCCAAGCCTTCACTGCTTCCTCCACTTGGAATGCACTGCCAGGCTGTTTCTGTCCACCTGGCCAACTCCTCTGATTCCTTGCAAAGGTCCAACTCATGTCACTTCCTCTCTGGAGCCTGCCTTGGCCACCATGGCAGAACTGGTCATCCCATCCTTCATCGACTCATGGCACAGACTCAGTGATAGCAGTTCACGTCTTAGCAGGGATGAATGAGGGGTCTTCTGGTCCCTCTCACTGCTAGCTCGGTACTTCTCCGTGTCCGAGGGTAGTGCCTGGTATGGGGAGGAACTTGGTAAATGCGTATTGAATTGAAGGGAGAAGGAAGGATTTTGTAGAGGGAGTGGGGTTCCAACTTTCCTCCTTACCCCGTTGTCCCCTTGGAGGGTCCCCCTTTCCTGCCCTTCCTCTTGGCTGGTACCTAAGTTCGTTTGCCTGGAGCCTGGGCCCCACGTAGCCCAAAGGTAAACAGGTTTAAATGACCTGAAGGAGGAAAAAAAAAAAAAAATGCAAGCGAGCCAGGAAGTTGCGCAGTGCCAGCTCTGGACCTGGGTAGGTGGAAAAAGGCCCCTATGGCAAACCTGGAGCCTTGGAGCCAGGCCCCAGCCAGCCTGGGCTGAGCCTTGGCTTCCCAGAACTCCACTCTGGATAAACACGGAAGTGGGGAGCGCAGCCTCCCCACTTTTGAGATGAGCCGTGGCCCAAAGGGGGCTAAGGAGCTGGGGAGGTGGAGGGGGAGCCAGGACCCCACTTAGGAGAGGGAGCCCTAAGGCACTTGCTCTTTTGGCATTAAAAGAGTGGCTTAAAAAAAGAAATTGTTGCAAAATACACAGAATAGAAAATTTTAACCATTTTTAAGTGTCCCATTCAGTGGCATCAAATACATTCACATTGTTATGCTACCATCTCCATCCCTTTGTCTCGCAAAAGGAGAATGGCTTTTTAAAGCCTTGTGTTAAATTCTGTTGAAAATACACACTGAGAGGCTATTTTCACATCACTGGCTGGGGACACATATAAATAAAACAGCCACTGGCCCTTAGGGAGCTCACTTTCTTGTGGGACAGATAGGACCAAGGGTCCAAGGGAGGTGGGCAAAAGAGAGTGGTGAGGGCACGGGTTAACGTGTGTGGCAGGGCGGACATTGCTGGTCTCAGGCTCCGAATGGGACACTGGGTGATGGTGCATACGGACCACTCATAAATATATCTGTTCATGTCATCCCCATGAAAATTGGGGGTGGCGGTGCATGAAAACGAGCCTCACGATAATCCAGGAAGTTCAGAAATAGAATAAAAAAAAATCACCCTCACACAATTGCCGTGCTCCGTTTCCCCGCTGTCCTTCAGTGTCTTGTCTCCCGGGTATATTTTCACGCCGTCTCGGTGCAGTGGCAAAGAAGAGAACATTTTCCTTTCTGCCCTTCTTACCTAGTGTCATCTTAGAACCACTTTTCCAGTGTTGCACAGCCCTGCCCCCCGCCCAAGGTTTCCAAATGTTTGTGAACAACCCTGCTTTCTCCAGGGAGCAGTTCTGCCATTTTCCCCTCCAGGGGGTAGGGTGGGGTGAGGGTGCTGGCTCCATTTGGGACCAGAGAACAGGTTCAGGTGGAGGGGCTGAAGTGTAGAAGGAGTAGCCCAGGCACTTCGGCAGCTTGTGGGGCACCCACTTTTTTGACGAAGCTCATGGACGGTGCACGCCGGGACTATCGATGCAGCATCTTTGAGTCCATGCATTGCACTTGCAGGCATCTCTCTCTTGGTCCTGTATCACCTGTGGGGGGAGCCAAGGCCCTCGCCTAGCTGCAGACAGAACCCAGGTGTGGATTGCTCAACCCGGCAGCCTTTCGGACACTAGAGGTGGCCGGGGAACGTGCGGCATTATGTGTCCATCTTCCCAGGGCGTGGATCCTCACTCTCAGGGCTTCCAGCAGGAGAGAGCCTCAGCCAGGCCTGTCTGTCTCCCAGAGCAGCTCCCTCATCTGCACAGAGGGATGGGGGACAGGAGGTTGGGGGTCAGCAGTGGTGGTGTTTGGGTTCACTTAAAACACACCCATTTGCTTTTGTTTTTCAAAGAAGCATATGGCTCATTAATGGAAAATGTGGAAAGCATAGAAAAGCGCAAAGAGGTAACCCTCCCCCGCCAGAGATAACCACTGGGAACATTTTGGCTTATTCTGTTTAAATTGTTTTTCTGTTAAAAAAATACAACTTTGTATCCTGCCTTTCCCCCCTCAGCATTAGTAAATATTTCCCTGCCTAGCTAACACTTTTCGTAAACATTGTTTTTGATGGCTGCCTTCTCTTCCAGCCTATGGATCTCCCAGGGCTGATTCACTCGATCGTAAGCTGGACACCTGGCCTCCCAGGTGGGAAGATGAACCCCATGCGTGTGGAGGGCTCTTGCTTCTTACCCGCCGCTTCTCTGGGTTGTGTTGCTCCCTGCTTGAGCCTGGTCCAGGGAGGTGGACACTCTGAGTGGGTGGTGCTGACCACCCCCTCCTTTGAGCTTTGGCAGCCCTGAGCACAAATAGTGTGGCTCTCCCAGGTCACCTTCTTGGAAGCCTTCTCAGGCCACCCCAGCTTGGGGTGGCCAATGGGTGTTTGCCCTCCTCTGTCAACTCCCAGGAAGGAGGATACTTTGCACATCCTGCCTAGATTGTGTGTGCTTACAGGGTGGCCATCGCCCCTGCCACGTCTGCCCTCTTTTTTTTTTTTTTTGGATGCACCGTGCAGCATATGGGATCTTAGTTCCCTGACCAGGGATTGAACCTGTGCCCCCTGCAGTGGAAGCACAGAGTTTTAACCACTGGACCACGAGGGAAGTCCCTTGGTCTCTTTTCTTGCTTGCTTTGCAAAGTACTGGCTTTAGAGGAGGCCTTAGTATTCACTAGCTGTGTACTTTGGGGCAAGTTCTTTAACCTCTCTGAGTCTTGGTTTCTTCATCTGTAAATGCGAGTGGTAATAAGGTCCTGTTTGCCTTGTTGTTGTGTAAATGAAGAGAGATCACATACACCAGGTGCCTGGTATTGTCCGGGGGCCTGCTGGGTGCTTGATAAGTGGTGGGGTTGTTTTGAGTGGACACCTTGAGGTTGTACTGTCCTGCCGTCTCCCCACTAACCCGCAGGAGTGAGCAGCCCAGTGGGGAATGGTTGACCTCGACTGTGGTTGACTTAGCTACAGTTGAACGAACTACCTTTGTTCCCTTTTCTTCTGCCCACACTTTGGTTGGGGAAACTGAGGCCACCCTGAAATTCCGCCTACACTCCATGACTCTTGGCAGATCCCCTGAGGGTGGCTTAGGAAACGTCTTTGAAGATTCAGGAACACACTGGATACATCCGTTGGTGAGCCAGGGAAATTAGCAGTAACGAGCTCATTTTGATAGCAATGAGCTGAGTCTCCCTCCAGCTGCCAGACATTTACAAGGCTGGCTGGGTGCCGGCGGCGGCCAGAGGCCTCCAATGGCCCTCACCCCTCACTCTGCCTTCCGGCTGGAAATAATTCATATTTAAAAAATAACAAAAATTTAAAAAAAAATCTCCATCTCCTCTGGCCTTCTGGTTCCTTTGGGTCCAGGTGGGGAGATGGTGGATGCCTTTGCCCTGTGAACTCTGCATGGGACAGTCAGACAGGAAAGGATCCTGCACAGGGTCCTCTGCAGCCCCAGTGTCTGTGGTCTCAGCGCCCCACAGGGTGTCCAGGCAGCCCTTTGGGCAGTAACTGGTAGTCCCAAGATTGGGACTCGGCCACGATGCTCTTGCTGGTTGACCCTTCCCCAGGGGGAAGGAGTGACTGGTGGGCTTTTTGCCCCCTCCTTGATGCAGCTGGTGGTTTTCAGGTCGCGCCTGGCATTTCTGACCCTGTCCATCGTTGGTGCCCCTTCCGGAGCCCCAGCCTTACTTAAGGAAGTCCAGTGGGTCGGTGGACATGGCCTTTCCCCTGGGCTGCCCACTCGGCTCTCTGGCCTGAGACCTGGCTCTGCTTCTGGCCTTGGGTGGGTGCGTTTACTGAGTTCTTGCCTGAGTCCTCAGCGCCGAAATTCTTTTCCCTGGAGCCCCCACACTTGGAAGTCCTGCATTCCAGAGCGGCTGCCCCTGCACGGTCAGCATGTGGTAGGCCACACCCTGACTGTGTGACTTTTCCTTCTGTGGGCCTCAGTTTCCACATCGGGACATAACCATGCCCTGCCCTTCTATGAGTCACTCCTGCCTTGGCTGTGGCAGCTGCCCAGAGAAGGCTGAGCGGATGAATGGATCCAGCCAGAGACCCTGCAGGGCCTATTCCTGTGGGACTCTGAGAGTCCCCTGCAGTGCGCAGTGAGAATGCAGCAGCTGAGACTTTGCTTTCTTAGAAGCGTTGGTGGCTCTGTGGTGGTACAGGTTTTTCCCAGCTTCCCACCCAACCCCCCACTCCCAGCCAATCCCACAAGGTTGACGTGGGCTGCGTTCTCTTGGGGTGGCTGGCGGTGGGGCTTGGTGAGCAGAGGCCTCTGGGCTGGCATGGAGTCAGTTTCTGCATCTGTAAAGTGGGTATCTACCTGAAAGGGCTTCTGTGAGTGTGGAATGGGGAGGATGTACGACACCTGTGCAGGTATTGTCTTTCTAGCTATCAGTGTCACTGATGTCCTTGTTAGATGAGCAAAGGAGGCTCCTACAGACATTAGATGGCCCAAGCCCCACCCCAATAGCATTTCCTCTTTCTTCCTTTTTTAAAGTAATACATGATTAATGCAGAACATTTAGAAAACAAAAGCACTGAGGAAAAACAAATTACCCTTAACTCTACCACGCTGAAAGGAAATTATTATTTAACTAGCTTGGAATATTATTTTTCACGTTATCCTCTGTCTTAGCAAAAAATGGGAAGTAGAAATCTGCTGAATATATAGATGTACATACTGCCAAACGAAAAGAAGGGAGTCATTAAAAGTATATATAGCTGTTTGTAGTGCTCTGTTTTGCTCTTAGCAATATTGAGAACAGTTGCTTAATTCAGCACATATTCAGTGTGCTTTTTAATGTCTGTTTAGCATTCCATCTCATGGATGTGCCATATTTACTTACCTCTCCCGGGGCCTGGACATTTAGGTTGTTGCAGTGATTGTTTTTTTAACTTCAGGAACATTGCCTCCTGGTAAGTGTCCTCGTACATACGTCTTTGTGCGCATCACTGGGTATTTCCTTAGGATAAATTCCTAGAAGTGGGACTGCTAGGTCAAAGGCCATGCACATTTAAGGTCAGAGTGCTCTCCGGAAAGGCTGTATCCGTTTTCTCTCCCAGCAGCGGTGGAGGAGAGGGCCCGGATCTTGTAACTCACAACCCTTTGCTATTTCCAAACCACGAGCCCAGAAAGGGTTGAAAAAAAAAAAAAAAACCACCGTGCTGGGAGCAACTTCCTGCCAGAGGAAGGGAGGCATTTGGTAAATAGTCCACTCCCAGTTTTTGAGTGGATGCTCTGTGGCGTGCCTCTGGCCAAGCCATTTGGGAGCAGAGAAGAGAGCCAAGACCTGGTCCATGTCTCAGGTGGCTTCCCATCCACCTGGATGGGGAAGATGGTGACTACCTGAAAGGCCACAGGAGCATGAGCGCAGGACGTGTGACAAGTTCAGGCTAAGGGCGGGGCCCCAGTGCCTTGGCCGCCCTTGGCGTCTGGTTCGGGGCTCACGTGGACTAGACCTACGGTGAATGTTTGTTGAATAACAAAAAGCAGCTTGTTACCAGCGGAAGCTGATATGAGCTCTTTGAAGTAGGGTTTGAGTCTTGTTCACAGCTGGCTACACCCCGAGCCTAGAACCATGTCTCTTCTCTATAAACACCGGCTGGGTGAACCAAGGCTCCAGGGGACAAGCGAATCCAAGAACATGGTGGAGGATTGGTCCAGATCTCCACAAGAAAACGGACGAGCCGTCCATCCCCCACCCCTCTCGTAGATGCTGGAAAGTGCCGCACAGGGAGTCTGGGTGCCAGTTTCATGCCCCCGATCCTGTGTGACTGGGGGCAGTTGCCTCACTGACTGACCCTCAGTTTCTTGAGGGACTAGACTTTGTTCTCGGGGCCCCTTTCTGGCTCTCAGGCCAGGAATCTGGGTGCCCGTGGTCAGGATGGGAGCGAGGAGGGTGTCAGTTGGCAAGACTCTTGCCCCACACGTCCAGCAAGATGGGGGGTCCCCAGGTGACCTCTGGATGGATGGCAGCTGCTGCCCAACCCTGGTCCCTGCCGCTGCCTCCCACCCCACCGGTCTGAGGGCCCTCGAGGTAGCTGGTGGCACTCCCCTGGGGAGGGGATATGGAAATAAGGTGACCAGGCCCTTCCCCAGTGTGCCCCTCTGTTTTGAATAAGGTTGTGGATTGTTTATTTGGAGAGGAGAGGCCCCAGCCAAACATCCTGCTTTTCAAGTCCGGAGCTCCAGCCCCAGGCCGTCCAGCTCCACCACTGACCCGGGAGGCCCCTCTTGCAGCACCCAGGCTGGCATGCCCTCTGCCCCTCAACTTGACTCCGATCTCCTCTCATCTCCCTTCCTGGGCCCCTGCAATAAAATAGCTTTTGGTGACTCCCTTTTCCCTCCTGTTCCCCTCCACTCCTTTCCCTAAACGTCCCCTCTACTCAGGCTAAGAGAAGGGCTTCCTACTCCAGGAGGGCACTTTTATTTTGGCAAAACACTTTCCCATCTTGGACTTGAATCTTCAAGGTCTGAGTGCTGAATCCATTTTGTTAGTGAGGGCACTAAGAAAAGCGAAGCCCCTTGCTCAGGGCACCCGGCCTGTCAGCGGCCTAGCACAGGACAGACAATCAGGCTGGGAAAGCTGGGACTCCAGCCCAGCCTCTGCCTCCAGCTTGCTGTGTGACATTGGACAAGTCTCATTCCCTCTCTGGACCTCAGCTTGCTCATACACAGCATGAGTGGATGGTCTCTTGAGTTCTTTTCCACCTCTGCTTCTCTGTCTCTAGGTGAGGATCATGTGACATCAGGTGGGGAGGCCCCTTGCAGTGCCTCCGGGGCCTTGTGGCACCCCTGCCCCTCCCTTGCGCCCCACTTCCTGCAGCCAGTTTGGAGCCAGAGACAAAGGCGTGCTCCAGGCGGAAGGTGCAGCCAGTGGGGATGTGGGCTGGTGCCTGGCTGGCGGGCCCTGATAAGAGGCCGAGGCTCCCGGTGAATCAGCTGGAGGTGCTGGAGGTGGGGGGAGATAGGGCAGGCTGGCACCGGTCTCGCCAGCCTCTGCCCACACCCTCTGGGGCCTCAGACAGGTGAAGGTTTCAGGGCACATGCAGAGAGACAGGGACCCCAGCAGCTGTGCAACTGTGATGACTCTTGTCCTATTATGTGTTTGCAAGCCTGGGGGTTTTCTGGCCCCAACAAACCTCGGATCTTCCAAAGGCCACGTGACCCTGGGGCTCTCTCCTGGTCGCGGGACAACGTGTGGGATGGGACGTGTGTGATTTCTGGAAGTTAAAGGTCTCCCTTTCCGGCGAGCCAGCTCTTTGTTCCACATCCTCAAGGACCCTGACTTCAGCCTATTGTTCCTGCTGCTGACACAGAGGCTCCAAGTTCCTCTCTGGACTTGTGCTGGGGTGGGGGGTTCCTGGTGTTGGCGGTGGGTGGCTGGGGGTTGGGATCTGCGCGTACCTGCTTATGAAAAGTCATCCGCTCGTTCAGGGAGAGCGTCATTTGGGGACACCCTCTGGCTGTGTGGGAGACTGAGACAGCGACTTCCAGGCTTTTATGTCTTGAGTTTTGTCAAACTGAGGCTTGGCCACTTCTGGCTGTGGCTGATTTCATGCCCTTGGTGGGCGTGATCATTAAACTGCTCGGGTGGCCAGTCAAGGACGAGGTTCAGTTTGACGGTAGCTGACGGGAGGCAGTGCAGAGAGGGCTCACTTCCAGATGTGAACGGTTACGATGACCCGCTAGTGAATCCAGCAAGTCCCCCCAGTGTGGCTTCATGCGACACTGGAGTCAGACTTCGGTGGGAGGAACTGAATTCTCCAGAGTTGGGAGGATGATCTCAGAACGCAAAGACATTGGCTCTGTAGGGTTAATTTCATTTTAACGCGTAAGGAAGGGAAAGGGGTATTTAAGCTACTTTTGGGGAATGCTGTACGGTTGGATGTTTATTATATCAGTTATTTGTATAACAGGCCTAATACAAAATTCCTTCTGGCCTGATTTTCCACTTACAAAGAACAACCCAATTGAACCAGTAGATCTTGCACGAGAGGATCCAGCCAGGAAGACAGAGCTTCTTAGCTCCAATTGGCAGGTGGGGAGACTGAGGCTTGGCAGGAGTCGCACAGTTTGCTGTCGGGATGTGGATGGGCCCTGCGCCTCTGGCTGCCAAGGCCTGACCCTTGCCACCATACCTGCCCTTCACTTGAGAGCCTCAGCTGCCCCTGCTAACAAGCTCGTCCTTGATTTGGGCCCCTTTGGTCAGTGGGAAGTTCTGGCCATACTCCTCAGCGCCCCCGTGGGGAACCCAGCCTGCCGATCCCAGCTGGTCTTTGAGGGTCCCTGGCCCCATCTTCTTGGCTGTCCCTTGGGAGTAGAGAGGTTTCATGGTCGGGGGCTGGAGATGCCCCCGTTGACAGAGCCCACTGGGCCAATGGTACCTCCTCATCTGTCCACCAGCATGGCTTCTTCACCTGAAGATTATTCACAGATACAGTAGTTCTTAATTCCGGATTAGCTTTCCCTTGCCATCATGATTTCCCCCGTAGTCATGTATACTTAGTGAAAGTTGAAAAGTGAGCAGCGTAAATTTGATAGAGGTTGGACAAAACACCCCACCTGAGAATGCACAGCAAACAGAGGGGACCTGGGGATCATCAGACATGGGGGATGTCTGTGGAGGCTGCTTCTGCTCCAGCCACCATTTCCTCAGAGGGCAGACCGCAGCCACCTGTCCTGTGTAGGAGCCACCAACTCACCCTTTTCACCCCTGCAGAGATGGCCTAAAGTTTCCCCCTGAGAGCCCCTTGGTTCCCCCACCTCTCCCCTCCCACAAGGCGGTGTTTGGGGGGGCACACACAGCTGCCCCCTGCCTGAATCATGAATCCTGCCTGAGCTCCATAAATCACCCTAAGAGCACATTCCTTGGGGGATTTGTAAAATAATCAAAATATTTGGGGAAAAGACCTTAAGATTACTTATGGCTATTAGTGGGATCCATATATTTTGGCACCAAGCATGGCCTAATTGAAAAAATATGTGTGCTTGGTGATTTCTTTCCATCTTTTTTTTTTTTTTTTTTTCTTTTCATAAGGAGTAGGCCCAGAGAGAAGAGTGGTTAGGGAAAAAAAACAGGGAGGAATTGAATATCAAAAGGGTTTGTGTGGAGGAGCTGTTTACAGAATTATGGAAAATATAATGCTAAATGGAAAGTAAGCCCTGCCTATATAGTCCGGGATTATTAATAGAACGGAGTTACCAGGCACATAATGAACCTTTTAAGAGACCTGGGACAACTTTCCCCGTTGCAAAACAAGTTTCCTTCGAATAGCACCATTCACGCAGCTAAGGGCATTGGGTTACAACAATAAATAAAAATGAACAGTGCCCTGAGAAATTCAAGGAATGCACCAACGATTCAGTGATTTAGTATGAGAAAACACTACTTAAACATTTAATTGAATCGCATACTTTCATCTTTAAAACGCAAGCGTTTGAACTGCCACCTGAATCTTTCTCTTTGCTTCATTAGATGGCAAGGCTCCTTGGGGGAGGGGTCACGCTCCCACCCCCTCCCCAGGTTTTTCCGCTTCCCTGCTGCACCCTAACTCACTCTTGCTCGAGATCATCGGGGAAAAGGAGACAGGACAGGCGCTTCCTTGCAAAGCTATAGGGAGAGGCCTGTGTGGGATGTGCTTTTCCAAAAGCTTTACTTGCGGGGACTTGGTCTTAGCTTTGGAGCCCTGGGTCAGTCACCGCCCCTCCCGTAGACTCAGTTTCCCCTCTGTTTAATGAGGGGCTTGGATTAGAGCCTCTGATTGGAGGTCTTTGTCACAGTCCACGTGCCTGATGGCCAGTCTGATTCAGCGGGCTCCCCAGCTGCTCACTTTGTGCCTTCCTGGTTAAAAATTCCTGGAATAGGGGCTTCCCTGGTGGCGCAGTGGCTGAGAGTCTGCCTGCCGATACAGGGGACACGGGTTCGTGTCCCGGTCCGGGAAGATCCCACATGCCGCGGAGCGGCTGGGCCCGTGAGCCATGGCCGCTGAACCTGCGCGTCCGGAGCCTGTGCTCCACGACGGGAGAGGCCACAGCAGTGAGAGGCCCGCATACTGCAAAAAAAAAAAAAAAAAAAAAAATTCCTGGAATAGAAGCTCCTGAGGGCCCTTCCGGGTCTAGGAAACCAGAGGGCAGGGACGCAGTGACCACTGGGCACCTCTTGGGACCAGGCCTGCTGAACGCTGCCTCACTCAATCCTCTTGGGTCTAGAGACTTCACGATTTTAATTGTGGGAGGTGGGCTGGGCTGATACCTGCCCCAGGAGGCCTGGCCCCAGGCCGAGTCCTGGCCCCAGGCCGAGTCCTGGAGTCCAGTCTGTGTGTGTGGACAGTGGTTCTGAGATGTCGGGATGGCAGAACCGGCCAGGGCCTGCTGACAGATTGGGTTTGGCGTCCAAGAGAGCGAGGGGAGACCATGGGTCTGCAGCACATCTTCCAGACTTGGCTGGGTGCTGTCATCCGAGGTTAGTGTGTACACATGGGACACACATACGGGTACTTCCTCAAGTGTTCACTGTGGCCGGGGCGCCTGGTCTTTCCGTAAAGATTAACCAGTGGCCCTTTACTGATTCCCTACCTCGTCCAGGGCACGCTCTGAGCTGCCGTGGCAGGGACACAGAGGGCTTCTCTCAGCCCTGCCCTTGAGGAGCTTGTAATCTGTTTTCACACCTAGACAGAAGAGCCACGTGACCTTGGGTAAGTCAGCTCTCAGTAAGACTCGTGACCTTTATCTAGACACCTAGGAAACCCCCTGGTACCACACTCTTCTTTTTGTGTGAACAGCTTCACAAACTGTTTTATGTCTTATTTCCCAGCTAGACTGGGGCCTTCTCTGGACAAGGACGAGCGTTCCATGTGATGACCCAGTGAATGAGCCATCTCACGTTCATTTCGCTCCATTTATGGGCACCTCCCCGCAGCTTGGCCTGGGGCCTCCTGTAGGGGCACAAAGCAGGGGAGACCCAACTCTGGTTCCCACAGAACTTCCCATCTCTCTAGGAACTTGGGCCTGGGAACAGCTACCGTAGCTACGATTTGTTTGGGGCCAAGGCAAGGTTTTCTTAGTTTGGGGGTTCCCAGAGCAGACCCTGAGACAGAAATTCAATTGCACGGTTTATTGGGGCAGGGGGTTGACCCAGGAAACATCAGTGGAGTGTGGAGAAGGAACAGGGGGTGGGGAGGCCAGGCGTTATATGAAGCCAGTTACCTCTGTGGGTAGGAGCAGAATCCTGCTAGGGACTTTGGGAAACAATATGGAGCTCACCTCAGAGTTATCCCAGCCGAGGGGAGAGGGAGCTGGGGCACCAATCCACCGTTCCTTGGGTGTTCATTCCTGGTGCTTCCAGCTCTGAAGCAGAGTAAGGCCCCAGCAACCTCTCAGGCACGTCCTGGGACAAGAGCAGGTGCTGGCATTTAGAAGCTGGGTCGTGCCCTGAACCGGTGCAGGCTGAGGGGACGTGGGCAGAACACCAGCAGTGTTTGTTGGACACCCTCCATGTGTCAGGCCACCGGTGGCCCCAAGACCCCCACCTTGACCAAAGTTTGTTTTCAGCAAAGGAGAGCCCGACAAGCCCCTGCCCTTTGGAGATGAAGCACTGAGACAGGCCCTGTGTTTGAGGTTCTCTGGGTGAAAGTGCTGTGCACCTTGTTGAGTTCTGTTCTGCGGGGGGTCGGAGGAGGATGGTGGTGATCGGGTGATGGTGGTGATTGTAGCTTTGCATAGAGGGCTCAGACCATCTTACTCCAGAATCAGAAGGCAGGGCCAGTCGCTACCCTATGGCCTTGGGGAAGCCACTGAACCCACCTTGCCCACTTACCGTGAGCCCTAAATGGTAGCCAAGTACGGTGCTCAGCCTGCTGCCTGGCACAAAGATACTCAAGAAAAGGTCACTCCCACTCGCATCCCTCACAGGCTGTTAGCACGTGCCTTTCTGCAGCCCTTCCAACACGCTGTGCGGTGGCCGGTGGGAAGGGTTCTGTCACTGCCTCTTTCGTAATAGGAAACTGAGGCTCATAAGAATTAAGACCGAACCCGGGACTCCTGAGCCCCCTGGGCCACACTGTTTTCCTGACATGACAGGTGTGTGTCGAGGTCAAAGCAAATCACAAAGCCAGCCTGGGAGCGGGGAGGAGATAGGCCGGCCACGTGCTCTGGCTGTACTCACCTGTCTCGAGCAGGTCTTGGCATCAAGATATTCAAGGCTCCCTGGGACTCGAGCCCCTGATTTGTGCGTCTCAGCGCCTTGATGGTGCTGGGCATAGAACAGGTCATGAGTGCCAGAGGGGCTTTGGCGGTCAGCCAGCCCAAACCTTTGTTTTGCTGGGAAGAGGAAACGGTCCCAGAGACACCAGTGACTTCCCCGAGTCACAGTGACTTCTTGACGACCAGACTGCAGCCAGGTCCCAGGTGGCTGGCATGCTTTCTTCCTACTCCTTCCGTAGGAAGCTGCTATGTAAGGTATGCTTTGTTATAGTTGCTTATAAACATAATAAATATCCCTTACGTTTAATAGTGCCTTTAAAAAAAACGCAGCTTACAACCCAGCTTTTCACTTGCTCCTTAGGAAACCCATTGAGGGGCAAACAGGCATTTTGCCCGTTTTCAAGCTGCAGCACCTGAGGCTTGGGAAGCTTACTGGGGTCTTGAGATCCCCAGGGCAGTGATCTTTCAGCCATACACAGGTTTTAGTGGGTCAGGACGGCCAGGGGCAGTGTCGGAAGTCTTGACTGTGAGGTGTCCTCCCTGCCTTCTGACACACCATAGACATTTTGGGGCGGAGGGCTTCTGGGAGAGAGCCCCAGGCTGGTGCCCGGAAGGCTGGGCTTCAGGGCCACCTCTGGCTTGGCTTTTGCTATGTCACTACAGGGAGTCACATCACCTCTGCGCTTTGAGTTCTTTCACTAGGCTAGATGGTCACATCACCCTGCCAGCTCTAGCCTCTTCCCTTAATGCTCACAGTTTGATGGAAGCAGACACCTAATTTAAAAATTACATACAGAAATCTTTTTTATAAAGATGTGAACAGATCGCTCTGGGATCCCAGTGGGGGTTGCCTAGGCCAGTGTGGGAAGGCTTCATGGAGGAGGTGACCTTTAGCCCTGGCACGGGACAGTGAGGGACATTCCAGGGAGAAGGTACAGGGGCATGACAGTAGCATTTGCCAAACATGTATCACATGCACTGAGCTTTACATGTATTGTCTTGTTGAATTCTCACAACAGGCCGCCCTGGGAAGGTTGTTTAATTATTTTCATTTGGCAGATGAGGTCATTGGGCGACAGAGAGGGGAGGTAGCTTATTTGGGGCCACATGAAGCAGGTTTTAAAGCCCGTCATCTTCCACCTCTCCGAAGCCTCCCATGTCACTGCCACAAAGGCCCCGAGGCCCAATCAGACTTTCCCATCACTTTCAGGATCTGAGATCTGCAAAAGGTGCCGAGGCTGAGTGGTCCTGTAAGACAATGTGCCCAGGCTGGGAGTGGCGATGCCAGTGCCACAATGCCAGCAGTTTCATCCCCCAGCCTGCCCATGTATCATCCCAGCTGCGGTATCTGGGCACAGTTGGGCCTTCTGTGAGTCAGGCGTCTCCAAGGAGCCCCCAGGGTTCCTCCCTGCTCCCAGACCCCTCGGCACTGCCCCTCGGGCACCATCTCTCCACTTCTGTCCTCCTCCTGCCTCAGCTCCCTCAGGAGGCCTCCAACCTCCGTCAGAGGCAAGCAAGTATGGCCACGGTGGCCTCCACATGCCTGCCCCGCTCCCAGCTGTCTGGGTGGCCTTTTTTAAGGATCCTTCCTCATGGGTGTGAAACATCAGGGGTCACTCAGCTCAAGATTTTATTGGGCAGGTGGGGTGGCTGAGGCTCTGAGAAGGGAAGTGACTTGCTCAAAGTCACACTGCATTAGGGGCTGGGCCAGACCTCCTGGTGATCCCTGGTGGGGAGTGACTGTGGTGGACCCTGCAGCCCTCCACCATGATAGGATGGCTAATGGGATCCAGTATGTGCTTCTCGCCTGACACAACTCAGGCCCCCCCACCCCAAAGAGCCTCATGAACTTGAGAAGGAAACTTAGAATTTTTTTCTCCCCTTGCTGCAAGGGTTTCGCTAGTCTTTTGGAGAATTGTGGGGACGTGTCTTGCTGAGGGAAAGAGCCCCAGCCAGGTGATGCTGAGGCTCCATTTCCTCACCCAGCTTCCTGGCACTGCCTGCCTTCACCATCAGAGGGCCTGAAAGGCAGCACGTGGGGTGCTTGGGGATTGAAGCTCCGGGGTCAAATGTCAGCCCCACCACGCTCACCGTGGGTGGTCATGGGCTCATTTGTCCTCCTCTGTAAGAGTGGGGATAATGGGAGCCCCACCTCAGGGGCCTGAGTTAATAACAGGCATGTAGGAAGTGCTCCATGAATGGGCGATATTGTTATCTGGTCCTGGGAGACAAGGGGGCATTTCTCATCCCTCCTCTCTCTCCATCTGACTCTTGTGTTCTCCAGACTCGCTCAGTCCCTCTTACGCAGTGGCCTCTTGCTTGTGCTCTCTTTAAATCAAGGCAGGGGTCGCACTCAAACTCACACTTGCAAAAGGTCAGAGTTTGCCCGGCTCCAGGTGACACTGCCTGGGGAGTTGGCTCATTGCACTGCTGAAAGACTTGGCTGCAGTTTGCAATATGCAGGGGTTCATACTCACTTCTTCCCTATCTTCCACTGGCGCACAAACACACACACACACACACACAATTCACCCAAACCCTCGTGTGAAGTACATCCGGTGGTACTTGGTATGAGCTCGATAAATGCATGTGCCCGTTTTATTTTCTGTCCGTCAGTGATGATGGTACCAGGTGGTACCTTTTGTGCTACGCATTATAGGGTTGCGCAGAGTAAGTGCCTACTAGCTGTTCAGCACAGAGTTGGGTATTTTAATAGAGTCTCCCATAATCCTTATAACCATTGGGTGTAGGAGGAGTATAGTTCATTATAATCCCCATTTTATAGGTGGGTTCACTGAGGCTTAGAGAAGAGGCACATGTGAACTTAAGGTAACAGCGCAGGGGTTAAAAGTCCATTTAATGATACAAATGCACTTATTTACAGAACAGCAGTAGACTCAATTTATGGTTACCAAAGGTGAAGGGGTGGAGAGGGAGAAATTGGGAATTGGGGATTAACAGATACACACTACTATATGTAAAACAGAAAAAACAACCACGACCGAATGTATAGCACAGGGAAGTATATTCAATATCTTGTAATAACGTATAATGGAAAAGAATCTGAAAAAGAGTATGTGTATATATATGAGTCACTTTGCTGTACACCTGAAACATTGTAAATCAACTATACTTCAATTAAAAAAAACTCATGTTAAAAAAAATGATCTCATAAAAAAAAAAAAGTCCATTTAAGACAAGAGGGCGCAAAGGACAAGATGAGCCTTATGGCTGCCTTCAGAGCAGCAGTGAGGAGCTGGGGGAGGGAAGGGGGAGCTCTGTGGTTTGGGGGTGCAGTGTGTCTCACCTCATCAAAGAGGTAAGACTTCACTTGGAGCTAGGGATAGGCTGCTTTGTTCTTGTCCCGAGTCCCCCCTCTGCTGTTTGCCTGCTGTGTGACCTTAGGCAAGTCCCTTTCCCTCTCTGGGCCTATAAGGACTGCACATTCATTCAGTCTGTCTTTGGATTTTCTGGAAACTCCGGCAGACGTGTTCAGAAAGGGGCTGTCTCTGTTGGTTCCAGTGCTGTCCTTACTCTTCAAAAACTCCTTAGGACTGTGGAGGTCATGGCCCAGCTCTGAGGGTGACCTTCCTGTTGAGGAGTCACCACCAGGCTGGGAAGCTGTCAGAAATTTGTTTGCTCACAGGAAGGTCCCAAGCATGCCCTCATGGATTCATAGGCCTCCTCAGCATGCCTGCAGGGCCACGCTTCCCAGAGGCCGCACCCTCCGTGAAATAACAAACCATGGTCACTGACTGTTGCTGAGCCTCAGTTCCCCTTTTTGTACCAGAACCAAGTAGATGATTTCTTCTGGCTCAAGTCTCTTGTGATGAAAATATTATTATGCTAAGGCCATCCTTGGATGATGCCCCAGGGCCGTGAAATTGCCACTGCAGCCTTCTGCTTACCTGTAGAAATGGCCCTACCTGGGCTCCAGGTAGAAGAGCCCATAGCATGTCCCTGGGCTTTGTGGGTTCTCTGTGGCTTACAAGGTGCTCACCACTGATCTCCCAGCACTAGCCTGGGCAGGACAGCTGCTGTTACCACCCCATTTTAGGGATGAGGAACTGAGGCTCGGGGCGGGAGGAGTCTGCCCAAGGTGAGGGGCTGGGTGAGTGGCAGGGCCATCGCAGTGGGGTCCGGGTGGTAATCTCCCCCTCCCTGGGCAGGGCTGGGCTTGGCCTCCACCTCTGCATGGGGCTCCCAGCCAGGGGAACCCACAGTGGGGTTAAACAGAAAGGCCTCCTGGAGGAAGGAAAAGATTCCCAGAGTTCTGTGCTTCAAGCCATTTTGGTAAAAAAAAAAAAACAACCTAATTAGAGGTGACAATGGTGACTTTGTCTGTGTGCTCACTTTTTCCTCCCTCTTCCCCACACCTCCCCCTTCTCTCTGTCCCTCATTTGTTATATCCATGGGAAAACTAGGTAATGTTATAATTACTGAAAATATTGTGGGTCCTTGGAAGCTAGGGGGAGGGGCATGCCTGGGCGTGCAGGAGGCCCTTTTTCCCAAAAAAAAAAAAAAAAAAAAAAAAAAATTTTTTTTTTTTTTAGGCTTTATTTTATTTTTTTCCTTTCGTTTGGAAATGGAGCCCTTTGCAGTCATGCCGTCACAGTTAAAATAAGGTTTAAATTACAGGCCAGCCCGTGGCTCTTCCCCTTTCTTTCAGAATTTTTGCCAACTTGCAGTTTACTTAATGAAATCCTGCTATTCCGTTAACGGGGATATTTTTTGCAGATGTTGGTTTAACTTAGCTTTGCAAAATACGTGAACTGTACCGTTTCTTCTCCTATTTTTAACGGTTTCAGGATTCGAGTTCAGCAACTCCACCGGCGCTGCCATGCCAGCAGTGGTGTTTACTCCCATCCTTGAAAATATTTGTTTTCCATTGCTCTGTTTGCCCTCCCCTCCATCCCACATACCCACAAAGGGGAGGGGTCCCATACACAGCAGATTCTCCCAGAGGAGGCTCAATCAGGTTTAGTAATGGATGGAATTGGACTGAAGGGACATCAGAGTTTCTTACAGTCCAACCCCCTTGTTTGGAGGGAATGGAGGCTCAGAGTGGGGAAGTGACTCGCCTAAAGTCACACAGCAAATGAGGAGCATAGTGACTTGAGGCATCAGCTGGGTTCTCTGGACAGAGGTGAGAGTGGGGAGCAGGGGGTTCTTCCCTTGTGGCTATTTTGACTGATTCTTCTCCCTAGGAAGAGACTCACCACCACCACCCCGGCCCCAGGAGCCTTGGGCTTGACTTTCATGTGCTGGGAGGGAAGTTCTGCTTCATGTCTCCCTGAGGCACTGTGGCTAGTGGAGAAAAACCCCACCAAGAGTTCTGAGACTTGGAGTTGTGGGGAAGGGCTTCTGCTGCTTGACTGTCTTCCGTGACCTGGGTAAATTGCTTCCTCTCCCCAAGCCTCAGTTTCCCCATCTGTACGGTGTAGGTGAGAGTCCTCGTCTCCTCTGCTGTTGTCAGGATCTAATGGAGGAGGTCGGTGTGAGAAGGTCTGGCCTGAAGCCCAGCAGGTGTTCAGAGAATGCTTTTATAACATCCTCACACACTGCCAGTTCTGGTCCCCATGGGAAGACACGGGAGGAGAGGTGTGACATGCGAGTGAACCTGGTGTCTGTGGGTACCAGGATCCGGGTCAGACATAGCAGGACACACCCCTTCCCTTCGATGGGGGACCTCCTCCAGCCACCCTTTCTTTAATGACAGGGACTCCCATGGAGTCAGGAGAGAGCAGGCAGAGGCCCAGACTGGCATGGGACTTGCCAGGGGCAGAGTCTGAATCCGGGGCATCACTCCTGGTGGCTCCCGATATATGGTCCAGCCCCCTGAGGATGGGTCTTTGCGTGAGCCTCCAGGTTGGGGGCTGGTGCATCTTGATCCCGGCCCCTTTCAGGGCCTTGCCCCCAGTCTCTTGGAGGGTTCGCCTGGCTCTAGTGTTCTGGAGTGTGCTGGAGGGGGCTAAAGGAAATTCTGGAGGTGGGGCCAGCTGGGAGCATGGGGTCGGGGGTGGGGTCGGGGGGTGGGGGGAGCGGTTCAGTGCTGGAGGGCGCTGGGCTGGGCCTTCCCCGATCACTGCATTCCGCACACACGCCCCGGATACTGGAATGGCCACTGAGCTGCGAAGGAAGTGCTGGCAGGACAACAGAGCCGAGGGCGGGCGGAATGCGATGGACCCGGGCACTGGGGATCGGGCCCTCTTCAGACGTGGAGATGACCGGGCTGGGGCCAGGGAGGGAGGGACGGCCACCTTGGCAGGCCGGGTGACCTCAAGGAGCAGTTTCCCATGGCTCTGAGGGGCTGGTTTCTAGTTAAAATGACGGAGAGGGCCAGGGACCCTCCTTGAAGCCTACTCCACATTATACAGACCCCGTTTATATAAAGTTGTTGTCTTTGTGTATGTCTGCGGGTGGAGATGGTGGGAGGAAAGTGTGTCTGGAACTTTCGTTGCCTGAAGAATTCATCACACAGATCCTTCTATAGTCATGACCCTTGGTTCCTTAGCACTCTCCTTTTTATTACTAAATATAAAGTAACATGTCATCACACAGTCAATATAGTTATAGTCTCTTTATATAACATTCGAAATACACTGGTAAAGCAGAAGTCTCCCTTTCTTCCCCATCCCACTTACCTCCTGAGAGTTAACTACTCTTTTTTTTTTTTTTTTTTTGCCGCGCTGGGTCCTCGTTGCTGCGCGCGGGCTTTCTCTAGTCCCGGCGAGCGGGGGCTACTCTTCGTTGCGGTATGCGGGCTTCTCACTGCGGTGGCTTCTCTTGTTGCAAAGCACCGGCTCTAGGCATGTGGGCTTCAGTAGTTACAGCACGCAGGCTCAGTAGTTGTGGCATGCGGGCCCCAGAGTGCACGAGCTTCAGTAGTTGCAGTGCGTGGGCTCAGTAGTTGTGGCAACGTGGGCTCTAGAGCACAGGCTCGGTAGTTGTGGCGCACGGGCTTAGTTGCTCCGCGGCACGTGGGATCTTCCGAGACCAGGGATCAAACCCGTGTCCCGTGCATTGGCAGGCGGATTCTTAACCACTGGACCAGCAGGGAAGTCCAGTTAATTACTGTTAAGCTGAGCAGGATGAAAACAGCAACGAAACAGAGTAGATTATTTTTTCATCACGGCAAGTCCGAACGCTGGTGACAGTAAACTTCACAAAAGCTCTCAGACTGTTTTTATAAACCCAGCTACATGCTGGATTTTCAGGAGAGACACATCTAAACAAAATCATATAGGCAGGTTGAAACTGAAGAGAACTGGTGGGGAAAGATACACTAAGTCAGTGCTAAACAGAGAGAAAGTAAGTGCAGCAGTATTAATGTGAGGTAATATAATTCCAGACAAAAGGGCATTAGAAGGAACAAAGAGGCAAATTTTACAAAGATCAAGGGTTGGCAGACTTTTCTGTAAAGGGCCAGATAAATATTTTCGGCTTTGCGGGCTGTTCGGCCTCTGTCCCACTGCTCAACTCTGCCATTGTGGCATACACAGACAGCATATAGCACAATGCCTGTGATTGTGTTCCAGTAAAACGAGTGCCCAGAACAAGTGGCGGGCCACATTTGGCGTTTGCTGACGCCTGACATAGATCAAAGCTAAATTATTATATCTCAGGGAGATATAATAATCAAGGATCTTTATACACCTAACAACATAGCTTTGAGATCTCTAAATGAAAAGACAGATAGAAATAAAAAGGGAATTTGACAAACCCGCAGGAGAATGGGACTTTAAAACACAGTGCTTTCAGAAGCTGACAGATCCAGTAGACAGAGAATTTTATGAACAACACTGCAAATATGTTGCAATATGTGTATTTGTGTATTTACAGGTGCTTGTCCCATTGTACCATGCCAGGTCCCTGCCTCACCCCTTGGATTTTTTAAACTAGAGTGGTCTGTCTTGTCTCTAAACGGGCTGGACGAATCAAGATGAGGTAAAAAAAGCCCTGCATCTTCAGCATTGGGTGCTTCCTGTAGTCCTAGAGCTCCCACTTATAATGTCCACCTGTCTCTCAGTATTAATCACACCCAGTTGTAGGCGGGGTCGCCACCCTGAATGAGCTAGTAGTCTGTGGGGTGTAGGGATGTATGCCCATGAAACAGTGGAGAACCAGTCAGGCCGTGACCCTCCTTGCCCACCACCTTCCCGTGGCTACCCATGCCCACAACACACCCCAGGGGCTCAGCCCTAGCCAACCCCTATAGACTCTCTTTTCTCCACGAGCCCTTCCGTGTTCTGTGATCTGGCCTTAGGAGACTGCTTTCGCCTTGACTTCTGCCCGTGTGCCTTCGCCCAGGCCGTCCCTCAGCCCTGGAGCACCTGGCCGTCCTCCCCACCCCTTCCACCCCTCCGGGGTACCAGTCAGCATCCTCCTTCCCTAGGAGGATTTGGTGGCCCGACCTTCTTTGCCTCGCTGCCCCTCATTTACGATGTTCTTGGTGGTCCTGTCCTCTCTTCCCCTGGCTTGGAGCTCCAAGGGCAGAGGTGTGCCTGGTCCCCTGGCCCCACAGGAGACCAGCATTGTGCCCTATGGGGGCTCTGGGCAGTGCTTGTGCATGGAAGGGGGCATCTGTGGAGAGAGCGCCTCCCTGCCTGCTGCACGCCCCCCGCCCCCCACCAGGAGCAGAGGTTGGACTGCCTCTTTGTGAATCGCAGCACCACCCCTTACCAGTGGGTGACCTTGGATGGGTCAGGAGGCCTCAGTTTCCTCCTTGTCCATCAAACGGGCAATTAATAATATTTACACCCCAGGGTTGTTGTGAGACATAGGTGCCTGGCACATGGTGAGCTGGCAGGACATGTCAGCTCCTAGCACAGTCGTTCCCTGTCCCACGATTCTTTGTCCTGGCTGCCCTTGATCCCATTTCACATATGGGGAACCCAAGGCCCAGAGAGACTAAGGCCATTCGTCCCTAATACACAGCTAGGAAGTGGCAGAGCTGGGATTGGAGCCGAGGCCCTTGATGCTGGATCCCATGAGGAGGTGCACGCTGTCCCAAGGGCCTGTCCTCAGACACGCCCAGGTGCACTGAGTCAGGGCCATCCGTGTTGGCTCCAGAGTGTCGCCTTCCCTGCTGGTCTCCTGGCCCGGCACTGGGACCGCCACGTCTGTGTAATGCTAGGAGGTCAATTTGGTTTGGTCTCCTTCCTGGCCCTGTCATCCCTCCCTCGGGGAAGCCAGCTCTCTCACTGCTGTGCCAGGCTTCTGAACCCTCTGCTCGTGGGATAGTGACATATCAGCCAGAAGAGAGGCCTCTTAAATCTTGTGAAAAACATAGATTCCCGGGCTCCACCCAGGACCCGTGAATCAGAATCTCCAGGGGCGGGGCCTGGGAATCTGGACATAAGGGCCCAAAGCAGGGGAAACACTGGCTCTTTTAACCCTTTTGTTTCTCGGTTGAAGAAGCTGGCCTTCGGAGAGGGGTCTGCATTGCAGGGAGGCCCAGTGAGCCTGAAAAGCCCTCCCTGGAGTCTAACCTGAGTCACAGCTGCTGCCCCTTCCCAGCACTGTCCCCCCGCCCCATCCCCCCAGCCTCGAATCTCTAGGAACCCTGTACAATGGAAGTGGTTGCCAATGGGTGTGCAGAGACCTTCTGGAAACTCAAGCTCTGCTCGGAGACTTCCTGTGTCTTACAATGTTATCTTCAGAATAGGAAACTTTGCCCCATTTTTGCAACGCACATCCTTTGCCTGAGAGTCTGTGGTGGTGCCGGCCAGCCGGGGCGGGTCACTCCTCAGGCAGAGGCGGGGAGTTGTTCTGACAGCCATGCGAGGAAGGGCTCTCTCCCTGCAACTCACAAGAACAAACAAACAGACCCTTTTGCAAAAATAATTCATGTTGTCCAGACTCATCAGGAGTATTTGTTCCTTGTGCCCAGTGGTACTGATAGAACCAAGTCATTCCTTAGAGACAAGAGCACTAGCTGTGAGACCCGGCTCTGCTGCTGCCTAACCTCCAGCAAGTGATTGCTGCTCTCTGAGCCTCGGTTTCCTCTTCTGTAAAGGGAGGAGGTTGGGCTGAATAAGTTCTAACGCTGACACTGAGCAGCTCCCCAAGAATCCTTTAGATACCCCTACTTCCTCCAAGTTTCTCTTTGAAATAAGCATGCTTTTGCTGTTAGACAGTATGTTCCGGAGCACCCTATAATTTTCCGAGTTTCCACCAATCCAAGACTGGTATGGCCTCCCCCACCCTCAACTCTCAGACATTCACATGACCCACCAGGGCGATGGGTGGATTCCCCAAGTGACAGGTACCATTTTGAATTGGGAGCAGGGAAATGCCCCTCAGAACTCACAGGGAGTGGGACTTCTGCAGGCTTGCAGTTAGTTACACGCCCGGGCCAGTGCGCACCTCCTGGGGGCCAGCTGCAAAGAATGTTGATGCTGTTTCTTTAATTCCCCTCAGACTGGAGTCTTAGGGAGGGCTCTTTTGGTTTGAGGGAAAAAACATGTGTGTGTAGCCCACTAAATAGCTTGGAACTGACCAGAACGAGCGATGTTTACAGAAACAAGAGCCTCTCTGATTTCCTTTGACATCGCCGTTATTCTCTCCTCCCTCCAGCCTCCAGCACGCCCCTTGCCGCAGAATTGATTATTCCTTCTTCCAGGGAGTCCGGGTTGGTGCACCCTCACACACAGTAGGCATTTAGCGAGCGTGAGAGAGGAGCCCTACCTCGTAAGCAAATACTGCTCTTGCCTCTCCGTGGCACTTCTGTTGGTTGGACCCCAAACCCACAATGAGTGGTTCTTGAAAACATCCTTCCCACTCTTTCCCCTCAGGGAATTTGCTTTCAGGGTTTCAGGGTGGGGCCCTACATGTTCCAGGCCTGGGCAGGGCAGCTCTCGTGGCTGGGTGGGAGAGGTCAGGAGGGGCACCTTGGGAAGGTAGAGATGGTCAGGCTGGCGTGAGTGACCTACTAGGATGTGGTTCTTTATAAGTAAGTGAGTCGGTCTGCCTGTTTTACGGTAAAGGCCATGAGGAGGGAGAGGGTTAAACCAAGTGGATGCCCAGATTCCAAACATATGGGTGAAGATCCTTCTGGTCAACCTGCGGGTCAACTACAGAAGCCATGGTGTCTGTGGCAGGACGTCCATCTGGGGGCAGATGCATGCGTATGGTAGGTCCCAGCCTTCATATTTTTGTTGGTCTTACCTGATAGCAGTATGTGAAGCCCAAGGAGGGGGGTGCAAAGGAACTGGCAGGGAGAGGAGAAAAAGCGTCCGCCAGCACACCTGGCTTCCCTGCCCCACAAGACACAAGATGAGTCTTCCCCGCAGGGCATAGCGGAGAGGCCCCTGCTAGCCTAGGGAGCACCTCTGAGGCGGGCTCCATCACCCAGTGGGTCCCACAGGGTCTTGGTGATCCAGAAGATGTCTGGAATGCGCAGAGGGCAGGAGCCGCAGAGCGGTGGTCTCGGGGTGGGAGTGGGGCTCTGCTGGGCAGCTCTGGAACTAGGAGATGGAAGGTGCAGGGAGAAGGACCATCTTCTGACCTCGAGGCTGAGCCTGAGGTCAGTGCCACTCGGAGGGGCTCTGCCTTCCTCTGGGCTCCGCAGGCGGGCGGTCTCCAGGGTAGCGCCGGGACAGGGGCACCCGGGGAGGCTGGCGGCTCCGGGTCTTCTTGGCACAGCTCCCCCCACGTGCCCAGAGACACAGGCGGCTGCTCCTGACTCGGTGGCCTTGCGGACCCGCCTGGCTGGAATCTGCCTTTCGCCTGTCAGTGCCGCCTCCCCGACTTGGCAGGGCCATCTCCTCGAGCTGGAGCAGCCCCCGGTGTTTCCAGCTTGGCCCTCTGCCCGCCTCTCTGGGGCCTCACAGTCTGTCCTCCCGGGCCAGGACCAACACACCCTCTCAGCTTGACGGCTTCCCGGCCTTGCCCGGGCCTCTTCCTGCCACCCCAGACTCCCTGCGCTGAATCTGCGGTCCCCTCACCTTGCCTGCTTCTCAGAAAACATCAGTGACCACCACCGCCCGCCCCCGGAGGTGAAATGCGCTTCCTCCCAGGGAGAAAACATGGGGCCTGGCTCATTAGACATCACCAAGGAGGCCATAACCATCCCGAGTTCCCCTACTGCAGTTGACGCCTGAGGGGTTTCCACATGGGGTGGGGCCCCTCCCTACCCTCTCTCACGTGGAAACGCCCCAGTTGGCTGGGTCCCCTGGCCATACCCTAGGAAAGCAGCCCTAGGAAACGCTGCTTCTTTCAGATGGGCACGGAAATAACTGGGTGGCATGTTGGCCTGTGGGAGCCAAGGGCTACCTCTCCTTCCTGGACGGCCGCTGAGGGACCTGGGGGTGCTGGAGGTACAGTCGCCCAAAAGTGGCCTCCTTTCCAGTTGCACAGAAAGGGAACACTGACAACTCAGGGACTCATCAATTCAGGCGACTGGATGGTGGCTGATTGGAAAGGTTACTGTCTAGAAACCAAATTTTGTGATGTTCGAATACCATAGACGGTGATGCTAACCGGGGATAATGTTTCCCGTTAGAGGTCATTCGGAGATCTGCTTTAGTGCACAGATAAGAGCGATTTGTGATTGGTATGCCAGTTGTTTATACAGTGCTAGTAGGATAAACAGTTCTCCTGAACCTTATTTATATTTTGCATTTGTTTATCAAAACTTTTTTTTTTTTAACTTCAACCCAGCTGCTTTCGGAATTATTACAAACTCTGGATTTATGGGTCCTAACGAACGGTACTTGATGTATGTGCATGATCATTTATCTCTCATGCTTTAACCAAGAGCCTCAGTGCTCAGGGTAAGGGAAGCCAAAAGTGTCCCTTCCTCCCCAGAATGTCAATGTTATAGGAGGGCTTGGGGGACAAATCGTTTGTTTTATCTGATCGGAAGCAGACATGTCATGGAGTAGAAAGCATGAGATTTCAAAGAGCTTTCCTAGACTACACCCTAAGGGATTAAGTCCCCGGAGCTTGACCGGGACACACTGGGACACTGCGGGTGAGGTTGACACACTGTGGGGTGTGTGTGGGGCCAGTGGGGGATGGAGGAGAGGAGGTGACCAAAGGATACTTTCCAGCAACAGCACATGTTTATCCCTTTTTATGACCTGACATGTTCCCTCTATCATTTTTGTCTTTCACCGGCCGTACGGCTTACCTTTGACATTCATCCCAGTAGCATTGGCGTCAACCCTTCAGCATTACTTCTAATCAGGAATTAGCGGTCCCACTTGGCCCAAGGCTTCGGCACCCACCTCAAGAGAGCCGTGGTCTGATTTCATAATTGGACCTCACTGTCACGGGGGGCTACCTTTCACACCAAGGCTGGTCACCTTGCTCTGTTTGATCCCCACATTTCTTGGGGTGTTTGTCCATGCAAAGACCTCCCATAGACTTGACCCAGGCAAGGAGAGGCTCACACTTCCATCCTCTTCCTCACGCCCAAAGTCGCCTGAACCACTTGAATAAACCTGAACTCGGCTGTAGCCTCTCCTGCCTTCTGCTCACCCAGCTGCCTATCAGTTTTCTTCATCCAGTGAGGATAAAGCGAGCAGGTGATGTCGGCGGCAGCACCTTCCCGTGCCCAGACTCTGGATTGCCTCTTAGCTTGTTTTAAGTCTTGGTGTCTCTCTTTCTGGCTAGTGAGAATTCTCAGAGGGGAGGGCTCCCCAGCTACCCCCTTCCTACACACACACACGCACGCACACACGCAGCGGCTTGTGTGTTATGGGAGGAGATGTGGTCCCATTTCACACCTGAGCAACCGAGGCACGCTTTGCTTTTGCACACAGGTAGTGCTGGCACTGTGGGATGGAGTTGGGAAAGGGGACTTCTGGGTGTTTGGGTTTTCTCCTGTTATTTTTAACTCTGGTTTTAAGCGTCCTTTCTTGGCAGCTATGGCCACAAGATAGGGCTGGGATGTTGTGAGACGCTTGATGTAACTAAAAGGGCCTGGCCTGTGAGTTCCTGACGGAGGAGGAAGTGGTTAGGTGGCCAAGAATGCAACCTGCACCTCCCAGATTAATTAATAATTGAGCGCTGGCCCCGGGCCAGGCAGAGCCAGCCGCGAGAGATACAGTGAACCCAGAGTGGTTAACTACAGTGGGGGAAGGAAGAGTTTGACTTGGCCTGTGGCTAAAAGGGAAATTCACAATGGCCATGATTTATGGGCTGAATTACTTCAGGTCCTCCTTAGTGGGCCCAACTTGGGCATGTGCTCCAGGAAAGCAGACACTGGTGGCCTGCAGAGTCATTTGTGCCCACGGGGAAGGGAGGCAGTAGAGGTGTGGGGGGCTGGGGGCGGGGCGCGGAGGGGCAGGCACCAGCGGCGGCGGAGGAGGTACAGGTCTCAAGAGGAGGAGATGGCCGGGAGAGAGACTGCACAGATATCTGGTGGAACCAGTGTAGGCTAGAAATTGAGTGCCCCTTGGGTCACACTCTGCAAGGAGGGATGGAAGGAAGAGTGGGTGTGGAGTCTGGCTCCCCTGGGTTCACATTCTGGCTAATTGGCTTTGTGACCTTGGGCAGGGGACTTAACCTCCATTTCCTCCTCTGTAAGATTCTGCACCTCCTAGGATTGTTCTCAGGGTTAAATGAGACGGGGTATGTGGACGGACAGTGGCCAATAGCAGCTGGATTCCCATAGGCTGACGGGAGACGAGGCCTCAGTAGCGACCCAGCGATGGCAGGATCATTACTTAGCAAAGCTCTGCTAATGTTCGCTGAGCCCATGCATGCCAGGTGTGTGCTGCTTGCTAAGGTAGACACGATTATTCAGTTCCCTTCCCCCAGAGCCTCTTCAGGCTTCCCCATGATTCAGGAAAGGCACTCCTTCCTCCCCTTATCACACAGGTCCCTGTGGCTGCAAACAGCCCTCAGGAGGGGGAGGCAGTTCTAGAAGGCACTTGGGCATTGCCATCGGTTGGGTTCTGCCCATAGGTCTCCCTGGTCCCCTTGTCTTTCCTAGAAGACAATTAAGGATTAAGAATTGGATCATGGCAAACAAGCCTTGTGCCCCTCTTGGCTGAAAAGTTAGCCTTGGGAATAGGAGGCTAAACAGAAGCACAGTTGACAGTTGTGACAATTGCGCTCACATTATTGCTGCATTGACTTGAGTCGTGCAGCGTGTACCCATGTGTACCTGGACACAGACTAAAGAATTACTCTGAGAAACTGTTTCTGAGCTGATGACTCATTTTCCCAAGATGCTTGGCTGGGGGTGAGCGGGGGTGGGGCACCACGCAGACAGTGGAAGGAGCACCTTTGGCCTCCGAAGACGTGGATGAGCCCTGGTCCTCCTTCCTGGTTAACCCCCTGTGGGCAGTCACCCAACCTGTCTGGGCTTTATATTCCATAACCTAAAATGGGCTTGGAGAATTGGAAAACCCTCCACAGTTAGAAACAGTATTCCTCCATCACTATCAATGGGGGTAGAGCCACCTTCTTGGCTCGGGCTACAGGGGCTGTGAGAACCAAGCTTGGCCTCCTTCTGCTTTGGAAACGGGTCCTGGACTTGGGGCTGAGGCATGGGGCGCAAGTCTGTGGGGCTGTGCCCACCCACCCGCTGGCCTGATGTGATGGACGGACCGCCTGGCGCGCTCCCTTCTCTGCACCTCTAGCCCCATATCAAACAAGCCATCCCTTTCCAGGCAGCTTGGAGCTTGGGCACGGCTGGTGCCGAGCAGCTTCAGCTGCTTCAGTGTTACGCAGTAGCACAACCACAGACAGGAGGCCGGCTCGCAGGCGTGAGCTTCTGCCAAGCCCTGGGTCATCTTGCAACATTTTTGCAGGGAACCTTTAAAGCTCATGTTACTGTGCTCTTTACAGCAGATATTAGCATTTAATTGGGGCTTAATGGTCTCTCCAGTCAATATTCGCTTTTTGCTTATTATAAAGCACTCTTGTTTGTTCCAGAAATGTATGTGATCCAGGCAACCCTCACTTTAAGAAAATCCAGTATGTAGGACCCTGTGTTCGCTAAAGAGGTGTGGATCATGTACCTTTGTGTTACAAAAGGATATTTTTAAGGGAAGGATTTAATGCAAGGATTTAATTTGAATGCCCCCACCCCGGGACTTTAATTTGGGGGTGTTTATCCCAAAGTGCATCTTTAATGTAAATAAAGCAGGTGTATTTGACTTGCAAAGGTCACATGATACTGGCTCGTTGGTAAACAACACCAGGCTGGTGTTAGATGAGGCTTATTTTTGAGAACTTTGCAAATAAGAAAACCAGCTCCCCATCCTATTCTTTGGCTCTTCCATTGACAGCCATGCTCCCTGTTCCATTCACCCTCATAGACTTAGCAAGTCTGAGAAATTAAATCCACCCCCATTGCCAGACAACTGTAGGCTTTAGGCGTTTTTTTTTTTGTTTTTTTTTTTTTTGAGCCACTGAAACAAGTGTGGCACATAGCGAGCTCATCTGGCATTCCATTGGTGGGGCTGCATCATGAGGATCAGCAAGTAGGGATGCTGCTTCTCCCTCCCCCGCTCAGTGTCCTGGCTTCTGAGCCTCAGTGGTGTCATCTGTTCAATGGGAACGGTACAGCTGCTGCATCTTTTTCAGACCCGGGGAAAACCCGATGATTTCCCAAGTGCCCTCCCAGCTCTTGGATGTGAAATTCCATTCAGCGCCCATTGTTGACAGCGCCCTGGTCCGGTGGCAGGGTGCCAGGTCTCAGGGGGAGGAGGGGCAGAGATGAGTGACGCCTCATGCCAGGCCAGCCAGCTTGCAGGTGGGTGCGGTGGAGACACACGCCCTCCTGATGATGGCATCAAAGAGTGTCATGGAGGAGGGGCCGTGCAGTGCAGACGCAGGGACTGAGGAAGGCTTTTCAAAGGAGGTGACATCGGGGTCTTGATGGTTGAGTAAGAGTCTGACAAACTTTGGGGAAGGGAGGAGGAAACTCATGTTCATCAAGTGCTAGTTACCGTTGTTAGGCCCGTCATGAACCTGCCCCCTGCCCTCGACCCCTTTGAGTGAGTTATTATGCTGGCTTCATGGGTGTCCAGTGTGTGCCCCACTCAGGGCCCGTGCTCAGAAGGGGCCTCAGCTCAATTTAAGGCTATGCTTTCACCACTGAAATTCTGAATACTCTTTGAACAAGGAGCCCTGCATTTTCACTTTGCACTGGGCCCCCCAAATTCTGTAGCTGGTCCCGGCCCTCAGAGACGTAGTCGCCTGCCCACAGTAACCCAGCTGTTAAGATCTGCACTAGTTCACCTCTCTGCTGCCTGTGGTCTCAGGGAATCTTCCAGATCAAGGGAGAGTGGGATGGACAAAGTACACACAGAGTGGGGTGTTCAAAGCACAGGGAACTAAGGGATCCCAGTAGCAGGGGTGCCTCCCCTGGGATGTTTCTGCACCAGGGCAGGTTCCTGCCCCGCAGAGCTGCTGAGACAGGCTCATTGAGGGCAGTTTTAAGGTACTTTGCTTTTACGGCTTTACATTGGGTCCAAGTAGAAGTTTAAGGCAGGAGGTTTGCCAATAAAACTCAAATTGTATTTGGGAAATAAAAGAGAAACGGAGCTGTCCTGAATTCCCCCAGCTCTGGTAGCCTGCAGGGCAGGAAAGTACCCCCAAATGGGCTTCCTTGAAGCACACCGCCAACTGCCACAGATCGCGCCCCCCAACGCACCTCTGATACATGCCCAGGCTGTCCCCATCTGAATCCCCAAAGGGCCGATTTTCTTCAACAGGGAAGTCAAGGTTGGGCTGAGTCAGTGAACTTTGGCACTTGAAGCCTAAGGTGTGAAAACCCACGCTCCGCCAAGACAGGAACCCAGAGAGCAGCCAGGGGCCTGGTTCTTGTGTGAATTCAGGAGTTTGGCCATCGGCAGGGCAGACCCGCAGCCAGGGAGGACTGGGGGGCCCCTTCCCTTCTCACACCCGCCTTCTCTTTCCTGGGGACTGAGGTACCCAGCTTCATTATCGTGCACAGTGTGTTTTTAGAATCTTTCCAGGGGCAATATGAAAAGCCAGGCTTTCCCATCCCAGGGGGTCTCTGGCTAAGAAAACAAACAGACACACTCAGAGTCTGACTTTGTGATAAAACAAAAGAAGACCTGGAATGGGAGCAAAGTTCAGAGCCTTTTGCTGCAGAAACTGGTTCCTTCTGGAAAACGCGGGGCTGATTTTATAAGCCGCTTATCGCTGGCTCTCCCCTCCCCTCGAAGACAGACACTTTTCACCATCCTTCCCTCCAGGGCACAGGGAACCAGAATTCTCCCACCCGGACCTGGTTCCCTGTTAGAAGTCTGAGTGGTTCCCCTGCCCTGCCTCCTTGGGGTCTTGTCTTTTCTGGCTTAGGGTGTTGGGCTTTCCTTTAGGAGCATCGGGCCAGGCCAGGCCGGCACACCAGTGTTTCTGGGGTAGAGTCTGAATGCTCAGCTCTGATGGAGAGTGATCTGATGGCGGCCTCTGTGGCTCTCAGAAGGTGGAGCTGCCTGCAGAGTGTTTTTAAGAAGGGAGCTTGGACCACAGAGTACCGAGGTCTGGGGAGAAAAGCCACTGCCCACTGGGCCCAGGGAACCTGGAACAATCTTGCCAGGGAGGCAGGGCGAGAAGGATGCTGATAGAAGTCATAGGTCCTGGTAGGTGCCAGGGAAACTACCTGTGGAGGAGACTGAGCAGGCCTGTGTGTATTAGGGCCCAGGTGAAAGCTTGTTTTATGTCAGGGTTACAAGAGGAGTTCGTCTTTTCAGGATCTGTTTTGACTACTGCACAAGATAGATGAATGGAAACCTTCCCCACCTCAGCCCAGGCCGCCACTTTGTTCAACCAGAGACCTGGGGCCGAGCAGGCTGGGGTCAGGGCGCCAAGGCCAGAAGAAAGGCCTTCCTGCCGGGCCCAGCAGGCCTCTCTCTAGAGAAGGCCAGTTACGACTCAGCTGGGCGGCCACTGACTATCCTCATACTCACATCCCTCTAAACCCCTCAGGGCAGGGGCTCCATGGACTCCCCAGAAGAGCAGAGGGGGCAGATGAGGCAGCACCAAGGGCACAGCAGAGAGGAGCTGGGCTCAGAGGCCGTCGGTCAGGGTTCCCGTGCTGCATTGCTGTGTGGCCTCTGTCCCTGCGGTCTGTCCTCTGAGAATGGAGGTGATTCTGCTTCCTGGACTTGGTGCAGAGTACAGAGCACCCGGCAGCTCCCACACTCCAGTTACTCAGCCGGGGTCAGCAGCCCTTTCCCAAGGTCACCCTTCGTTATTGCAGTGCATTTAGAAAATGCTCATTGTGTTGAGGAGGGGTGGTGGGAGTGCATGGGAGAAACTGTACTTACTGCGTAGGGGACCATAGATAGCTGTTATATGGCATGGTTTCTGAAAACCCCGTCTTCCTAGAAGGTGGGCGGCGTGTGGTGGGGTCCCCACATTGCCACATCCAAGGGCCACTTTTAACGTCCAGTCTTTATAGAGTCTCCACGTGCCAGCTTGGAGTGGACACGAGTGGGTTATTACAGCACAGTCCCTGTGCCATTACCCGGCAGGCCTCTGGAGGTTTGCAGCCCATAGGTTGCAACCACGGGAGAGTAGTGCAAAGCCCCCTGTCTCTAGATAGATGTGAGCTTGAATCCCAGCTTTGCAACTTCCTAGCTGAGGACTGTGGACACACTACCTGACATTCAGGCCTCAGCTGCATCTTAAAATGGGAATTACTGAGAGGACTGACAATATGTTGAGATACTGCATTTAAAGGGCTTCGTACTCTGCTTGGCACTTGGTAAAGGTTCATTAAATGTTGGCTAGTAAATCATCATCATTACTATTACTACTACTAGTACTAGCTGGCTTATTTTATTGTTATTATTACTACTACTACTAATGCTCCTCCTCTTATTTCCCCTTGGTTCTCAATTCCATTGGCGCATTGCAGGTATTATTATTACCTAATATGAATACCCTTATGAACTATACAGGCTGAGTCAATCTATTAAATAATTTATGCAAATAACATATAGAGATAAGATGGTGGTAATAATACTAGTAAAAAATAATAGCTGTTACTTATGGAGTGCTTATTTTGAACCAGGGATTATTCAATGCACTTGAAATTAATCCCAGCAGCCCGAGGCAGTAAATTCTGATTGCATCCCCATTTTACAGATTAGGAAACTGAGGCCCAGGGGGTGAAGTCACTTACCCAAGATTTCACCACTAGTGAGTGGCAGAGCTGAGATTCACATGCAGGCAGCTTTGCTTCCGGGTCCTGTGCAGGAGACACCCAACTGGTCCTAGCCACTGTATTGCGCATTTTCTTTCTTTTTTTTTTTTTAAAAAAAATTAAGGGTACTTTAATTAATTAATTTATTTTTGGCTGTGTTGGGTCTCCGTTTCTGTGCGAGGGCTTTCTCTAGTTGTGGCAAGCGGGGGCCACTCTTCATCGCCGTGCGCCGGCCTCTCACTATCGCGGCCTCTCTTGTTGCGGAGCACAGGCTCCAGACGCGCAGGCTCAGTAGTTGTGGCTCACGGGCCTAGTTGCTCCGCGGCATGTGGGATCTTCCCAGACCAGGGCTCAAACCCGTGTCCCCTGCATTGGCAGGCAGATTCTCAACCACTGCGCCACGAGGGAAGCCCCTCTATTGCGAATTTTCCCTGTAACCTTGGCAAGTTCCCTTCCCTCTTTGGGCCTCAGTTTTTGCATCTGCAGAATCATGAATTTTGGCCACATGGATCACGCATTTCCTGGCCTCCCTCCTCCCCTTGCTGTCATTCTCCTTTTGCACCACACGCAACACGCGCGCGCACACACACACAGAGCAGAGAGGCTGGTCGACTGTCTGCAAAGTGGTGGCAAAGCACAGTCCTTGGCCCCAGAGACCAGCGGCTGAAAGAGCCCCCAAGGTGGACCCCGTGCAGGCAGTGGCGGTGGCTAGACCGCCCGTGATGTAATGACCGATTAGGAACTTCCTCTTGGAAGCCTGGCTTCCTCCGGGGGCCAAAGGTGCTGGAGCTGAGGTGGGGGTGGGGAGGGGCGGGTGGGAGCGAATAAGAGGAAACTCCTGTCAGCTGGGCCCTGCTTTTGGAAAGCGTTCAGCGGAGAGGCTTGTTCTAAGCTGTTGACCATTAACATGGCCCTGTGCACATTCCTTCTCTGCTTTTACTGCCGGATCCCAGTGGATAAAGGACTGGTCTCCCCCTCCCTTAACAAAGAAAAAAAAAAGAGCTTCTAATTAATGCTGTATCTCTGGACTTGTTTCAAAACCTGAAGCCATTTCTGTAGCTTAAAATGACAAAGGAAGGTTAAGTGGAAACTTCTCTTTCCCTCTTTAGTTTGATAACAAAAACTACTTATCTAATGGGCAAACAAGGCTTTTAAAGGGGTGTTAGGTTAACCAGATGCAGGGCCACGTAATTACTCCCAGGCCTGGGAGCCTCAGATGAAAAAGCTGCTGGTTGGATGGGAACTTAAAGCCACAGGCATGACATGGGACAGAAGAAAGGAGTTTTCCAGGAGGGTAGGAGGCCCCAGTGGAGCCCTGTGCAAAGGGGATTGGAAAAGCCAGCCCTAGGCTCCTCTCTGGCTCTGCCAACAACTTGCTGGGTGACCCTGGGCAAGTCACTTAACTTCTCTGAGTCTCTGAGTCTCCCTTCCCAGCTCTCGATGGGGACTGCCCATGTTTCATCGCTCATTGAGGTGCGGCTGGGCCAGCCCCAGGAGAGGCAGGGAGGCTGCTGAGGCCCAAGGGGGTGTGAAGCAGCAGCAAAAGCTTTGAACATGGAGGAGCATGAGCGGCCCAGCCAGGCCCTGGAGACCCGGGGACTCAGGGTCCAGCTTCCTGCGAATGCTCTGAGCCTCCACATCCAGCTTCCTTAGAGTCTAAGGGGTCGGAGACTTTAATCTGGGCATGTCTCTGGTTTGCCTCCCAGGACGGGTGAGTCCAAGGCGGTCTGGCCCAGTGGACAGGGGGGAATCACAAGGAAAACAAGCTGCATTGCGTGTGCTCAGGCTTTTGGAGCATGCAGCCCACGGGGGAGCACACAGGAACGTTCCTGCCCTTTGTTTTGACAGAAAACTGCTGATTCGAAGAAGCTAAAGGCTTGCTTGGGATTTCAGCTCTCCCCGCCTCCCCCAGACGCAGTTGGCCCCCTTGGTGCCCCAGCACCCCAACAGAATTACACGTTGGGCTCGAAGCACCCTTGCTGGGCAGAGAGGCCAAGAGGAAGGAACGCCAGCCGTCGGAGGGGCCGGCTTCAGTGCAGGGGACCTACTGTCAGGCCAGTCTCCTCCTGCCCGCCGCAGGCATCACCACCCTCTGGTGGCAGGAATGTGGGTGCCATCGGGCGGCCAGGCCGCCCCTCTCTGGCCGGGAAACACAGGGCTTGCCCCTTGGACCACCTGGGAGCCCTGCTGGGACCACTCCAGGATGGCCACAGAGGGCTGGCCTAGCAGCACATTTCCACTATCTTCGTTGTAATTCTTTCAAGGCACCATACGTACAATGAAATGCACAGCTCTCTAGTGCATAGGTTATGATTTTTGACAATGTCTACACCTGAGTTCCCACTGTACCAATCAAGATATCAAACATTTCCAGCACCTAAGAAAGTTCCCTCGTCCCCTCTCCCCAGAAGTAATCCCTGTTCTGATTTCTGTCATTGTAGGTTAGTTTTATCTACTCAAGAATTTCGTATCAGTGGAAACAAACAGCACGTCTTGTGTGTCTGGCTTCTTTCACTCAGCCGGATGCATCTGAGATTCACCCACATTGTGGTGTGTTTCAGTAGTTTGTTCGTTTTTATTGGTGAGTCGTATTCCACTGTATGGATGAGCCTTATTTTTGTCTCTCCATTATCATAGTCTGTTTGGGCTGCTATGATAACGATACCATAAATTGGTGGCTTAAATAATGCATATTTATTTCTCACAGTTTTGGAGTCTGGGAAGTCCAAGATCAAGGGGCCGGTAGATCTGGTGTCTAGTGAGAACCATTTCCTGGTTCATAAATGGCTGTATTCTTGCTATGTCCTCACACGGTGGAATGAGGGAGCTCTCTGGGGTCTCTTTTTTTTTTTTTGCGGTACACGGGCCTCTCACTGTTGTGGCCTCTCCCGTTGCGGAGCACAGGCTCCGGACGTGCAGGCTCAGTGGCCATGGCTCACGGGCCCAGCCGCTCCGCGGCATGTGGGATCCTCCCGGACCGGGGCACGAACCCGTGTCCCCTGCATCGGCAGGCGGACTCTCAACCACTGCGCCACCGGGGAAGCCCTGGGGTCTCTTTTAAAGAGCACTAATCCCATTCATGACCTAATCACTTCCCAAAGACCCTACCTTCTAATGCTGTCACATTGGGGTTTAAGATTTCCAACATGAATTTGGGGCGGGGGGTGGGCACACGCAAACATTTAGTCCATAACATCCATCCTCCTGTTGATGGACACCTGAGCTGCTTTCCAAGTTTGGGTGATTACGAGTAGAGCTACTGTGAACGTGCATGAAATCAAAGAAATGTAGAGCTCATTGTTCAGAAAGGAAGACTGAGGCCAGGAGAAGGGAGATGGCCTGCCTGATCAGGGCCAGGAGGCTGGACACCAGGCTGCAGGCCTCCTGACCCCCGGCCTGGTGCCTCTCCACCAGATCTGCCCCAGACATCGCGCCAGACCGCACCTCTCCTCTCCCCCTTCCCCTGGAACCCTTCCAGCTGGGACCCAGAGTCTGGCTGGGAACTAGGCCAGGCCTTGAGCAGGGGGTAGCGAGCAGGAGTTTCGGTCAGAGCGCGGTCATCTTTGATGTTGTTCACTCGGGCCTGACTCCGCGGTATTTATTTGCAATTAAGGAGCTGGTTCCTAATTAGGCTGATGGCGGGACCACAGCCCTGGAGCCACGAGAAGCAAAAGATCTTCTGCAAGAGACTGTCCCCTCGCGGCCTGAGTGGCAGCCCAGGCCGCAGACGAGAGGTGTGGTGGGTCGGGTGGGGCTCTGTGTCTGTGAGGAGTGGAGAGATGACCCTGGGTTTGGGGGTGCCTGCCTTCTCACAGAGGGCGGGTCAACTTGTTCTGAACACACGGCATGAGATCTGAATACGTGTGTGTGTGTGTGTGTGTGTGTGTGTGTGTGTAAATAGAACCCCAGGAGCACTCATCTGTGTCCCCCACGTTCAGTTATTCATTGCTTCACCCTTCATTCCTTCGCTTACTGAGCATCTCTTTGCATCTCACGTACCGGGCTGGGAGCTAAACCTTAACATTTGTGAAGTACTTTACCGTTTGCAAAGGGCATTGCCGTCCATTGTCCTATTGTAACTTCCCGTGCTGGTGACCCTGGGTCATGACCCGTGACACCCCTAAGGAGCCCTAGCCTTGGAAGGGTTAGGCCAGCGCTGGGACGGATAAACAGACAGCTGCTTCTTTCTGCTCCCGATTGGTCTGCTGCCAGAGTTGCTAGAAAATCCAAAGATGGACTGTGCCAATGAGGCGCTCAGTCATGAGCAAGTCTGTTTTACAAATGGGGATACTGAGGCTTGGGGACATTCAGTGGCTTGTTCATGGCCACATATCCAATCAGTGGTGAGAGCTTAGGTCTGTCTCACTAGGAAACCTTTTGGATCATGTGACAAGCATTAGGTTAGAATCTGGGGTCTCTAGTTCTGGTCCCACTTCTGCCACCCACTGCTGTGTGTCCTTGGGCAAGTCACCCGGTACCCCCGGGGGGTGCCATCTTGGAGGCACAAGGACATTGGACTCAATTGATAGTTCCCACAGGCCAGCCTCAGGACTAAGTTTTCATTGGCCCATGGTGAAAGAAATAAGAAAATTTCTTATAATCTAAATGTATTAATTTAAAATTTTCTGACTTACGTCCTACCTATTTTGTGAGTATCGAATTACTTTCTTTTGTGCTAGTGATAGTAGATGGTCTTGGGGTTTTTAATAAGTCTGTATGTGACAAAATAAAACAGTGGTAACCTTATGACATTCCCAACCCCTCCATTAAACAGTGTATTGGTTTGTGAAAGCCCAAAGCATCAGCGCTCCCTGGATGAGATGATGCCGGGGGAACCCTCCAGCTCTTGGAGCCCAGAGACTCTAAGAGCTAGGTGGAGACGGGGATGCCCCAAGCATGGTGATGGGCTCACCTGCCGGCCTGCTCTCTCAGGATCAGATCTGAGACCCTAGTCCTTGCCCAGCACCCCCTTGGGCCTGAGGGCATCGGTCCCACCTGCTGGGCAGGATTCCTGTGGGGGGTAGGGGTGAGGGCAGTGTGCCAACACTTGGGATCTATTTTATTTCCTTCCTTCTTCCCTTGTAGGTGTTCTAAGAGCACCCTGGGGATACATGCAGACTTGGGACAGATGCAGAAAGGACTAAGACCCACCCCTTCCTCCCTGAGAGCTGAGGCCAGCCAGGGGCACAGACACCTGCTCAGGCCAAGGGAGGGACTGCATTTAAGGCTCTAGGCGCACAGGAGGGAGAAGTCAGAGAGGGCTTCTCAGAGGCGGCAGTCCATCCCCTGGAATTTGGAAGACGTGGCCTGGAGCCCAGGCCTGATGAGTTATTACCCAGTCTGTTCAACCAAAGAGGCCGCGGAAAGTGAGGCCTGGCCCGGGTAGTGTCCCTGAGCACCACGGATGGGGCAGGCTGGGCCCTAGGGCAGCTCCGGGGCGGGGGGAGGGGGGGGTGAGGGGCTGGGGTTCATCCCCACTCACAGGGTCCCACCCCCCTGCGAAGAGCGCTGACTGGGGCAAGGCCGGGGACACAGGTGTTGATGAGATGGGGGTAGAGGGTGAGGGCGCATTTGGCTCGGCTGGGGTGGGAGGTACTGAGAGGAGGGGGACAGGAAGGCCCACTTGGCCTTGAATTGAAAGCCTTTTAGGAGCTGGGAGGGAGGAATTACCCCACCCCCTCAATCCCATTACCCCCACCCCCTGACTGTTAAACTGCTTCTTTGCCTTTTACAATAGCGTGGCTCCCTCCTGGGGCAGAGCTGCCACTTCATGACTCGGGTGGCCCTCTCTGAGCTTATCTGTGGAGGGGATGGCAGCACTCCCTCATTCAGTGGGACTGGCTGAGTCTTCAGGGAATGAAGACCTTTCGTTTCTGGGGCGGGCAGTGACTCACCGGCTTGTGGGTGAGCACCTCTAGGACTCACAGACCACGAGAGCAGTCGTGGTTACAAACGGGGTGAGGTTTCGAGAAGGGGGGCATTTGCTTGGTGCATGGGTTTTGGGGGGTGTCTGCCCGGAGTATGGAGAAGAGCTCCCCTCGGGAGTGTGGCCTGGCACTGATGCTGGCTCCAGCACTCACTAGTGTGTGCCCTTGTCCGGTTATGGCACCTCCCTGGGCCTCAGTTACCACACCTGTGAACTGGGGTGATAACAGGTGCAACCAAGGCCGTTGTGAAGAAGGCGCCTGGCTCGTGCAAGGCACTCAGGGATGCCTGTTGTCTGTCTTGTCACCCGACATTCTCCAGGCATAGCTTCTTTGCTTCCCCGCCTCTCTGTGCCTAGTGCAGTAATGGAGTTCTTGTTGCTTGGTGAGAAGGTTGGTGTTGCAGTTTCACGGCCAGGCTGGGATGGTGCTGCTCTCCTGGCTCTTGGAAACTCTCAGACCAGTGCTGGATGGATGGATGGAGAAAGGGGCAATGGCTTGGGGTGTTCCTAGCTGTCCACCTGCTGGGGCTGGCCTAGTGCCCGCGGCTGTGTCACCTACCACGGGCTAGAGCTGTCTCTCTGCGCACTGGCTAAGGGGCAAGTCAGCTGAGGGCAGGGAGCAGGGCCTCTTTCCCCCATCCCGACCATCAGCTAGAACCACGAGGCGCCTGGATGGGGGACTGTGAGAAAAAACGATATGTCCTCAGGGGCTGGCCTGGGGACCTGCGGCTGGGATCTTAATGCCAGGCAGAGGGCAAGGGGCATGCCCTTTGGGACTGTGCCCAGCCCCAGGCCACAGCAGAGCAGGCAGCCCACAGGAGGCCCCTCAGGTGGACATTTTCCTGCTAGGTGGGCCTCCCAGCACGTAAGAGAATGTCAGGAGCCCTGTCACCCGGCTGCTCTGGGGCCTCTAGGCGGGGCTGGGCTGAAGGCAGACAGAGCTGACCTCACCCAGGCTCCTGACGGAAGTTGTTGGCAGTGCTTTCTCCCTCAGGTTTGATTGGACTTTGTTTTTTTTTTTGGCGATACGCGGGCCTCTCACTGTTGTGGCCTCTCCCGTTGCGGAGCACAGGCTCCGGATGCGCAGGCTCAGCGGCCATGGCTCACGGGCCCAGCCGCTCCGCGGCATGTGGGATCTTCCCGGACCGGGGCACGAACCCGTGTCCCCTGCATCGGCAGGCGGACTCGCAACCACTGCGCCACCAGGGAAGCCCCTGATTGGACTTTAATCTGTTTCTTTTGGAGAAGCCGAGCCATAAAGGGCCTCAGTGCGTCCTCATCAGGCCTCCAGCAGACCTTCGCCCTCTGCAAAAGCCCCAGCCAGGGGCCTGTGTGGGAACACATAACCCCACCGGGCAGTCATGGGTGCCCACCTGCTTGTCAGAGCCCTGAGCTCAAAGGAGAGACCAGATGTCAAAACGCTTCAGAATCTGAGAAGCCGGCCACACCCGAGAGCAGTGAGGAGGGGGCTGCCCTTCAAGATGGGCCCCTTGCCTGTACCTGGTATTACGCCTGGTCTCAGAAAATTGTTAAATTCATGCAGACATGTAGAGATGCCCCAAGCTGGAGTGCGGAGGGATCCCAGTCATCATCCAGGCCACCCCTTTGCCGTCTATGGGGAAACTGAGGCCCGGAGAGGAGCCGCTGGCAAACTGGAGCCCTCGAGGAGCGATTTCCTTTTGCACTTAGAGACCCTCTGCTTCTCTGTCTCACAGAGGCGGCTACAGTTCTGGTGGAAAGCTGCACTTCCTGCCCAGAGAGCCAACTTGAGGCGCCGGGGGTGGGGGTTACTGGGAGACCCTGCGTAACGCTCCAGGCTGAGGCTGGGCGCCGTCGGGCAGCCGCGATTCCCATTCTGGGCCGGAAGAGATCCTGGGGGCCACATTCCCCACCGCACCGCGTCTTCCTATGCCTGAGTCTCGTCTGAGGGGCGGTTTATGCCCTCTGATAGCTTCACCCCGCTCTGTTCAGGTTGAGGCTTGGACTGACCGGGTTCAAATCCCGGTGGTGCCACTCGCCGGCTGAGTGGCCTTGGGCAGGCTGCTTGGTGGCTGCCAAGTCTCGGGAGCTCACCTGTAAAGTGAGAAGGCGGCCTCCGCACAGTTATGGGAGGACCCAGTGAGTCACGTGCGGAGTGAGGAGTGCAGAGCCCAGCACCCGGAACAATGTAGGTGCTCACCAGTCAGTCCCTCCCTTGGGTGTGTGGGTGTGTGTCCCTCTCCTGCTGGCTTGTAAAATTCTACAGGCAGGAGCCGGGTGTGGCTCGTGTTTGGGTGCCCACAGGCACCTGGCACAGTAGGTGCCTTGCCTTCGTGTGTGTCTGGGGGTGGGGTGGGCGGTGAGGTCCTGCTGTGGGTTAAATCTGAGGACGGCCTGGCCCGCAGTAGTGCTCCCCATGTCTGTTGGGCGCCAGAGACCCCCCTCAAAGCCCACCGGCCAGGCGGCAGTGCCACTTCCGCTGCCCTGGAATAACACCCGCGTGCCCTGTGCTTGCCCCGCAGACGCCAGCATGTCTCCGGATGCCACCAAGCCGAGCCACTGGTGCAGCGTGGCCTACTGGGAGCACCGGACACGGGTGGGCCGCCTCTACGCGGTGTATGACCAGGCCGTCAGCATCTTCTACGACCTACCTCAGGGCAGCGGCTTCTGCCTGGGCCAGCTCAACCTGGAGCAGCGCAGCGAGTCGGTGCGGCGCACGCGCAGCAAGATCGGCTTCGGCATCCTGCTCAGCAAGGAGCCGGACGGCGTGTGGGCCTACAACCGCGGCGAGCACCCCATCTTCGTCAACTCCCCCACGCTGGACGCGCCCGGCGGCCGCGCCCTGGTGGTCCGCAAGGTGCCCCCTGGCTACTCCATCAAGGTGTTTGACTTCGAGCGCTCCGGCCTGCTCCAGCACGGGCCCGAGCCCGACGCCGCCGACGGCCCCTACGACCCCAACAGCGTCCGCATCAGCTTCGCCAAGGGCTGGGGTCCCTGCTACTCCCGGCAGTTCATCACCTCCTGCCCCTGCTGGCTTGAGATCCTCCTCAACAACCACAGATAGCGGCCCGCCACCCGCCCCGCCAATGGGGGCCCCGTGCCCAGAGACACAGCCCCCACGGACGACCCCCCCCAGATATCATCTACCTAGATTTAATATAAAGTTTTATATATTATATGGAAATATATATTATACTTGTAATTATGGAGTCATTTTTACAATGTAATTATTTATGTATGGTGCAATGTGTGTATATGGACAAAACAAGAAAGACGCACTTTGGCTTATAATACAGATATATTTTCTTTCTTCTCCTCCTTCCTCTTCTTTATGGTTTTTTTGTTGTTGTTGTTGTTTGTTTTTTTTTAAAGAAAATGATACAGCAGAGCTAGGTGGAAGAGCCTGGGTTTGGTGTATGGTTTTTGAAATATTAATGCCCAGACAAAAAGCTAATACCAGTCACTCGTTGATAATAAAGTATTCGCATTATAGTTTTTTTTTTTTTTTTAAACTGTCTTCTTTTTAACAAAGAGGAACATGCAGGGCTTCTGTGGGTTTCTGACCCATCAGGCATCCCGAAACTTGACTTCAATCTTTTACCAGTTAAAGAGTAGAGGGAATTACATTGAAAAGGGAGGAAGGGGTCTTCCCTGGTGGCGCAGTGGTTGAGAGTCTGCCTGCCAATGCAGGGGATACGGGTTCGAGCCCTGGTCTGGGAAGATCCCACATGCTGCGGAGCAACTGGGCCCGTCAGCCACAACTACTGAGCCTGTGCATCTGGAGCCTGTGCTCCACAACGAGAGGCCGCGATAGTGAGAGGCCCGCTCACCGCGATGAAGAGTGGCCCCCGCTTGCCACAACTAGAGAAAGCCCTCGCACAGAAACGAAGACCCAACACAGCCATAAATAAATAAATAAATTTATTTTAAAAAAAAAAAGGGGGGAGGAAGGTCATATGTTTGCTCTTAGGCCAGAGAAGGTTCTGTTGTTCCTTCCCACCCATGGCTGTAGTGTGTCCACAGGATTCAGGGGGACTAGGGAGAGTACATGGGCCATCCATCCTAGGTAAACTCTTCCAGTCTGATGGGGGAGGCTCATGCTCTGGCCTAGAGGAACTCTCAGCCTGATGGGGAAGACTTGGGTCCATGCCTCTCATCTCTGAGCTGTCTGCAAGCTAGAAAACATTAATTCTCACCACTTTGGGGAAATGGCCTGTGGAAGAAAGACTGAGATGGTGGGTCTTGAACCCACCTACCACCTCACAGAAGCCACCTGAGCCCCAGGGTGAAACTCCTTTTAGGACCTAGATAAGCTACCCTCCCATCCGCCCACCAAGTAGCTCAGAACCTGCCCATCTGGAACTGTAGTCATGATTGATGCAAAGGCAGGTGGTTTCTTTCTACTCTATAAAAGGGAAAAGTTAAGGTTCTGGAAGGGTAAATGACAAGCTCATGAGACAGATCAAGGTTAGAAGTTAACCAGAGCCATATCAATTAAATCAGTTTCCTCTCTTGAGAAAACTCAAAAAAGAAGGCCTTCTTGGCCAGATAACTAAGGTGAATGTTACATTGTATATCTTCTTTCTTGGAGATTTACATTAGCCTATTAAATGCTCTGAGAAGTCCTGTGTGTTATCTATTGCTGCGTAATAAATGATCCTAAAACTTGGCAGCTTGAAACAACTCACATTTATTATCACACAGTTTCTGTGTTCAGGAATGCAGGAGCAGCTTAGCTGGGTGGATCTGGTTCAGGGTCTCGTGAGGCTGCAATCAAGCTGTCTGCCAGGGCTGTAGTCATCTGAGGCTTAACTGGGGCTGGAGGACCCACTTCCAAGCTCGCTCACGTGGCTGTTGGCTGGAGGTCTCAGTTCCTTGCCACGTAGGCCTCTCCATTGGACTACTCATGACGTGGCAACTGATCCAAAAGAGAGAGACCAAGTGTGAAGCTGCTGTCTTTCCTAACCTTATCTCAAAAGCGTCCTGCCATCACTTCTGCCATATTCTGTTGATCACACAAACCATTCTTGCCGCAGTGTGTGTGTGGGGGGGGGGGGGGGTGGGGGGGGGGGACCACACAAGAGTGTGACTGCCAGGAGGTGGGAATCATGGCCGTCACGTCCTCCAAGAACTACACTCTTTCACTTGGTTTCCCAAAGTTATATTCCAGTGGACTCCTTCCCCACGCCTGCTAATTCTGTCCCCATACCCAGGCCGGCCAGCCCAGACCCTTTCACTCTACTCTACCACCCTCAGACCCGAGCTTCCCGGGAGGCCCTCCTCCTTCTGCTGTCCCCACTATCCAGGCCTTGGTCCTCCTGGGGCGCAGTGAGCAGAGCGGTGCTGTGCTGTGTGAGGATGTGCAAGGAGTCACTGTTTCTGTCTTCTTTTCAAGTCAGTGACAACTGACACTAACTCACTGTTTGTGAGTCCTTCCTACTCGTGAAGTGACTTTGATGCATCCTGTCTTCGCAGAAACCTCTGCGGGGGTGCTCTCTGCCATTCTCCTCTTCCAGGTGGAGGAGTGGATGCTTACACAAATGCTGTCATTTGCCCAAGCTCCCTGGGGGGGAAAGGAACAAACCTCTGTCTCAGATGTCGGCTGGGTGTCGTCTTATGTGCTGGTTGTGATCGGCTTTGCTGGAGTGGGCCTGCCCCTTGGGGACGGTCCGTGAGCCTGAAGGGCTGAACTCTGGGGGCCCAGGGGCCTCAACCTTGCAGCAATCTTGGTCCAAGGCCTGCCCTGTCCTGAGGCTGAGGACCTCCCTAAGGTCCTTGGGTGGCCTCGAGTGTTAGAGAGAAGGCCTGGTGGCTGCCTTTCTTTGTGGGGGTCTGAGACTCCAGTTCTAGCCCCTCAGTTCACACAGGGAAACCAAGTCCCAGACAGAACAGTCTGAGTTGCTGAGGGCACAAGTGGCGCTAGGACCTGCTGTCCTCCCCCTTTCCCGGTTGTGGTGCTGGAAGAAACTCTGTGGTTTCCCCCAGACCACCCAGGGATCCAGTGACTCAGGCTCCAAAGAAGACACTTTCTAAACAAGGCCCCGTCTCTGGAGAGCGTCGTGGGAGCCTGGTCCCTGCAGGCCCTGGGAAGCGAGGTGGGTGGGACTTACTGCCCCCAAACCCAAGCCCAGGCCTGGGGTGAGGGCGGAGAGGGAATGGATTTCCTTCTGTTGACTAGGTTCTTTGAGAGGCCTTAGTCCCTCCATTGCTCCTTCGTCTCAGCTTCACAGCCCACCCCCATGTCCAGTCCCTTCCCTGCTTAGTCTCTGGGAATGTCTGTGGGTAGGGGCTGTGGAGGGATGGATCTACGAGTGAGGGAAGCACAGCTGGGAAGAGGGGGTGCCTGGAGATCTTGTGTTCATGCTTCAGGTGAGAAAACCCAAGGCTCAGAGAGGACCATGAGGAGCCCAAGGTCACACAGCAAGTACAGGGCAGAGCTGAGCCTAACACGCATGTCTCGAGACTCCTGGTCTGGCTGCTTCCTCTGTGTCTGGGCATGGATTCCCCCAGTGCTCTGGAGGGCATGCACACACCTCTGTTCACCTCTGTGAACTCCCCCCATCCCCCCGCCACCTGTCCTGGAAGCTCCCGTCCCACACACACATTTCAGGGGACTTCGTTGTTCCGGCTGCCTCTGGCTGCAGCTGCCTGTTCTAATCTAGACTCTGCTACTTACCAGATAGGTGATCTGAGGCAAGTTATATACTTAACCTCTCTGGGCCTGAGTTGCCTCATTGGAATAACAGGAAGAGTATTTGGGACTTCCCTGGCGGTCCAGTGGTTAAGACTTCGCCTTGCAAAGGCAGGGAGTGCGGTTCGATCCCTGGTCAGGGAGCTAAGATCCCACATGCCTTGCGGCCAAAAAAACAAAACATAAAAAACAGAAGCAATATTGTAACGAGGTCGATAAAGACTTTAAAAATGGTCCACATCAAAAAAAAAAAAAATCTTAAAAAAAACCAAAACACAATAAGAGTGTTTACATCCTAGGGTTGTCAGGAGGATTAACTGAATTAATGCCTGTTAAGCACTCACAACTGGCAAGTATTAAGAGGTCAGCAAGTGCCCCCTGGTATTATCTTGGGGCCTGGAAGGTAGCCCAGGTTGGTGAAGAAAACCTGGGTTGGGGTCTCAGCAGGTATGAGGACTCAAATCCAGATCTCCTAAGTCGCTGTTGCCTTGGGCCATCAGCTGACCTGTGTGAACCTCAGTTTCCCCAGCAGGAATAGAGTCAGTGACCCACTGGGACATCCCTTGTTGGGGACGCCAGGGCCTCCCCCTGACAGCTGCTGTGGCCTCTTACTGGGCTTCCGTCCCTCTCCCACCCCCTCCAATCCACTGTTGACCCAGAGTCATGGTCTGCACCCAAATCTGACAGTGTGGGTGTCACTGTCAAATCTGTCAGTCCTCCGAGTGACAGTGACCTCTCTGGTGACTGCCTGTGCTCTCAGGATACAGAGAGCCTGCCCGTGCTCCCTCCTGCCGGATCCAAGATCTGCCCACGCCGCTGTCCCCTCTCTCCTCCCTGGGAGTCTCCTAGAAGCCAGAGATGTCTTATGTCCCTTTGGCCCCCCTGGCCCTGGTCCAGCCCAGTGCCGGGCACAGAGGATAGGCTCCCTGGATGTTTGTGGAATGAAAGGGTCATGGAGGTAATAGATGTGGGTGTGTTTTATAAACTCTAAAAGAACGAGCAGTCATCCAGAGGGGGGGGTGTTTATTAGTATCATGTGTCTCCATGACAACCCCAGCTGGCTTCTCCTTACAGGCCCCTAAGAACCCTCATCTCCTCCCCTAGCCTCAGGCCCCAGGTCCTATAGTCATTCTACCCTCCTGGGGATGTGGTAGCAAGAATTCCTGATGGCGTGTTCCTTTGATGATTTAGAACACAGACTCAGAGAATGGCTAAGCTGGGAGGGCCCTTAGAGGACATCTAGTTCCATTCCTGTCATAGAACTGAGGCTCAGAGAGGTCAGGGTGGTGACCAGGGTCACACACCAAGGCAGTGGCCAATGGGGGCCAAACCCTTGACTTGGGGCTCCTTCCAGAGCTGATTTCTCAGAGATGCTGGAAAGGCTTCTGTGTAGACAGGGTCAGCCTGAGCAAAGCAGTCAAGAGGCAAGAAGGGTAGGGGCACAGATCATTTTTTGGTTTTGTTTGTTTTTAATTGTGGTAAAAAAAAATTATATATATATATATATATATACCATAATTAATCGTTTTTAAGGGTACAACTCAGCGGCATTAAGTACATTTGCATTGTTGTACAACCGTCACCACCATCCATCCCTAGAACTCTTTCACCTTCCCTATGCTTTTGTTGGCGGCGGTGTTATCATGGTCAAATACACGTAACATAAAATTTGTCACTTTAACCACCTTTCAGTGTGCAGACCTGTGGCATTAAGTGCATCCTCGTTCTTGTGTTCCCTATGCTTTTTAATACAAGGCATATGGAGGCAAAGTTTTACAGTTCTTCACCCCGGGGTCGTGAGGCCTTTGCTGACTTCAGGCAACCTGGATGACCCAGGGGAAGTTGTGTGTCACCTTGGCCTGGTCGGGGGTTTGGTGGAGAATGCTGGGGAAGAGGGTGTCCAGTCTAGGCTGACCGTCACCCGGGATAAAGGCTAGAACAGCCTCTCAGCCTTGCTGTTTTCAACACAGGTCACAGCGAGGCTAGCGGAGTATAGATGAAACGCCTAGAATTTCTGAGGGTGACCCTGGGAGCTTATGTGATGAGTAGAGGACACGGATGGTTTTTAATGTGACCTCCTTGGACTTCCTGGGGGCACCGTGGGAGACCTGGCTGAGTGATGCTGGGAGAGACCCCTCTTACTGGGCTTTAACTTCCCTTCAAAACTGAAAGGTCTAAACCAGATGGCTTGATGGTGCCTTTTGGGGGAGCCCAGGGGCTCTAGAGAGCCCCTGATGCTCACTCCAGAATCTAGGGTGGGCTTTCCTATTAGATCTGCTGAGAGGAGCTGAGACAATTGCTAGTAACAGAACCCTTACTTTGTTTAGCAATAATTATAGCAGTTATCATTTACTGAGGGACTTGTTATGTACTAGGCACTTTGTATCATCTCATTTAATCCTTATTTCTGTTTTATAGATGTATCATCTCATTTAATCCTTATTTCTGTTTTATAGATGAGGCTCAGTGGAGTCAAGTAAGTTGCCCAAGGTCACACAGCTAGGAAGTATCAGATGGAGGATTCCCACCCAGATCTCTCTGGTTCCAGAGCTGGTGTTCCTGCCCACCCTCACCCCCAGTCCTGCTAATGAATGGCAGCAGTTCTGAACTTGACTTTCCATGGCTACTGAGCACACACAAGCTTTGGAGGCAACTCCCAGGGCTCCAGGCCCAGCTCTGCCTCCAGCTAAGTGACCTTGGGTAAGTTACCTAAGGTCTCTGAGCCTCGGTTTCCTTATTTGTTAGAATGGACACCTCCTAGGATAGTTAGGAAGATGAAATTAAATGGGTTTATATTTGTAAAGCAGTTAGAATAGGGCCTGCTTGTAGTCACATTTAGCATGTGTTGAATTTTTAAAATACTGTGTTTATTGCCAGCTTTTTGAGGTCAGTTTTGTTTGAACCAGCAAATTAATTGGAAATGTTTATTTGTAATAGTTTCACTTTCTATTTCTCATCTTTGAGCAGTGAACAAAATGGAGCTTTAGGAATGCCTAGAAAAACACACACATAAACAACACTGTGTACACGCATGCAGTCTAAGATGTCCTTTCCTTAACATTTCAACAGAAACACATCTATTCATAAGTTTTTGTAGAGAAGGGGAAAAAAATCTTCTCCATAGGCCATAGAATGTTGGCCAAGTTCCTTAAATTGTCTAAAATGGGCAGCATATCGGTGCTTTCTAAGTGTGTGTATTGGAAGCAGACCCTTTGGCAATGGTGACCCCACTCCCACCCCTGCTCCCTCTTCCCTTTCCTCGTCCACCCATGGAGGGAGGATGGTTGCTGTTCCTGGACCTGACGACAACTATTTTGACTCTTTAAGAATCCCCTGCTTTGTGTTGCCCAACATATAATGTCAATACATGTCAAAAACCACATCAGTTCCCCAGAAAGCCGAGTGGCGCCTTGGTGACAGGCCTTGGCTGGCTCCTAGGCTCTCCTCACTCTGGGGCTCCAGGGGGTTGAGGTCTGACCCTTGGGGCCACTTGGCCCCATCCGGGCCCACAGCCAGGATCTCTGCCAGGCCCTGGCTGTGCTGAGGGGTGTCCCTGCCACGATTCACAGGGAAGAAGAACCAGCTTGAGCCACACAAGGTTTCAAATTGAGGAATCGTCAGTTTGTGTATTTGGGATCCCGTTCTGTCTGCTTCTGAGCCTGCTGATTCCAGGGGTGCCCCGCTAGGGAGCAGGCAGTGTCATCGAACACCTTCTGTGACAGTTTCTAGGCTTCAGGGCTGGGCTCCCAAGCGACCGGGAGAAGCCAAAGGCCTTTGAGGTGAGTCTCTTCCGGAATGTGCCATGGCCGGGGAGAGAGGGGACACAGAGCCGCTGAAAATCATCTTTGAACACGAGATTTTGCCACCTTCTCCATCAAGCCTTACGCCCGAGCTGCTGCTGCTGAAGACGCAGGGCCAGCTTTGGAGAAAAGTGAGCGCGTGTGGATGTTTGAATCTCGGCTCCACCATTTTCCAGTCTCTGTGAACCTGGTCTTTTCATGTGTTTCCTCCGGGCTGTGATTTTCTCATACGTAGAATGCAGATGTTATCCTCTGCCACAAAGGGACCAGATGAGAACGTTTGTAGTGTTGGGCGACAACGCTCCATGGGTCTCTCTGAGGATCTCGCAAGCAGAGGCACTGACTGCCTTCTAGACTCTCTTCAAGGATATACGATAGCCAACAGACTTAGAAGATAGAGATCGCGTCTCCCTCTTGTGCAAAGCACCATCATTTTACTGCCCATTATAAAAGATTTGGGTTCCCTAAGCTCAGGATTCCTCTCCTATAAAGCACCCCACTGAGTGTGAAGGGGCCGCTTGTCTCTCTTTGCACCACAAGAAAACCAGTACTGCTCACATTGCCAGTGGTGCTGTGAGTAATAAAAGTCTGTTGTCTCTGACCCAGGAGTCTCGTGTCTTCCACCAGCGTCCAGGAAACAGGGCAAGCTAACTTATTGTCTTACAAATAGGCTAAAATCTCAGATCCTTCATAGATCTTGACAGTGATGAGAAAGGGATGCTGAGAGAGACATGGCTCTCTGAAAGAGGAAAAAGGAGGGGCTTGCAAGCCGATTAATGGGATTTTGAGGGAAGTCCATGGAAATCACTAGCAAATAGGTTGACCAAGTTGTATGGCCAAGTGGGCAATAGATGGCCCTCTATTTTATGGCCTTTTAATGAGGAGGAATTGGGGAGGTGGTTGCAGGCTGAGTACTAGGAAGGAGGTTCAAAGACAGCTGCCAAAACACTGCCCTGGTCGTGGCTAACTCTCCGGGTGGTGGGACTTCCTCGTCAATCTAGTGTTCCGCCTCCATTCCTCCCCCATGAAAACAACCACCACTAGGATTTCTCCTGTGTGGACTGAGGTCACTCTTGCCTTTCAGATAGCAGTTAGGGAGACGGGCACTTATGCCAAGAAAGGAGGGAAATTCACCACTGCTATGGGGAGAAACCAGCAGGATTCTTAGAACTTTGGCTCGTTCACTTGGAGACAAGAGGGTGGGACAGGTCACACTCGCTAGGGAAGGATGATGACTCAGCCCCTCATGCAGTCTGTCATACCAACTTTAGATCCAGGCAGAGATGACAGTCAAAGGTCTGTGAGTCCCAGCTGCTCTAAGGAAGTTTTGACCTTCTTGGGGAAATTTCCCCGAGACAGACAAACTCCCAGAGGAAACCATAGGTGGAGGATGGACAGGTATCAGGGCTCTTACTGCTGCAGGTTGGGTTTGTCCCAATGGTGTCTACTGGACGGCTGCAGCTACTCTGCCTCAGTGGACAGATCTCAAGACTGTTCTCGCAGCTCCAGCCAACACTGCTCTTGATGGAGCTTGCTATAGTTTTACTGTCTCTTAGATTTAGCCAACGACCTAGCTGTTTCATCTACTGCTTGGAAAACTACAAGCTGGCAGGTTAAAGACACCTCTCTGTAGGGTCACAAACTGTCACGGCAAATTGATTGAACTTTGTGGGTCACTCCTGCAGACGCCTACGGGAAAGGTCTGTTCTCTGATGAGACCGACTGGCATGCCTGCCCTGCCCAGGCTGCCCCCACTGCTGCCTGGACCTATCATCCCACGACTACCCTCAGAGGCCTGAGCAAGTAAAGGATGCCATGTTCCTACACTGCACACCGACCTGTGACTGCCGCCCAAAGTTGACCTGGCTGCCTCGCAGTGGGCACGGGTCCTGACCGCTTTTGGGAGATTGACTGCCCTGGACCTTTGACCGCGTCTTGGGGCTGTGGGTGGGTGCCTCCCTGCTGCTGACACATTTTCAGGTTATGGTGTTGCTGTTCCAGTCTGATCAGCCAATTCCGGCCGCAACGTCGTGGCACCTGAAACTGATCTGGGTCGTGTTTTCAGCTTTCGGGACCATTTACAGTTTAATAATGGTGCAACTGTATTGCAGAAGGCACTTGACCGTGGGCTGACGGTCAAGGTGTTCATGACTGTCCCTGCTCCCTGCCATCCATAGGGATGGTCTTGTCGAGTCAACATTCCCAACTTTATCGCCCTCCCCTCCACTTGGTCCATACACCTGAGTAAGGCAGTTTGGTCTTTGATTGTGGCTGCCCGCAGAAAGGGATCATCCACTCTGGGCCACCTCCTGGGTGATAACCAGGATGAAAAGGGCAGGGGTTTATATGGAGATTCTGCCCTAACCATTCCTGGGCTGGCTACTTCTTACTTTCCCTGAAAGCCCAGCCTAGTTAATGCAACCTATGCTTGGTAGCCTGACCAAAGGGGATTCAAATGGAATTCGGGTTAAATTGTATTAAAATGCCCTGTCACTAGCGTACCTGGCCCTTATGGGAGAAAGGTCTGGGTACAAGTAGGGGATGAGTGGGGAAAAGATGAAAGTATAGACACTGGGAGAGAACACGCAGCTTTTCTGGCAGTGGAGGAAGAGCAGCAACCCAGCACCTGGGAAGGGAACACCTTGGACACCAGGATCTTCCTCACGATGGACAGCACCCCGTACAACCCTCCCACACTGATGCGCATGCCTTAAATTTACTGCTTGGTTAACCACCTGCCGCCAGATAGCTCTGACCATAATTTGATCGCCATTTCCCTTAACCTTCCCAAACCAAGAAGTTATAAGAAACAGCATGAGATAGCCCCAACTCCTGCACCTCCCATGCAGAACACCTGTCAGCACCTCTGAATGTCTGCTGCCATCACTCAGGCATCTGGTCAGGCTGATAAATGCCATCTAACTGGTGGTGTTGACAAACGGGACAGGTTGGACTGACTAGTTCCGGGAGATAGTTTCTCTAAAAACAAGGCAATTTGTTACACAGCAGTAAATAACTAATACACCACCAGTTCTCTCACTGCATGCTCACGGCAGTGCTTCAGCATCTGTGGGATGATGCCTGCTTTATAGATAAGAACCAAAAGCTCTGAGAGGTCAAGCGATCACCTGAAGGTCACACAGCCAACTGATGGTGCTGGGTTGTTACTGGGTCTATCTGATTCTTGTTCCAGTGCTCACTAGCTTTCCCTCAGCCAAGGCACTGGGATTCTTTCATGTGCCTCACAGACCCTGGCTCATAGCTTTTCATGCCTCTCAGCCTGTGCCCTGGCTCTGGACACCATGCTTGGGAGGTTAAAAAGACTAGGGGAGCATGGAGTAGCCAAGGGGCTCACTAACACCTCCTCCCCATATGGGGATGGTCTCAGTTTCTTCATCTGTGAAATGGGTCTAAGGCCTGCTTTGACAGCGTGGTTGCAAGGAACCAATGAACTCAGGAGCAGGAAAGTGCTTTGGAAAACTAGAGGTACTGATGGGAGCATTGATGTGGTCTGAGACGTGACTTAGGAGAGAATAAGGGCTTGATAGAGGGCTGGGATGGAAAGAAAGCAGAGTGGAAAGGGCTAGTCAGACACAGAAACTGGGCCAGTGTTCTTTTATAAGCTGTAGTTTGTCGGCTGCGATGCCACCTGCCTTCCTGTGCCTGAAATCCTGGACATTCCTTTGGGTTAAGCAGGGCCTTTTCTAAGCTCTCGTTTTAAAACACTTGTCTTCTTTAGGGCGGTGGTGTTGTACTGACATAAACTGAGCCTCTCCCACAGGCGAGGACCTTACATACACGATCTAATGGAATACTCACACTGGACTCTCACACTACCACTTTTTATAGGTATGGCTGTCCCATTTTACATATATGGAAGAATGAGGCTAGGAAGAGCTCAGTACTTTGCCTAAGGTCTCGCGGGAGGTAAGGGATAGAGCTAGGGTTCGATTGAGATTGCTCTTGCTTCAGACTCTGGTTGCCTTTGGGCTCCGTGGTTTTTATATCCTTGACCTTCACCCCCAGAGAAGCCAAGCACGCTGAGTCTGGGGCCTGGGCCGAGGGGGCCCAGAATCCTCCCTCATGGGTGGGATCTCATAGTGACTGAAGGCCAGGTGTGCACAGGCTGAACTTGTTCAAGGACAGACTTCCAGGCTGGAAGGGGCAGCCCCAGACCACCATGGCTCTGGCACATCGTAATCTTTCTGTGACATTGCCACAGCCGCCTTATAATGGGTCCCTCCACAGGCCTCCAGGAGCTCCTTTTGTTCCCCTCGCTACACTGCGGCCAGATGGACCTTCCTAGAATGCAGCTTGGCAAGTCATTCCTCTGCCTAAAGCCATCCATTGGCTGCCCATCAAAGTCCAAGCCCCTTATGGGATGTATCGGGCCCTTTTTGGTCCCCTCACGCTCCTGAGGCTGAACCAACAGTGGTCCCTAAATAGGCCAAACTGATTTGTGACTCCAAGCCTTTGCTTAAGCTGTTCCCTCCTCCTAGATACCCTTCACCTGCTCCAGTGCTTAACTGTCCAACTCCTTTCCTGTCATTAAGAGTAGTCACCTTATAAGTGTTTAATGTATGTATTAGGAGATACACACATGTGTTACAAATGGATGGTGGGAATCATCTTCTCCCACCCAGGCCCCCTTGGGTCACCTGTTTGTTGGGTGCTTTTATGTCCTTTAATATGTTCACTTCTCAATGCTCCAGCTCACTGTCAGTTCCTCTGGGACCCATCCCTTAACAGCCATCCCTTCACCTGGCCCAGGTAAACCTGCCTGCGGAGACTCACACAGCACCCAGATGTCCGTCCTTGTCTGTTGATTGGCCTGTTTTCTCTCTACTTGTGAGCTGCTTGAGGGTGGTAATGGTGCTATGGTGGTTTCTGTGTCCCCAGTGGGGGACAGAGAGCCCTGGTGCCTGATGTATATACGTTAAAGGTATTGCTGGAGGACTGGGGGTGTCTTCAGGTGGTGACGGCCCAGTGCCAGGGCTGCTACACTTCATAGAGTCCCCTAGAAAGGAAGGTTTGCTTCACGAGTGGTGCTGGGGAAAACAAGGAGATAGAGGAGGGGGGGAGGGGAGGAGAGTGAATAGCTCCATTTTCACCTCACCCTATAGAGCAGAATGAATTCCAGATGGATGAGACTGCAAAATGTGAAAACAATGAAACTACGAAATAGCTAGAATAAAATGTTCATGATTTTGATCTCTGGATGGGAAGGGTCTCTTTTTTTTTTCTTGGAAGGGTCTCTTTAAGCACAGCAGTAATGGAAGAAATAATAAAGAAAAAGACGTATATATTTGTGTGCTTAAAATTGGAAACTTCTGTACATCAAAACATCCCATAAATATAATTAAAATAACAACACATATGTAAAGAGCACTTGCAAATCAAAAAGAAAAAAATTTAAGAACCTCAGTAGAAAAAAAAAATGGGCAGCAGACACAAAAAGAAAATTAACAAAAGGAAAAACAGTGACTAAGTTTATGTTTATGTTTAAAAGTAAGTGACTAAGAATATGTTTAAACTCGTTAGAAAACAAAACCTCAATTAAAACTGCGAGATGTTATTTTTCACTTATCACCTTGGCAGGACTATAAAAAACAAATAGTGCTCAACGGGGCTGAGATGAAGTGTGATGAATAAGATGAATGTTCTCTTTCTATGCTGAAGGGCTTGCAAACAGGGGCAGTTTTCAGGAAATCAGTTTCTCAATATGGATCAAAAGGCTTAAAAATGTTTATGCCCTCTGTTCCAGCAGTTCTGCCTCTGGGGATCTTTCCTGAGAAATACTCATTTTTTATGGCAGCAAAATTTCTGAAACAGTCTAACTGTCCAAAAATAAGGAATGACAGAAATGATGGCACATCTATGTGACAAAATGTTATGCAGCCTTTAAAAATCATGTTTAATTGCTGATGGCACTTGTGCCTGAGAAAATGGGAGGGGAGCTCAAAGTGCACTTGGAGAGTTTTTTCTTTCCACTTTCTATTTTTCTGAATTATTTACCCTACCGTAAGCATGTGTTATTTTTATAAAGAAAAATTATCATGTTTTAGAATATTTTCAATTATTTGGAAAAGTTATGATATAATGCCAAATGGAAAAAAGCAGGTGATACGTCTACATATATGTAAAATACTTCATTTACATATATATACACATAAATAATGCAGTAAGCACTGAATTCAGTCCCTGGCACATATAAAGTGCTGACTATATACATACATATCAATATTGTGATATTAATGCATATACATGTATATAAAATATAACCAGTGAATATTTCTGGGTTGTGGACTTAGGGGTGGTTTCTGCATTCTTTTTTTTTTTTAAATACATTCTCACATTTTTCAAATTTTCTACAATAAGCATGCATTATCTTTATTATATTAAGCTTTATTATAAATTATAATTATAAAAAAGACTCTCCACTATAAATGTTGAACCAAAGGGATTTGGTGTTGTCTTAATTAAACATTTCTATCTGCCAGTGTTCTGCTTACTTGAAGTTTGACTGTATTAAATGACAATAAATGACGCTTACATTTGTATAGTGTACTTCCACTGGCTCAACTGGCTCCCTTGACCCCTGTAGCACCTCTGCAAGGTCCTGAGATTAAGGGAACTCGACAAGACATACTGGGAAATGTGGACACACATACACACACACGCACACAATCTGCTGTGACCTTGGGTGAGTCACAGTCTCAAGGGCTCCAATCTCGTATAAGCCTCACGCTGTGGCTTTAGATGACCAGGCCACAGCATGGCTTTCTAACTGGGCTTCCTGGCCTCGCTGCCATCTGGCAGGCACAGGTGGGAGCTGGCAGGGCAGGAGGGGAGGAGAGGAGCATGCCCACAGTTCCCAGAGAGGTGATGGGGTGCATCTCCCCTTTCATTTGACTTTCAGAGAAGACCTCCTGGCTACTGTTCCTGGGAGACCCCACCCTGACGAACGAGGCTCCTATCCCTCCGGATGCCCCACAGACCCACCCTTCTCAGCCCAACAGTGGGTTTGGCAAAGAGAGGACATTTCCTTGGAAGAACAGAAGACCATGTCCTGCAGGTGCTTCCAGGGTAACTGCTTTCCGTTCTTTCAGTCATTGGGTTCATGTGTGATTTGTTTCTGGTGTGCTCAGGATACAGAGGGTTCTCAGAGCCTCAGTGAAGAAACCCTAGTTCACAGATAGACTAAGAAGTCTTTGGGGGAAAGGGGACACAGCTCAAGCAGGATTATGGGGCAGCATTGCACTAGACTTGTTGTTCCTACTCGCTGGAGGCCACGCCATAGAGGAGAGTTTAGGAAGAGAATAATGACGATGATGATGAAATAACTATCGTTTATTGAGCACCATCTATTATCTCATTTAATTATCCCATCATCCTGTGAAACAGGTAATGTTGTGTCCAATTTACAGATGGTGAAACTGAGACTCAGGGAGGTGAAATAACCTGTCCAGATACTCAGCAAGTAAATGGCAGAGTTGGAATTCAAAGCTAGGTGGTTCTCCCTCCTAAACTAATTTCCAAAACTTACCTGGCTTATGGTATTCTCAGTGGGAATTGTTTGAAATAGATGGATTTAAGGAGTATCTGCTGAACGCCAAGCCCTGGCTTAGGTGCTTTTTATATGGTATCTCATTTAATCTCCAGAACAGCGTTTGTGGGGTATGTGTAATTACTCCCATTTTACAAATGAGAAAACTGAGGCTCAGATGTTTGTCCAAGGTCACACCGAGCCAAATAAAGGTCTTTTTAGGGAAGCAGTCCCGGGGAGAATGAATCAGGAGCAACCTGGACCTAGGATCAGAGCCCAGGAGCCGGAAAGGAGTAGGGAATTGGGGTGATGGTGCAGCTAATTGGATGCTGTCTCCACCCGCAGAAGGCAGCAGAGGGTCCAGGGGTAACTGTGATTTTGGACAAGCCACGCCAGCCTCAATGTCCTCATTTGAAAAATGGGGCCACCAATACCTTACTGTACAGGGTTGTCAAGAGGATTAAATGAGATAATGCACATGACATGCTCGGAGCAATGCCGAGCTGACGAATGTGAGATCCCGCTCCTTCTACCCACTTTCCCTTCTCTACTGGTTTCTGTCAGTTGGTCAACATTCCTGGCATCTGTAAGACCGGCCCGGCATCCCACCCTACCCGTCCCCGTCCCGGACCCAGCACCAGTGTGTCATAAGGGTTTATGGAACGAGAGCTGGCTGAGCTGCTCCCTGGCTGTTTGAGCTTATGCAGCTCACTTATCCTCTCTGGGCTGCAAGGGTGGGCTGGGGGCGGGGGGTGCTGACTGGATCATCTCTGGGGGCCCCACCGTACCCAAGTAAGCCCATTATCCCCTGGCTCTCCCTCCCCTTCACCCCGACCCTGCACACGAAGGCTCTGGGGGCCGAGCCAGCTACCCACTCCCCAGGGACCATCCCTGAAGGCATCTCCAGAGGGTGATGCACGTGCCAGGTGACAGACATGTCACCTACACGTGCCAGGTGACAGGCCCATCCTTCTTTCTCCCACAGCTCCTGGTGGGGCCCTGCCACTCCAGCAGGGGACAGGAAAGTAACTCAGCCTTCACAACCCCTCCTCAGACTCACACACTCGCAGCCTTGCTTTGGGAAATGGGTGGTTTTTATTTCTTTCCCTTTTTTTTTTTTTTGGTCTTCAAGCACTCTTACTCGTCTGTCCCTGGGCTGTCTCTCCCACAGGCCTCTGTGGTCTGGGCCAGGAGCCTGTGGCCAGCCCTTCTCCATCCTCTCTCGGCGGAAGGTCCCGCCATCAGGGCGGGTTGTGTGGCCCTACTGTGCGTGGTGGGAAAGAGGCTGGCCTCTGGAGGCCCCAGCTGGCCCCTTATTATATTGGCTTCTATTAAATTGAAACACATAGCACATCTATTACACAATAAACCACAGCTATTTCATGGATCAAATTAAGTTTTATTTGGGCAAATTACAACCTTTCCTACAGTCGTGCCTTTGTGAGGCCATTCCTTTTTAATAAAAGCAAGCATTTCTGGGGCTGGCCTTCCTGGACCAAAGCTCCATGGTGGGTTGGGGGCTCAGGCCAGGGCTGGCAAGAGTGTGTGTGTGTGTGTGTGTGTGTGTGTGTGTGTGTGTGTGAGTGTGAGAGAGAGATGGGAATTCTTGGGGCTCCTCTTGGGAATGGATTTATCCACCTTCTCCCCCTGCCTCCCCATCCTGAGGTTGCCATGGAAGTCTGCAGAGAACTTCTCATTAAGCAAGAAAAAAGCAGCAGCAGCAACAGGAGGAAAGCATTTCCCGGAATCTGGGAGGAAGCGTGAGTCACTGGGGCTGCTAAGTGAGCCCTGCGTGGCCACTGCAGCGCCTGCCCAGGAGGCCTGGAGCGTGGGGCCAGCCATCAGGACTGTGCCAGGCCTGCCCGCATAGACATGCCCGCTGCCCTGGCTGACGCAGGCTCTAGGAATGCAAACAGAGCCGGGTGGAGGGGCCTTCTGAGGGCCGGGGCGCTGGGCCAGGCAGGAGGGAACGGGCCTGGAGGAGAGGCCTGTGGAGGGGCCTTGGGCCTCAGATGAGCCCCTCTCTGGTGTCCTCGGAGCCCAGGCTGCCGGGAGGGTTCCTACCTCTCGGCCTGACCTGCCCTGGCACTGCCAGCTCTGGCCTGGCCTCTAGGCTTCCCGTCATGGGGCAGGGGCAGGAGTTCCCCTAGATCAGAGGATCTCAAAATTGGCGCCTGGATCAGCATCACCTGAGGACTGGTCAGAAATGCAGGTTCTCAGCCCCCACCCCCCAGCCCTACTAAATCAGAAACTCTGGGGGGTGGAGTCCAGAGAGCTGTGGTTTAACAAGCCCTCCAGGTGATTCTGATGCACACTCAAGTTTGAGGACCGCTGCACTTCATTATCGGTAAGTCAACTTCAAACCCACATTTGCTGGTTATTTATTGACAAAATTCAGAGGTAATGCTTAAGGAGTGCCTCTTGTGTGCCAGCTTCCAGGCTAACCGCTTTCCACGTGCTAACTCATTTAATCCCCACATCAACCCTGTGAGCTCAGGTTGTCATCATCTCTCCATCTTACAGGTGACATAAGCGCTGCTTTTCAGCCAGAAGCCAGTGTTCTGGGACCTCAGAGGTGATGGGAGATGCTGGGCCCAACTCACATTTGGCCCATGTTGATGAACTAGTTTACAGGGCTGACCTTTCCCTGGGTAGCTTTTTCATAAATGCCCTTCAGAGGCTGCCCTGCCTCATAAGAGGTGGCGGTGGGGAGAACTCTCACTCCAGAACTGGGAGTACAGGGGGAATCAGGCAGGTGGAGTGTGAGAAATAAGAATGATGAAAGAAGATGGGCCTGAGATGCAGGGTCCTGTAGAATCTTGTTTCTTCAGATGTGGTCCCTGGAACAGCAGGATCTAACTTCCCCAGGAGGCTGTTAGAAATTCAGAATCTAGGATCCTGCCCCAGACCTGCTGAATACAAATCTGCATTTTAAAAAGATCTCTCTGGGTTTGTGTGCACATTCGGGTTGAAGAAGCATGGGGTGGGGCACACAGGCATGTGCCCCAGCCTCTTCCTGCCACACAGAGGGACAGGATAACAGGATCTGGGATCTGCACCAGCCTCAGCCCAGCTCCTGTGGGGCTCCGGCTCCCGTGTTAGCACAAGCATCCCCTGAGGACCCTGGAGGGAGCCTCCAGCCCTTAAAACCCACAGCCAAAGTATCAATAATACAATGGGAGGGACTCTCCCTCTAATGAGCCCTCTTCTCAAGTTCCAGGATCTTCACTCCTTTCCCCTCTCTTCCTAGAATGTGCACTCTGGGTTCAAACCCAGGCTCCGCCACTTACTGGAATTATTGTTGTAAACTTCTCAGTGCCTTGATTTTCCTTTTCTGTAAAATAGGGTAACAATATTTCCTAGATCATACAATTTTGTGTGTGCAGATTAAATCTGTGAATACACATAAAGTACTAGGAACAGTGCCTGGTACATAACTCCATGAACAGTAGCTACTTGCTTTCAGCCTGCCTTCTTTCCCTCCTCTGGCTGGCCCTTGGGCTGGAGTGGGATGGAGGAAAGGTGGGGCTGACCTGTGAGGTGTCAGTGCCAAGGCAGGGCTACTGGACTGGCTTCTGAAGGTGACAGGGGCTCCTGTGAGGGGGAAGAAGGAAATGTGTTTGTATGATACCTGTGATATGCCAGGCTCAGTGCCAGGCATTTCCCTCCTCTCCACAGTTGTACCAGGGAGGTACGGTTATTAGCTTACAGAAAGGATTGAGGCCCCAGAAGTGCAGTGACCAACCCAAGGTCACACTTAGTGAAGGATAGAGCTAGTGCTTGATGGGTCTGTCTGGCCAGCCTGACCTCAGTCCCATACCCACTTCATATGACCCCATGCTTCCACCTCCACTACAGCTCAAGCTGGTCCCTCAAGGAGATCGGGGGATCCAGAAGGTCAGAGTTGGCAGAGGGATGAGGAGCCAGATGCGTCCTGGGGATGTGGTTCACGACTCTTTCCCCAGAACCTCAGTTTCCCCTGGTGTTACCTCACTCTTGCAAGGAACAGGGAGGGTCTTCTGAGTGGACCTGTAGTGAGGTTAGCTGCTCCAGGCTTTGCCCCCCACTGCCCCCAAAACAGTCTGCCCTTCCTTCTGTTCCATGACTGGAAGGCAGGCTTTTGGCAAATCTGTTAAGACCCCAGGAGGGGGGACCTCTGGTTTCAGCGCCCACGTATCAAGCGCTTGGAAGTTGTCCCTCCCATCATCACAACGAGAAAAAGCTGAACAAACTGGAAGTCAAAACTTTTAGATCCATCAGAGAATTAAGGTCCCAGGGCAGACTGCCACTCTGAAATCTGGAAAAGCAGGTGGATACAGAGAATCACAGCTAAGAGCAGCTTACCGAAAGCAAAAGCTACCAAAGCTAGTAACTGTTAGGAACACTTAGACTGTAATTTTTTTAATTAAAAAATTTTTTTAAATTGAAGTATAGTTGATTTACAGTGTTGTGTTAGTTGCTGGTATATAGCAAAGTGATTCAGTTATATCCATACATATATATGTATATATATTCTTTTTCATATTCTGTTTTTTAGTTTTTTTTAATTTTTAAAATTTTATTGAAATACAGTTGATTTACAATGTTAAGTTCTGCTGTACAGCAAAGTGATTCAGTTATACATATATATACATATGCTCCTTTTAATATTCTTTTCTTTTATGGTTTATCACAGGATATTGACTATATTGTAGTTCCCTGTGCTACACAGTAGGACCTGGTTGCTTATCCATTCTGTATGGATAGTGTGCATCTACCAGCCCCAACATTCTGCTCCACCCCTCTCCCAAACCCCTCCCCCTTGGCAACCACAAGTCTGTTCCCTATGTCTGTGAGTCTGTTTCTGTTTTGTAGATAAGTTCATTTGTGTTATATTTTAGATTCCGCATTAAGTGATATTATCTGGTATTTGTCTTTGACTTACTTCACTTAGTGTGATAATCTCCAGGTCCATCCATGTTGCTGCAGATGGCATTATTTCATTCTTTTTTTTTTTTTTTTATACATTTATTTATTTATTTATGGCTGCCTGGGGTCTTCGTTGCTGCGCATGGGCTTTTCTCTAGTTGTGGCGAGTGGGGGCTACTTTTTGTTGCGGTGCGTGGGCTTCTCATTGCGGTGGCTTCTTTTGTTGTGGAGCACGGGCTCTAGGCACGCAGGCTTCAGTAGTTGTGGCATGCGGGCTCAGTAGTTGTGGCGCACGGGCTTAGTTTCTCCACGGCATGTGGGATCTTCCCAGACCAGGGCTCGAACCCGTGTCCCCTGCATTGTCAGGCAGATTCTTAACCACTGCGCCACCAGGGAAGTCCCTATTTCATTCTTTTTTATGGCTGAGTAATATTCCATTGTACATATGTACCACATCTTCTTTATCTATTCCTCTGCCGATGGACATTTAGGTTGCTTCCATGTCCTGGCTATTGTAAATAGTGCTGCAGTGAACATCAACATGCATGCCCCCTTTCAAATTATGGTTTTCTCCAGATATATCCCTAGGAGTGGGATTGCTGGGTCATATGGTAGTTCTATTTTTCGTTTTTTAAGGAACCTCCATACTGTTCTCCACAGTGGCCGTACCAACTTACATTTCCACCAACAGTGTAGGAGGGTTCCCTTTTCTCCACACCCTCTCCAGCATTTATTGTTTGTAGATTTTTTGAGATGGCCATTCTGACCGGTGTGAGGTGATACCTCTTTGTAGTTTTGATTTGCATTTCTCTAATAATTAGTGATGTCAAGCATCTTTTCATGTGTTTGTTGGCCATCTGTATGTCTTCTCTGGAGAAATGTCTATTTAGATCTTCTGCCAAATTTTTGATTGCGTTGTTTGGTTTTTTGTTGTTGAGTTGTATCAGCTGTTTGTATATTTTGGAGATTAAGTCCTTGTTGGTTACATTAAATGGTAATTTTTAAAACTGCTCTTTTGAGGTATGATTGACATACAAAAACTGTACGTATTTAATGTATACAACTTGATGAGTTTGTATATACATATACATCCGTGAAAACATCACCACAATCTATGCCGTAAACATATCCATCACCTCCCAAAGTTTCCTCCCTCCCTCTTTATTTTTTTATTATTATTTTTTAATTTTATTATCTTTATTTTTAAATTTTTCTTTATTTTTAAATTATTATTAAACAGTAATTTTGATGAACTGCTGGAAGCTGAGTGTGGACTAGCTTGAAATTTAAAAACTTAAAATAGTTTTTAGGGGGGACCTCCCTGGTGGTCCAGTGGTTAAGAATCCGTCTTCCAATGCAGGGGACGTGGGTTCGATCCCTGGTCGGGGAACTAAGATCCCATATTGCTGCAGGGCAACTAAGCCCGCACACGACAACTACTGAGCATGTGAGCCACAACTACGGAGCCCACTTGCTCTGGAGCCCATACGCTGCAACTACTTAGCCTGTGCACCACAACTAGAGAGAAGCCCGTGCACCGCAACGAAGGGCCCGTGTTCCACAACTAAGACCCGACGCAGCCAAAAATGAAAATAAATAAATATTAAAGACAAAACAAAAACAAGCAAACAAAAAAACAAATAGAGGCCCAGTCTTAGGCCTACCATACATTCAGGAGTTTTACCCCCAGGAACCCTACCAGGTTCACATGGTAAAGATCAGAGAAAAATCCCCTCTCTTTTGGGCAGGAGAAATAGACCTTTGAAATACTCCGAGAACTTTTTCCATAACAAAGGCCTATCCCTCTGAGAAACTACTTTACCAGAGCCTTGTCTGACCTGGAGGAAGGGCAGTTAAACAACTGCAGCCCTCTTTAGCCATACTGTCCCATTTAAGGGGAGAAAAAAATAAGGGCTAAGATATGCTTCTAAAGGTCACAGCCCAGGGACTCAGACCAACTAAAAAATTTGAGATTTGGGCTTCCCTGGTGGCACAGTGGTTGAGTGGCCGCCTGCCGATACAGGGGACACGGGTTCGTGCCCTGGTCTGGGAAGATCCCACATGCCGCAGAGCGGCTGGGCCCGTGAGCCATGGCCGCTGAGCCTGCGTGTCCGGAGCCTGTGCTCCGCAATGGGAGAGGCCACAACAGTGAGAGGCCCGCGAACTGCAAAGAAAAAAAAAAAATCTGAGATTTAATAATAAGAATATAGAATGTTTTCCCTCCCCAACATCTTACTGCTAATACAGCAGGTCTTCAGTATAATAACAGTGGATTACAGCTGAAAGAGCTGCAGACACAGGCTCTTTCTAAGAAAGAGTTCTTAGGGAAACCCAAAGATAACAGGGGAGGAAAAAACAAACAAACAAGGAAATTCTAGGGAACTGAAGCCTCTGATACCTACAGCTACAGCAAACCTTAAACACAGATCAACTCCTAGCCAGATTAACATAAAGCCTTATACTAAAAGTCTCATTACCTCAGTACCCATAACCTGATATATCATGTCTGGCTTTCAACAAAAAATTAAATGGCATGCTAAAAGACAAGAAAAAACTGTCTGAAGAGACAAAGCAAGTGTTAGAACCAGACTCAGATATCACAAAGATTTATGGAATTAAACAGATAGAGGATTTAAAATAACTTTGGTTAGTATTCCAATGGAAAAAGTAAATAACATGCAAGAATACATGGGGAATGTAAATAAAGTGATGGAAACTCTAAGAAAAGATCGAAAGGAAATGTGAGAAATCAAAAACATTGTACCAAAATGAAGAATGTCTTTTTTTTTTTTTTTTTTTTTTTTTTTTTCGGTACGCGGGCCTCTCACTGTTGTGGCCTCTCCCGTCGCGGAGCACAGGCTCCGGACACGCAGGCCCAGCGGCCACGGCCCACGGGCCCAGCCGCTTCACGGCATGCAGGATCCTCCCGGACCGGGGCACGAACCTGCGTCCCCTGCACCAGCAGGCAGACCCTCAACCACTGCACCACCAGGGAAGCCCAAAGAATGTCTTTAATGGGCTCATCAGTAGACTGGACATGGCCAAAGCAAGAATCACTGAACATGAAGATATGTCACTAGAAACTTCCCAAACTGAAATGCAAAGAGAAAAAAGAATGGAAAAAAACAAAAAGAACTGTGGGACAATTACAAAAGGCGTAACATATGCATAATGGGAATACCAGAAGGAGAAGAAAGAGAAGAAGAAGAAGAAGAAATATTTGAAGTAATAATGGTTGGTAATTTTCCAAAATTAATGACAGACACCAAACTATAGATCTAGGAAGCCTAGAGAAGATCAAGTAGGCAAAAATATAAAAATATCTACACCTAAGCTTATCCTGTTCAAAAACCAAAGACAGAGAAATCCTGCAGAAAACCAAAGACAAAGAGAAAATCCTGAAAGAAGCCAGAGGAAAAATACACTTTACCCACAGAGGGATATATCGGGCTTCTCTTCAGAAGCCATGCAAACAAGAGGAGAATGAAGTGAAGATTTTAAAGTATTGAAAGAAAATAAAACCCCATCAACCTAGAATTCTGTATCCAGGAAAATTATACTTCAAAAGTGAAAGAGAAGTAAAAATTTCTCAAACAAAAACTGAGGGAATTTGTTACCAGTGGGCCTGCCCTCCAAGGTGTATTAAAAGAAGTTCTTCAAAGAGAAGGAAAATTATGTAGGTCAGAAACTGAGATCTACATAAGCAAAGGAAGAATATCAGAGAAGGAGTAATGAAGATAAAATTAAATCTTTTATTTTTCTTATTCTTAATTGATCTAATAGACAACTGTTCAAAGTAAAAATAGCAAAAATAATAGCAAAAAACCAGCAACATAAGTATTGGGTGACTATAGTATATGGATAGGTGAAATGAATACCAGCTATGTTATAAGGGATGGGAAGAAAAATTGGGAATACTCTGCTATAAGGTACCATGAAGCAATATAGTTATTGAAAGTGGACTTAGATTACTTGTAAATGTTTATTGTAAACTCTAGGGCAACAACTAAAAAAATTTTTAAAGAAATTTAATTGATGTGCTAAAAGCAGGGAGAAAATGGAATCATATAAAACCAGATAAGTCAGGAGAAGAAGGGAAGATTAAAAAAAAGAAACAAATGCAACAAGTAGAAAACAATTATAAACATGGTAAATATTAATCCAACTATATTAGTAATTACCTTAAATATGAATGGTATAAATATACCAGTTAAAAAACAGAGACTATCAGGCAGAACAGAACAGGACTCAATTATCTTTTGTCTACAAGAAGCCCACTTTAAAAATAAACAGATGAAAAGTAAAGGGATTAAAAAAAAAAAAAAGTAAAGGGATAGGGAAAGATAGACCATGCTAACACTAATCAGAGAAAGCTGTAATTTCAGACAAAGCAGACTTCAAAACAAGAAAAGTGCTCAGGGATAAAGTGGAGCATCACATAACGCTAAAAGGATGAATTCTCCAAGAAGGTATAACAATCCTTAATGTATATGCACCTAACAAGAGAACATCAAAGTACATGAGGCCAAAAACTGATAGAACTGCAAGGAGAAACAGACAAAACCATTATTATATTTGGAGACTTCAACACCCCTCTATCATTCATGGACAGATCCAGTAGGCAGAAAATCAGTAAGGATGTAGTTGAACTAAACAGCACCAACCAGATCTAATTTATAGAATACATCATCCGACAACAGCAGACTACACAATCTTCTCAAGTTTACATGGAACATTCACCGAGATAGACCACACGCTGGGCCACATAACCCACCTTCACAAATTGAAAAGAATGCTATCTGGGGGATGGGCATTTGGTTCTGTTTCCCAAGAGACCAAGTTTGTTTAGGGAACAGGGCCTCTGAAGCCTGACAGACGTGGGGAACCATCCTAGGTCCATCACTTACCTGCTATGTGACCTTGGGTCAGTCATTTATTCTCTTCATCTGTAGAGTGAGGACAATAATAGTAACTACTTCATGGGTAGATGTTACAAGCATGAAATAAGACACCCCATGAAAAGTGATTCAAACCCTCCCTGGCCCAAGGTAAGACCTCAATCAACTTTCCCCGCTCACTCATGGTGTTAGTAAGGGAGAAGGAACACAGTCTGAGCCTCTGTGGACAATCTGTGCACCACCCCCTGCTGGTCATGGGAGACTCAGACCTCAAACTTGGGCTCCCCTTTAGTCCTGGAGGTGCGTCACCTTACCACCCTCAGGGAGCAGGTGCCACCAGCTCCTGGCAGGTGGGAGTACAATGTGAGGCAGGCTTAGCTCAACTGAATTCAGGGGCACAGGGTGGGAAGGGTTCCTGAGATGGAGCATTTGAGGAAGGTCTCAAAGATGGGAGTCCATTCCAAACTGAGGACACAGCCTGAGCGAGGCTTGGAGGGTGGCTAAAGCACAGTGCGTTCCAGGCCTGATGAACAGGCTGGAGTGGATCATGGACCCCAGAGATGGTCAGGGTGCAGAGGTCACTTGGCCCAGTCATCTTGCCTTGGAGATGAGGAAACTGAGGCCCAGAGAGGGAAGAAGAGTCCTCCCAGTTGTCACACTACTAGATTTGCTTCCATCCTGGGACCTGACTGAACTTGGAGAATGCAAATTTTGATTAGAAAGAATGGTAATTTAGCGATGATGAGGGAATAATACTTATTGACTGGTGAATATGTGTCAGGCACTGCTGTAAGGGCTTTATAGGGGATATGTGATTTTATCCTCACAAGTAACCCTATGAGGTAGGAACCATTATTTCCATTTTACAGTTGAGGAAACTGAGGCACAGAGAGGTTACTAATGCCTCCTCAGCGCTTTTAGGATTTTAGCAGGCACCACTCACTGCCTCGTCCACATCCACCCCGGCATTTCTCCCTTGCTGGCAGAGCAACCACACTGTTCCTCTGTGCCCGTATCCCACAACTGCAGCTTCAGGAGAGGCCTGCCCCAGGGGAGGCTCTTCACTGGCCTCAGCCACTTATGATGGTCCATTCCTCCTATGAGAGATTGATTCAGGGACAGGCATGGGATGCTTTCTGTCCTGTTAGAAGTGGAGGGAAGTTAGGGGAATTCTGGAAGGAGATTCTTTTTTGTTTTTGCGGCACGCGGGCCTCTCACCGTTGTGGCCTCTCCCGTTGCGGAGCACAGGCTCCAGACGCGCAGGCTCAGCAGCCGTGGCTCACGGGCCCAGCCGCTCTGCGGCATGTGGGATCTTCCTGGACCGGGGCTGGAACCCGTGTCCCCTGCATCGGCAGGCAGACTCTCAACCACTGCGCCACCAGGGAAGCCCTGGAAGGAGATTCTTGATTGTAAAAGGGAGAGAGAGAGACCTGGAACATATAATGGCCTCTCTTCCATCTCTGGACATTGTGGTGTCTACGTGTGATGTTGGAGCTATGGCAGCCACATTAGGTCCATAAGGGGACAGGTCTGAGAATAGTCTGACACACCGAAGATGGCAGAGTAGAGGCAGGTATTAATGGGGTTCTTGAAGATGTGGATGGGCTGCTGAGTTAACTAACCCAGGATGCCCTTCCTCTCATCTCCCTGACACATGAGCACTTACATCTCTTATTTGCTAAGCTGGTTGCCTCAGTGGTTTCTGCTCCTTGCAGCTGAAAGCATTTTTGTTGGTGCAAGGATGAACCCCAAGCCTCTTCAAATGTCACTCAAGACTCAGAATCCCGGCAGCTTTGTTTCTCATCAGGATCAGCTGTTCTAGCCAGCGTCGAAGACTGGCTGATCCCAGGATGGGCCACGTTCTCCGGGGCCTCCAGGTCTTTGCCTTTGCTGTTTCCTCTGCTGGAGGTGCCCTACCATGTGTCGGGCACACCCCCCCTCTCCTCTGCTGAACCGGTGGCTCTGTCACCTTCTGTGCAGCCCCACAGCGCCGGTCTGTGTGGCCACCATCACTCTCGTCACCCAAGTTCTCCCCTGTCAGTTTATATATCTTCCCCCTTTCCTGGACTGAGCTCTGGACCAAGGGCAGACCCTGGTCACATTCATTTCTGTGCCCTTGTCACCCAGTACAGCATACACACCCTCTAAGGGGCTACGGAATAAATAAAGGTGTGGGAGCTCTCTGGGTCCACCGGAGCTCCCGAGGGAGACTGGGGAGGCAGAGCCCAGGACACCAGCAATAGTAACAGCCATCGTCAGTGAGCCAGTGAGTCTCCTGTGCTCTCCACGAGATCACCAGTCTTCTTGTTTTATAGATGAGGAAACCAAGGCGCAGAGGGCTAAAGTGACGTGCCCAGAGCTGGGATTTAAATGCGAGTCTGTTGGTCTTCAGCAAAGTGAAAAAAGATATATATTGAATTGTACATATATGATTGTGTATGGGAGCGTGTGTGTGTGTGTGTGTGTGTGTGTATAATGTGTGTTTAATTGCCTTATAGTAGGAATATTGGCAATTGACTTTTCCAATTTTCTCAATATTTCTCATTTTGTTTCAGAAGCGTAATGGGGAAAATTTTTAAATATACAGCCAAAGGTTTAGAGAATTAATGTTAGGTTGGGCTATGTGCCCTGAGGACTTCATTTTCTTAAAGATTCTGTGGTGGAACAGGAAACCCACATCAGTCTGTGTTCCCCAGATGCTATCTGAACCATGTAATGTCAAGATTTCCTGATCCCCTATTCTCTAATCTGTGCACTCATGAATCTGGGGACGTTTTCATTTGTTTTTTCTTCCCTCCCTTCCTTCCCTCCTTCCTTCTTCCTTTCTCTTTCTTTTCTTTCTTTCTTTTTTTTTTTTTTTTTTTGGCCAGAAAGTGAGGTTAAAGAATAAACACTGGGCTTCCCTGGTGGTGCAGTGGTTAAGAACCCGCCTGCCAATGCAGGGGACACAGGTTCGAGCCCTGGTCCTGGTCCTGGTCCTGGAAGGTCCCACATGCCCCAGAGCAACTAAGCCCGTGCACCACAACTAGAGAAAGCCTGCGCACAGCAACGAAGACCCAACACAGCCAAAAATAAATAAAATAAATAAGTTTATATTAAAAAAAAAGAATAAGCATTGTTGACATTTTTCTAGCACAACTTAAATTTTTTGCACTTAGAAAAGGTTAAATCATTAGGTTGTTGGCATGTGGATGGGGAGGTAGGAGAAAACTCATCTCCAAAAATACACCTCTTTTCTTTCTTATTTATATGAAACTTTGTTCTGAAGGCTTCTCAGGGGCCAAAGAACAAGCACACAAACAAAATCAGGTCGTCACCATTCTGCTCTCTGCCCCTCGCCCAGCTGGACCGTGGGTGGAACCCCAGGACAAAGTTCTGGGGGGCACCAGGAAGCAGAGCCAGTGCACCCCATGAGGGAGGCCCCGCGTGCCCTGCTCAGCCTCAGAAGTGGAGATAAGCAGTTGGAATGAGCAGCCAGGCCCCCCATCCCAGCAGAGGGTCCATGCTCAGAGAGGGGAGGCCCCAGTTCCCGCCTCTGTGAGATGCAACTGTTGTGAGAACCCAGTGGGATGACACAGGCGCCCGGTGGGAGGGAGGACCAGGCTGGGCCGGGAGCTCAGGCGGTGTGGGCGGAACCCAGTCTGTGAAGATGGGCTGGGTGGAGGGAGTTTTTGCCAGTCAAAAAGCATGTGTTTTGAGAACCCCTTGTTCTGTTTTCCGCTTGGGGATCCCATGCTCCTGTGAATCACTTCTTCTCGCGGCACTGGTGTTTTCCTCATCTCGCATCAAAGTCACATGAACCCTTAGCGCCCCTTTCTGCTTCCCCCTGGGCTGGCCGCCAGTGGCTGCCTGTCTTTGTCGTCTTGAGGCCGCGTGAGGGTCAGACAAGGAGGCTGCGGGGCAATGTCCTCATCCCGGGAAAAGGCCTTGCCCTGGACTTGCCAGGTGTTAAGCATCTAGCGTGGGGCAGTGGAAAGAACTCTTGATTTAATCAGAAGCCCCGAATCCCTCTCGGTCCCGCCATGAAGCTGCCTGTGCCACCTCAGACCTCAGCTGCCACCCTCGAAATGGGACGTCTGGCCTCAGCGTCGGGAAAGGAGCTGAGCCGTTTCTTGTGGGCCCCCCTCTCCATCCGGCCCTGGTCCCCGGCAGAGCTTGAGGCAGTGGCAGCTCCTGGGTAACGCAGATCAGATGCAGCCCCTTCCTGGGCCATGCTCGGAGGCCTTCCTCCTCCAAGGCCTTGGGGATATTTGAAACTCCGTGGAGTTTGGCTTCAGAGCCTGGAGTGGAAACCACAGCTCCATTACGTGAGCACATGTGATCTCCCTGGGAGAAGAGAGGCAACCGGCCTCAGAAAATGAGAGACGAGCTGGAGGTCTCTGGCTCCGGAGGACACTTAGGACGGTGTCTGGGAGCCCCGGGGAGGGCAAGACCAGCGCATTTGGCCAGGCCACCCTGGTGTGACCTTGGAGTTGGTGGGCTCCCTGATACCAGAGGTTGGAGCAAAGGCCAGGGCCCATTAGAGGGTAGACTTGAACCCTGAATGAGAGCTGGACGTGCACCAAGGAATCATTCTATCTCCCCCACCCCAATGTGATCGCATATTTTGAAAGCTTTATGTTTGCCAGACAAATTGTTGAGGAAGAAAAATTCCTTTGAAAGGGAATGACCTCCCCCTCCCCCTCCCCCTCGTCCAGGGCAGACCAAGCAACTAAGTTTACACAAATGAGTGGGAAATGATTCCAAAGTCACTGCCAGTTAAGATACCCCAGCTTCTACCACTGCCTGGTTGGGGTAACTTTGGGCCAATAATTTTTTTTCTTTTCTTTCTGGCTGTGCAGCACGCAGGGATCTTAATTCCCCAACCAGGGGTCAAACCCACGCCCCCTGCAGTGGAATCGTGGCATCTTAACCACTGGATCGCCAGGGATGTCCCTGGGCCAATAATTTAATACCTCCAGCCTCAGATTCTCATCTGCCCAGTAGAAATACTGAGCCTCACCTCAGGGGGGCTCTAAGATGTGCACGAAGGGTCCAAGCAGAGGCTCACAGAGACAGGTGGGTGTTGCTCCCAAATGACATCGATTAACCCTCACTTCCCATTTCTAAGTAATCCGAGACCATTCATAACAGCTCATCAGCACTGTGGTTGGCAAAAATAACTGAGACACCCCTTGATGGTGGTGGTGGTCCAGGCTGAGGCGGTCAGTTGGTGGCCTGAGACTAGCACCTCCTGGCTGGAGTGATGGTCGGGGACGGGCACTTTGAACACTGCTGATGCTTGGCCGTCATGACTCTTAAGGGCAGAAACCAGGGCTGAGACCATCTCTGCCGGCCCTTCCAGCCTGAGGTTCTTTCTCTCCAGGGGTGGAAGCTCAGGCAGGGTACTGGGACCCCAGGCTTTAGTTCTGCTTAGCATCCACTCACCTGGGGTGCTCTGGGCTGGTTACTGGGCTTTTTCTGTGTGATACAGAACTGACCTGCTAGGTCACTTAGCAACCTCAGTTTCCTCCTCTATGAAATGGGAACAGCAGTCATGACAGGTCCCTAGCAAAGTATTGTGAGGGGTAGGGAGAGCGGTCAGTGGGTTTGGTTGTGTGATCCTTTCCACCGTGCAGGGGAGACCTCACGCTTCAGGGCACCAAGGAACCAGAATGCAGAGTGGGTGGCTCCTCTCAGGGATCAACTCCTAGGAGAAGGTATACTCTTGGCACAGGGTCCGGGAGTGGGTGGGGCAGGTTCTCAGTAAATTGAAGATTTGTGGAAGGAAAGAGATTGGACTTGGTAATGGACTTTGAAACAGGCCACCCAGGCCTGATAGTGCAGGCTTTTCTACCCCTGCCAAACCGTGCCTTTCCTCATCCATCTCTTCATTCATGCAGCTACTCATTCCACAAATACTTCCAAGGCACTCTCTCTGTGTCCTGCACTGGGATACAGCACTGAGCATGGTGCCTGCCCTCATGGAGCTCCCACTCCACATGGGGAAGAAAGACCTTAAACAAATGGCTGCACACATCAGTACAAAGTTACAACACTTAACAGGAGCGAGGAAGGAAGAGAGGGGATATTGCAAGTGCATAGCAAAGACCAACTCCTCCTGAAGGCTAGTACTTGCTACCTGCCTGGCAGGGCCCTAATCCCTTGACATTGTCTCACTGAATCCTCGCCACGTCCCTGTGGGGTGGGAGCCATCATTACCTCCATTTACAGAAGCAGAAACTGGGCAGAGCCCAGATCTCAATTGTTCCCCCAATTCTGTGCCCTAGGAGGGCAGGCTTCCGTCTTCCTTTTTCCACAAATGAGGAAACTGAGACTTTGGCCGGAGTCAAATATTTTTCTCAAGGTCACAGATAGGAATAGCTGAGTTCCCTGGTCCTTCTCCTCCTATCAAAGTCCAATCAACCTAGGACAGAATTTTTAGCCCAGTGAAGGGAAATCCTCCCTCGAGGAATGAACGCATGGTCTAGTAGGAGAGATGGACATTGTGGAAGATCAATTGTATTCATAGTCCCATAATTCTTCACCCCTCCCTGTATCTACATCCTTCACCCCGTAACTCCACAATGCCCTCCAACCCGGGATAGAGTGTTCTGCCCAATCTTTGATGCTGGGCTCAGCTCTGTGACTTGCTTTGGCCAGTAGGATGTTAGCCCACTTGGTGTAGAGGCTTGACAAAGCACTCGCAAGTTTCCTCTTTTGCCCTTTCTCTTCTGCTGTGGTCATGAGAACATAACAGCTAACTTGCTGAGTGACTAAGACATGTGGCCCTGGGCCGAGTCACCCCATCATCCCAGCCGAGGCCATTGTAGGTCAGCAGCTGACCCCCAGCTAGGATCAGCTGAGCTAAATGAATGAACCAACTCATGAGCTGAGAGAACGTTTGCCACTGAGGTTCTGGGTTGTTTGTTATGCAGCATGACTGTGGCAGTCAGTGACAGATGCAGACGTGTATGCGACCAGTTCGACTGTAGATGCAAGTGCTAAGGGCTCTGCACAAAGCAGGGGAGGAACAATACATTCTGAGCTGAGAGGTCAGAAATGAGTCATAGAAGCGCAACACAAAGCTGAATCTTGAAGAAGTTAGAAAGTGTCACAGGCAAATAAAGCAGGCTCAGGCATGAGGTGTACAACTACAAGGTGTGTTTGGGGAAGGGCTGTTTGTGGCTGGTACACGTAGGGCAATGTGGGAAGTAAGCCTGGGCTGCTCCATCAAGGAGCCCGATGGTGGCAAACCCCGAATGCCAACGTGGCAATGCTAAGTGGGCAACAGAGAGCTATGGAAGGTTGACAAGCTGTGAGGGAGTGCAATGGACTGAATGTTTGTGTCCCCTCAAAATCCATATGTTGAAATCATATTAGGAGGTGGAGCCTTGGGGAGGTGATTAGGTCATGACGGATAAACCCTCATGTATGGGATTAGTGCCTCATAAAAGAGGCCCCGGAGAGCTCTTGCTCTCTTTCTGCCATATGGGACACAACGAGAAGTAGGCCGCCTGCAACCCTGAAGAATGCTGTCACCAGAACCCAGTCATGCCAGCACCCTGATCTTCCACCGTCCAGAACTGTGAGACGTAAACTTCTGTTGTTTTTAAGTCACCCCGTCTATGATACTTTTTAATTTTTACATAAATTTATTTATTTATTTTTATTTTTTGGCTGCGTTGGGTCTTCGTCGCTGTGCGCTGGCTTTCTTTAGTTGCCGTGAGCAGGGGCTACTCTTAGTTGAGGTGCGCGGGCTTCTCATTGCAGTGGCTTCTCTTGTTGCGGAGCACGGGCTCTAGACACGCAGGCTCAGTAGTTGTGGCACGTGGGCTCAGTAGTTGTGGCTCACGGGCTCTGGAGCACAGGCTCGGTAGTTGTGGCGTACGGGCTTAGTTGCTCCGCGGCATGTGGGATCTTCCCGGACCAGGGCTTGAACCCGTGTCCCCTGCATTGGCAGGCGGATCCTTAACCACTGCACCACCAGGGGAGCCCTGTGATCCTTTGTTATAGCAGCTCTGACTCAGACAGGGAGGTTGACGCTTGTTTTGTTTTGCTCCTCTATTCAGGTGCCAAGCCCTGCACGTTTGGTCCATGCTGGTGCCCCACTCCCACCTCTCTGGCCTGATTCTGACCTTCTCATTGGGGCTTTTGCTCATCCTCTGTATGGAATCCCAGACCAACCCCAACAGTCCTTCCCTAGAAAATGGTTAATTAGAACTTCCATCTCACAAGAGCCTTTTCTAGCATGAAAGTCAAGAAATTCATTTTTGAAGCTCCTCTAGGACAGGCCTTTGCAGCTGGGAAGGCTGTGACCTTTAGAGTCTGAGACGACCTGGGTTCCAAGGCTATGTCATCATGTACTGAGGGCATGACCCTGGGGAGTCCCATCCCCTCTCAGAGCTCTCCTAGCCCTCACTGCCTTGAATCCTCACTACGCCCTGGAAGGCCAGTATCCCTGAAACTTAGAGGCTCAGAGAGGTGGGGTGATCTTCCCAGGGTCACATAGCTAGAATGCAGCCCAGGCAGGATGGGACCTAGTCTTTGTGTCCAGGTGCCATTGGGACTTGGCACCTTCTGGGACTCCTTCCTGAAATCCTGTGAGGTAGGATGGTACATTTTCTCCAAAGGCAGTTGCCGAGAATTTCTCCCTACCTGAACACATAGGATGCTCCTCCTGGAAAGAGGAAGGCCTGTTCCCCCAACTCCCTCTCCCACCCCACCCCACCCCCGCCTTGAACCTCAACTGGCCCTGTGCCTTTCTTTGACAAAGAAAATATGGCAGAAGTGACTCTGCCAGTTCCAGGCCTAGCCTTAAATGGCCTAGGCCTTCTGCTTCCTCTCTCTCCTTTGGAGGCCAGCTGCCATGCACAGCAGCCTTGGCAGACTAGAGTGATGGGAGCCATGTGGAAAGAAAGGCCATGTGGAGGGGAGCTGAGGCACCCCAGCACAGGCATATGAGGGAGGCCTTGTAGACGTTTCAGCCCAGCCACGCTCCCAGCTGGACCCAGCCATGCTGACTCCACGTGGGGCAGGGGATCCTCCCAGCTGGCCCACGGACTGTGAGAAGTAGTAAATCACCATTATTTCAAGCCACTAAGCTATGGGGTAGTTTGTTACACAGCAGAGATAACTGAAACAGGTGGCCCCGTGGATGCCTGGGTTCTGTAAGTCCCCGGGGACCTCTGACCCCCTCCAGAGCCCTGAACCCTGGTTGCCATGGTTCCCAGGCAGCTGGTGAGTGTTTCCACCTGTTTTACTCTTTCTAAGGAAGGTGAGGGGAGTTGTGTGGTTCCCCCCACATCCCATTTGAAGTCGTGCCTATGACAAGCTAATGGAGCTCCTATGACAGAAATGACAAGCTAAGAACTTGAAGTCTGTGGTCAGACTCCTGAGATTTAAGTCCCAGATCTGCCACTTTCTAGCTGTGTGACCTCGGGCAATTTACTTACCCTCTCTGTGCCTTGGTTTTCTCATCTGGTAAATGAGGTTAATGCTCATGCCTATCTCATAGAGTTCCTATGAGGATTAAATGCAGTAATATACACAAACTCAAAATAGTGCCTGACTCATTGTAAACCCTCAATAAATATTATCTGTTGTTTCACTACTACTAGTATTACTAGGCTCCAGGGATTCTGAGCTGGATATTTCAGTATTCTGGAGAAGTATAGCTGACACCTAAACAGGAAAGTTGTAATACAGAGGGATAAAAATAAAAATAGGAACATGGTCAAGTCTAGGAGGGATTTCTTCTACCTGGGAATTAGGAAGTCTTCCTGAGGGAAGTGACAATTGAGCTGGGTTTTAAAGACTGACAAGGAGTTTGCTGGCTTTATCAGTTAGGTTTACACTTGGCTCTGAAGGAAAACATAAACACAAAATAACAGTGGCTTAAACAAGATAGAAGCTTATGTCTGACTCAAGTAGAAATCTGGTGGTGGGAGGCCCAGGGCTCATAGGGTGCTCCACGGTGACAGGTACCCAGGTTCCTCCTATCTTCTTGTTCCATGTGCTTGGGCTCTAGCCCAGGCTCTCCTCCTGGTGCAAGGTGGCTGCTGGAGCTCCAGCAACCATGTCTCTTTAAGGACACTCCTGAAAGTTGTACACTGCACTTGGAAGCCATTGTCTAGGCTCTGTCCCATGACCAATCTAACTGCAAGGGAGACTGAGAAACATATTCTTTATTTTGGGTGGCCATGTGCCCAGCTAGCTAAGACTTGGGGGTTCCATTGCTAAGGAAGACTTGGGGAACAGACATTGGAGGTCATGACTGGCCAAGTTGGCCACACAGAGGACAGATGTTAGGAAAGGATTCCTACTAGAAGGAACGGCATATGCAGAGGCCCGTGTACATGAAGCACATGGCTGGTTCTGTCTCCACAGGGCCTTTGAGGGTCTTCACTCCTCTCCTGAGGCAGTCACTGCTTCAATGTGGCTGCTTCCATGGACTTGCCTTTAGATCAGCTTCTTGTCAGGCAGACACGTCCCACTCCCAGCTCTTCTGTTACTCTGGAAACTCCCACCTACCCAGTGTGTCCACGGGAGAAACTGAGATGCCCGGAGGAGCTTCTGGTCACTGAGGAGACAGAGCTGCGAGTGGAGGGGCCACAGGGAGAACGGCCCGAGCTCTCCTCGGCCTTCTGACCTAGGCCTGGACAGGGGCGGGCCCATTCCCAGGGCTCCCAGGCCAGGGGAATGATGTAAACGAAGGCCAGGAGGTGGCTCTTAAGGCACTAAGGGGGCCCTTGAAGGGAGCTCTCGGGGAACAAAAGCCCACGTGCCTACAGATCACATCACACGGATGTGCCGGTCAGTCATGGCGGGCTGGGGCCATGGAGTCAGTGCTGTTGGAGATGATTGGAAGGCACAAAGGACAGGATACTGAAGCGAGCAAAGGAAAGCACAGGCCTCACTCCCAGCCCCCTCTGGGGCTGGAGGCAAAGAGTGGGAGATCCACCTGGCACAGGTCTTTGTGTGGAACTCCAGTTCTGCCTTAGATGTGCTGAGTGACTTGAAGCCTCAGTTTTCTCATCTGTAAAATGGCGCCTGCTTCTCAAGGGCATGATGAGGGTTCCAAATGATGGATAGGAAAAGCCTGTGTGAGAGCTCAGGTGCTGTGCACAGTGCCAGTTACTGCGGAAACTTCTGAAAGAAGGGCCTCCCACGGGCCTGGGCTTTCAACGAGGCAGGGTTGCCTGGCCTCCAGGGCCTAGCTGGGGCCTTGGTTTCTCAGGCAGCCGCCCTTGACCGCCTGTGCACCCCCGCCCTCACCTCCTAACCTTTCATAGCCTCTGGCTCCAGGAGCTCCAAATGCAGACTCGAGCCTGCAGCCCAGTCCCCGCTAACAGGCCATCTTCCAAGAGCCTGGAGACTCAGGCGATGGTGGCCTGGTGGCTAGAAAACCCCAGTACTAAAGTGAATACTCACCCAGTGAGGACTCACTGCTCACACGCCACAGCGACTAGGCAGGCAACCCATGTGGAAAGAGGCTCAGGTGGGTGGCAGGCAGCCTCTTTCAGGCTGGGGGAGGGTGTGCCCACCCAGCTCAAAGGAAGCGTCTTTATACACTGTATTCAAAGCACCAGCACTAAGAGGCAGAACTGCAGACTGGAAGCTTTGTGACAGCCAGCTTGGAAGAGAGCAGTACCCATTTGCTTTGCTTCTGTGACAGAGGTGGGGTGGGGGTCCTGAGTCTGACTTGAGGGTAGAGTCTGAAGCATGCAAGAGACGCCTATTGTTTTGTTTGTTGAGTGTTGCCCCCTTGCGGGAGCTGCTCTCTGTCATCATTGGCCACAGGTTTCCAGCGGGATTTGCCATATTGATTCTCCCCAGGTGGGGATCACCTGACCGCACTGAGCCAATCTCTGACTTCTGCAGAGAATTTGGAATCAGAACCAAAATACTTCAGCTAAGGCCGGCTGTCTTCACATCTAGAGGCCCGGCGGCTGTTGACAGCCGTGCTTTCTACTACTGGCTGGAGAGGTGGACGGAGCCAGGGGCTGTGAGGAAGATGAAGAGACAGCAGAGAGCAACAAGGTAAGAGAAGCGGGGGAGCCCCGCTGGGCACCCCGCAGGGCTCTTAGCCCTGGCTGCACCCTTTCCTGAGGCCGACTAGGTCCTGGTCCGCTCGTCTGGGGTTCCAGAAGGTACACCCCGGCTCCTTTCAACAACTTCCATGCCCCCATCCCACCCCTCACCCCCTGCCAGTATCTTCCTTCTCTTGCTGTAGCTAGTTTAGGTGAGTTTGCGCTTCTACTCAAATAATCCCACCGATATGAAGAAAAGCCGAATAAGCCCTGTTTTTCTATGACTGCCACTCACTGAGCCAGCTGCATCACCTGCATTATTTCATTAAATCCTTATGATGACTCTGTGAGGTAGGTATTGTTCTTATTTCCATTTGGCAGATGAAAACATTGAGGCCCAGAGAGGCTAAGCCATGTGTCCAGAGTCACACAGCAGACAGGAATGAGTCTGGGCTGGCTGATTCTAGAGGCCAAGTAGGAGTCTTCCTGTGCACTTACCCTCCCTGCTGGAGGGGGTTGCATTTGAAAGTCACTGGCCTGGAGGGTTCTGTTGGGCCTCATGCAGAGCCTGTGATTCTGTGGGCTTGTTCGACTCTGTTTTCTTAAATAGGTTTGAACATCTTGAGAAAGAGCCAGCCTGGTTGGGCTTTAAGTTTTCAGAACTGGGCTGGAGGTGGCCTCCTTGGGGAGCCCAGCCAGGGCCTGGCCGAGCCCCCGGACCAGGCCGCCTGTGGATGCTGACATCATGTCCTGCCACAGCTTTGAGGCCCACCTCTGAGCCACAGAGGTGGTCCTCCCCCAGACCCCAAACCTAAGTCACCCCCTCCAGGAGGCCTTTCAGGGCCCAGGCGGCTATGACCTTTCCTCTATTCTCCCTGACACTCATTTTGCCGTGGTCCCGTCTCAGGACTCTGGAACCTTTGACTGGGTTCTCCTGCTGAAGAGTCGTGTTGGAGAAAGCCTACACCTGGGATAAGCTTGGCCCCTGTCCCAACCTTGGGGGGCGGGGGAGCTGTTTGTCTTTGGAGGCAGAGAGAGAAGACCCAGCACTGGCTGGGCCATGGGAAGCCATGGGGTCTTGGAAGTAATACCAGGGGACCTGGCAGCTCCAGGAGGCTCAGGGGAGACTCTCAGGGGCCTGGCCGTGTGTAGACAGGGGGAGACAGAGACAAAGACCAGCTGTCCCACCCTTTAAAAATCTTTAAAATTTGCTCATTTGAATTCTGTGAATGTATAGTTTTCAAAGTAAATGGGATCATATGATATGTTTTATATCCATCCATCTATATCTATCTATCAGTAGATAACAGACATCCTTCCAAATGAACAGAGATCTATGTCATTCTCGTTATAGAATGGGCAGCTCAAAGAAAACTCAGGACTGGTTTCATTGTGAATGTAGATAAAAGAATTCTAAGCAATATATTAGCAAAAGAAATCTAGCACTGTAGTCAGTTAAAAGAATAATACCTCGTGACCCAATAGGAGTTGACTTCGGGGATGCCAAGATGGTCGCTCTTGGGAACTCCGCCAGCAGTGTTCACGGCACTGATGGATAGCGGAGGGAAGCCATGTGATTCTCTCAGTAGATAGTAGAAAAGGTTTGCATGTCGACTGGTAGCCCGTCCTGATAAAGCAGTGAGAAAGAATCCTAAACACGGCCAGAAGTATTTACCAAGCAGAGGGGCAGGTGTATTAAAGGCATCCTTGTTTAAGCCCAGAGCATACAAGGCTCAGGGTCCAGCCCATGATTGTTATTCCATGTTGTCCCAACTAGAGGCCCAGGTAGAGTGGAGGTGAGTGGGGACCAAGGGCAGTGGTGGAGGAGCTGGTGCCAGTGGCCTCTGGGCTTTCCTCTCTCTGGAGTCCCTTTTGCCAGAGGTGAATTTACCCTGAAGCTAAAGCAGTTTCAGCCTCAGGGCCCCTCACTTGCAGCAGCCCTTCCAAGACTCTGTAACCAATTCTATATTCACAATTTGGTATTCTTGTGCTTAAAACAGCCCTTGAGCTGTTTCAAGCCTCAGACCCTCACACCTGGACCCTCTTCTGACTCCAGCTCAGCTCTTTCCCCCTGGATTTTAGTCACTGCGCCACCTGGAGTCCCCAGCACCCAGCCCAGTCCTGGCCAGGTGTGTAGACAGGTTGTGGAGTGAATGAATGAGGAAAGCAGAGGAACATGACTTGTCCAAGGTCACTCTGCTGTCAGTGGCAGCGCCGAGACCAGAGCCCGGCTCTCTACCCACCCTGTGCAGGGACCCGCCCACCTCACCAGGTGGCAGCTTGGCTTGGGTTTTGCCCTCATGACGTCCAGGAGGTGCTGGAAGCATAAAGAGTGTTGAGTTCTGACCTTGGGTAACCAGAGAGAGACCCGGCTGCGGGAAGATACCCAGGCCGCCCATTGCATGTGGCTGTGGGGCTGGCACCTGTGTTCCTGACCCTCCACCCGCCATCCCCTTAGGGACCCTGTAGCCAAGCGTTCTGGGAGCCACCCTCGAGACAAGCCTAATCCCTGAGTCCTCTCCCTCCCTGGGTCCTTCAAGCCATGTTGAGTTTCTGTCACTTCTGGGACAGCCTTGAGGAGGGGGTGAAACAGAGAACAGACAATAAACATGGCCGTGTGCCTTCCCCACTCAGGCTGTACTGTATTAAACGGAAACAGCAGCTTGAACGACAAGATGATCCCATTTTTGTGAAAATAAGTATATATTGATATGTGTGTATTCATATGGGGGGAAATCTAGAAAGACATACACCCGAAACTTTAACAAAAGTGATCTCCAGGTAATGGAATCCCAGTGGTTTCTCCTTTTTCTTTTAGCTTTTCTGTATTTTCTAATTTTTCTATCATTTTTATGTGTTACTTGTGGAGAGGCAGTGTAGTGCAGCGTTTAAAGAGTCAGGATGGAGTTCGCATCCGAGCCCTCCCTCATTCTAGCCGTGTGTGTGCGCGTGCCGGTCACTTGAGGTCTCTGAGCTTCGGGCTGTTCATCTACAAGATGAAGTGGAGGTGAACATTGAGCCTAACTTATTACAATGGAAAAACCTGCTGGACCCCACCCGGTGATGAAATTTAATACCACTAGTAATGGGGCAGACCCACCCGAGAAGCACACAGCACCCAGGTTCCTGCTGGAAACCATGACCCTGGATCTAGTCTTGAGGAAAGGTCAGACAAATCAAATAGGGTGACATGATGCGAGGCATCTGGCCTGGACTTTTCAAAAACGCCAATGGCATGAAAGGAAGGAAGGAAGAAAGAAAAAGTCTGGAGAACTATTCGAGGTTAAAGGAGATGCAAAAGGTGATGCTTGATTGGATCCTGAGTAGGATGGGGAGGCTACGAAGGGCATGATTGAGACAATTGGACAAATTTGCAGATGGAGAGTACATTAGATAACAGTATGACAATGTTAAATTTCCTAAGTGTCATCACCGTATAGGGACGGTGTAGGGAAATGTCCTTATTCTGCAGAGGTATTTGCTGAAATACTTAGGGAAGAGTACAATGTTGTCTGCAGCTAACTCTCCAATGGTTCAGAGATAAAGTAAATGTAGCAAAATTGAATTGAACAGAATGCCCAGCACAGGGCGGATCTCAGTCCTGGCAGCCACTACTCCACCCGGCCTAGAGCTGCCTCCGCCCTGTCTCCTTTTCCTTCCACCCCCTCCCCTGAGCCCCCTTTCCCAGAGGAGGTGGCCACAGGGGACGCTCTGGGAGAACGGCAGGGTGCAGGCCACAGGCCATCTCCCTGATATTCAAGCCTTCCCCAGACTCATGTTCCAAACAGCCTCATTCCACCTCTGCCCACACACCCTGGACCCTCATTCATTACAGACACGCGTGGGCCATCCCCCTCCTCCAGTCTGCTCACACAGTTCCCTTAGCCTAGAAAGCCACCTTTCCCTTTCCTGTCAGTAAAATCCAACTTACCCTTCAAAGAAAGCCCACTTATGTGCTCAAACGGCTACCTCTTTCCCAACCCAGGGAAGAAGCATGCTTTCCTGGAATGGCCCCCCTTGGGCTGTTATCCCACTCTGCAATGCCCAAGTTGATTGGTCACCTCCACGAGCCTGGGAGCTCCAGTTCGCAGGGACCAGGTTGCAACCACCCCTGTGTCTCTAGGACATATCGAGGGCCTGAGCCATAGGAGACACCCTCCATGTGTTTACTGCCAAAGGGTTGGGTGCCAGCACGAATCCACTGCCATTCTGGAGACTAGTTAAATACACGTTGGTATGTTCATGTAATAGAATTACTATACCGGTATCAAAAGAATGACTTGGACTGGTATGGAATAATCCAAGATATAACAATAAGTGAAAGCAGTGAGCTACTTACTATTTGTGTAAGAAAAAAAGCATGTATACTTGTAGTAGCAAAGGTTGCCTCAGGAGAGAGGCAGCGGGGGCTAGGGGGACGGGGAGGGAGTGAGAGTTTTTGAGTTTGTGTCTTGCATATGTGAACCTATTTAACAAATCTACATGATTTAGATTTATAATAGAGCACCCACTCTTTGGGGGAGGTTCAGGGAACCCCAGAAGTTGGATGCTGAGGAAAGAGGGGAGAAGCAGGTGAGCATTGCCCCCGGTGGAGGAGGAGTCTGGGCTGCTTGCCTGCGACTCTTGCTGGAGGACCCTGACCTTGAGAGGCGGGCAGCAGCCTCCCAGAATCCTCAGCGCCATAGGCATTTCTCACTTATTCGAGTGCCATCCTCTGGGCCCTGCAGCATCTTATGCCATGACTTCACTGGAAATGTCCTGCCTCCATTTTCATGTGTGGAGCCCTACACCCACCCAGTTCCTGCCTCTGGCCCAGTGTTCCCCTAAGGCCCCCGTCAGAGTCCTCCCTCTCGTCATCCTGCTCCCCGACGTCCTCAGTGTTTGCTCCGAAGTCCTCAGAGCTGAGCGGGCCCAACTGAGAGGGAAAAGGAGGGAAGGGCATCTAGAGATTTTGGCCCTGCTGGCCTTTCTCAGGCCCAAGGCTTCCTGCTGCCCAAGCCCTTTGCTTGTTCGTGTGTTGGGACAAAGGACTGCCCACCCCAAGCCCACACTCCCCTTTCACTACGGGGAAGCAGTGGGAATTTCATGCCTCCTGGGGCCCCTTTGCACGGGGAAGGGACTGGAACGTGTATATAATAGGATGCATGGTTAAAGGAAAGTTATTCTGCCATTTGTTAAAATGGTTAAAACAGGTAAGGAAGACTTTATTCGGGACTATTGCCATAGGTGTCAAGACTCTCACAGTAGTGGGGAGAGATAAGGCTCAACACTGAGTACAGCAAAGACAGCCAGGGTTTATAGCCAACAAGCAGAATGAGGGGTCAGTGGATGGAAAATTACTAAGAGGAGACCTCAAGGGGTGGGGCGATTCTTACTAAACCAAATTAACAGGATTCTTGCTGAAGGCAGGCCAGGGTGATCAGATACCAAGGGTGGAGGATTCTCACTAAACTGATTTAGCAGGATTCTTGCTAAACTTGGGCGAGGTAGGCCAAAGACAAGGCCCAAGGACAAGGCCTAGTTGAAAAGAGGGCTCAGAGGAGCCTGTCTGAAGTTTGGTCAAGGACAGAGTCTTTGCCACAATATTATAGGATCTGGGGAAAATTCCCGTTTTTATAGCTGAGGAATGGAGGCCCAGAGCAGTCATTTGCCTGGGGTCCGCTTTAACCCCCCTCACCCCCAGGAAGCTCAGCCCCAAGACTCCTGCTGCACCTGGCCCACAAGCTGTGGGTAAAAGTGTCTGAGCTCCAGCCCCGCTGTGGCTGCCAACTCATTGCTGTGTTACCCTGGTTTAGACTGGCCCATCTCTGGGCCTCGCAATGGGACCCAAGAACAAAGCCACCAGAGTACTCTGGCCAAGCCATGGGAGCTCAGGGGAGCCGGGTGGTCCAGGCCTAGGACGGGCAAGGCAATAATTAGCTGAGAGCTCCTCTGGAATGTTAAGTACCCAGCCCTGGAATGCAGCTCCTGCCGGCTGCAAATACCCCCCACCATCAGACAGGCCCTGCAGTAAGATAAAAATCAGGGTGGACAGGCACTGGGGACCCTGTCTTGGGAGCCCTCCCCTACATTTCTCTGGCCTCTCCCAGGATCTCCTCCATTTGGAATTCCCTCCATCTTAGGGCTCGCTTGGAACAAGCCTTTGCAGATGTGGTAGGGGCTTCTAAGATGACCCCTGCCTCCTGGATCAGTATAATCCCCTCTCCTTCAATGTGGGCTAGACCCAGTGACCGCTCCTGACAAACGGAGGACAGCAAAGTGATGGAATGTCACTTCTGATATTAGGTTACAAAAGGACCACGCCTTTCATCTGGGGCATGCTTTTGCTCTCTCTGAGGGAAGCCAGCTGCCAAGCTGTGAGCTGCCCAACAGAGAGGCCCATGCAGCAGGGCTCCGGCCAACAGCCAGCGGGATCAGCGAGGCCAGCAAGGAGCCGAGGTCTGCAGTCCAGCAACCCACGAGGCCCCAAATCCTGCCAATAAGCACGTGAGTGAGCTTGGATGTGGAGCCATCCCCAGATGAGCTCAGATGACTGCAGGCCTGGCTGACGGCTCGACCGCAGCCTGTGAGAGACCACGAGGCAGAGGGCCAGCTAGGCTCTGCCCAGACTCCTGACCCACAGAAACTGACTTGCCCAAGGTCACAGAGCCTGGGACTGCCAGGTCCAGGATTGGAACCAAGGTTTTCCAACTCTCAGCCCAGTGTGCAGGGCCCTAGACCAGTGGTTCTCAAACTTTAGTTTGCATCAGAATCATCTGGAGGGCTTGTGAAAACCAAGAGCTGGGCCCCATCCTTGGGGTTTCTGATTCTGTAGGCCTGGGTGGGGCCTGAGAATTTGCATTTCTTACAAGTTTCAGGTGGTGCTGATGTGGCTGGCGGAGGACCACACTTTGAGAACCAGCGCTGTAGACTCTCTGTCTCCCACATCACTCTCCTGATGGGCCCCCAAAGCACAGACCAAGGGCAATTTGCCACGTCATGAATGCCTGTCTAGGCACCATTTCCTCTGAGGGAGTGGGGCGTGGTTGAAAGAACCACAGAGGGCAGTGCCCTGTCTTGTTCATCTTTGCAACTGTTTCTGACCCATCAAACCCACAGATACATGTGACATTCCACAATTTTATAAGGTTACATTTTGGGGAAAAATTAATTTCTTTTTATCAAAACCATACCAAAAATATTTTATTTTGTTCAGATGATCAAGTATTATATGCAGGAATAGTTTTGTTAAGGAAACTACCAATAGGACATCAATAGGAAGTGAAATAATTCCTTCTCTGCTATAATGTTTTCCATGTTTTGTCACTTAGGGGCTGGCTTTATCCATCATTGTATTTTACCTTTTGGGCACTAAACCTTCTTAAAGTTGTTGCTTTGGATACTAGGTAATTGGTAGATCTATTGATATAGATATAGATTCATATGTGGATGTGGATTCAAATATGGATACAGATGAAGATGTAGCAGTGATGTTCCCTAAGGAGAAAGGACATGCTCCCTCCCTCTGCTTCCCTCTGCCCAGAATGGAGATTGTGGGGCAGCCAACTTGGACACATCAAGATGGCAGAGCAATAAGGTGGAAGGGGCCTGGATGCCTGGACAAGCTCGTGGAGTAGGATCTCCATTCCCGTCCTAGACAATCTACCCCTAGGTCATCATAGGAGAGAGAAGTGAACTCCACTCTGCCATGGCTCTAATACATCACACGCACGTGTCCCCCCAGCAGACCACAAGCTCCTTGAGAGTAGGGCTAGAGCCCCCATCTTTCTTCCTACGGCTCTCAGAACAGGGCCTAGCACATTTCAGTTCTGGTTCTGGCCCTTAGTAGCAGGCAACCCGGGGCAAGTGACCTCCCTGGCCTCTTCTACAAAATGGGGCTAAAAAACATTCTCATAAGAGTCTCATCGAGCTTAGTGAGATGATGTGCATAAAATACTTAGCCCTGTACACCTAATAGGAGCTAAATAAATGGTGGATATTATCATCTATAAGTTTTCAGAAATCGGATCCTGTCCCCTCCCACCCTGCTTTAAACCCCGACTTCCCTTAAGATAACATCTAACCTCCCTACCATGGCCCTAAGACCTTTTATGCTTCAATCCTGACCACCTCCCTAGTCTTATCACTCATACCGTGAACTCTACAGCCAGATAGAGTTGCTCTGGCATCCCGTCTTTTCCTAAGGTCAGAGTAAAGGGTGAGAAATGGAAAGAAAAAAAAAAAAAGTGAGAAACATACCAAGTCCAAATGACCCTTGAAAATCCCTTAAACTGCACATAGGGACAGTATCCAGACCTAGTACCTCTCAGTGAGGCAAGTCCAAAACAGGTTTCCTCCAGTGTAGAAACAGGGGGCTATATCTTCAGTTGAGCCCCAGATAAAGTAGCTGGCTTGTGTTTAGGGGCCTCATGAGACCAAAAGTATGTGTCTTTCATCAGCATCACATTCAGAATGAAGCGTTCATTGATTCTTCTCTCCTGTACTCCCAGTCCTTGTAACATGCACTGCCTCTTACGTCCAAGCCTTTGCACATGCTGTTCCTTTTGCCCCCAACCCCCCACCCTCCCTGCCTCCCCCTCCACTTGGCCTGGCCAATCCTCATTCCTCTTTCAGGCCTCTGTGCAGGTGCCACTTCCTCAGGGAAGCTTTTCCTAACTTCCATCCCCTGAAGCTCCTCTGTCCTGTGCAGCAGGCCTCCCGCTATACAGTCAGCCCTCCCTCATCCATGGTGTCTGCCTCTGCAATTCAATCAACGCTGGATGGAAAATATTTGGGAAAAAAAAGCCAGAAAGCTCTAAAAAGCAAAACTTGAATTTGCTGTTGGCCCGGCAAGGCAATTATTTACATAGCATTTACATTGTATTTACAACTGTTTACATGGCGTTGTATTAGGTATTATAAGTAGTCTAGAGATGATTTAAAGTACACTGGAGGACGTACGTTTGTTATTTTGGAACTACTACCCCATCTTATATAAGGGACTTGAGCACCCCTGGATTTCGGTATCAGTGGGGGTCCTGGAACCAATCCCCCCAGCCCTCACACGGGAGCGATGACTGTATATTTTTGCGTGGCTGCCTGTGGGTCTTTTCTAAGAAGTCTTTCCTTCTCTTTTGTTCAGTGCTCGGTCCCCAGCGCCTAGCACAGAATTTGGCGCACAGGCGATGCCCCGATAAATGCTCACGGAATGAATGGGCCCATGAGGAAACGGGTGGCAGTAGTCCGGGATGCCTTTGCCTCCATCAGCCAGCATCCTGGGGAGGGCAGGAAGGGGAAAGGGAGCCCTGCGGGGGCCTCTCCTTCCCCATCATCCTCCCAGACCCCTTCCCTGCCCAACAGGGCGCCACTGGCCTGTCCCACACCCTCTCTGCCGCCTGCCCAGTGACCTAATTATTGTTTTTTCTTCCAGCCCCGCGGAGGGGAAAACAGAAATTCCTGGTGGATGACACAGGCCCGGCGGCCGCCTGAGAGCCGAGCACGGGACCGGCTGGGCCGGCTTCGCCCGCCCTGAACCCACCGCCCGCCCCGCCACCAGGGCCGCGGGAACCCGTCATCAGCCTAAGTACAGAGCGGGCGGCCGGGCGGGCGGCCGGGAAATTGCTGGTTCCCGCTGACCCGCGGGGCCTGCGGGCGCCCCGAGTCTGGGGGCCCGGAGCGGGCGGGCCGGGGGACCCCGGGGGTCACGAGCGCCCGGGCTGGGTTGGCCCGTCCTCACTACCCGACGCCTGGCAGGCCCGCGGAAGGGGAAGGAGCGGGGGGCTCGCAGGGGCCGCGCTCGGGCAGCTGGGGTGGCAGGGGGCGGCGGGAGGCGCCAGCGCGGGGGTGGGAGGGGAGGAATTTGAGCGGCTCGGCCCAGGGTGCGGCCCCGGCGAGAGGCCAGGGCCCTGCGGCGCACAGCACAGCCCAGAGTGCTCTGCGAGGGCTGGGGGGCCTTCGGCACCCCTTCCCCCTTCTGGGCGCCGCCCCCACTCTTACAAGGAGCATTGGGCTCGGAGCCAGACTCGTGGGGTCGCGCATCCCCACCCCAACGGGCTGCTTCATCTGCCATGTGCCATCTTTCCGTCCGTGGGCCCTTGATGCTGGAGGGAGCCTCAGTTCCCCCATCTGTGAAATGGGTTAACATCTAGGGATGACTGAGATGTGCGCGGGTTCACTGTCCTCTATGCCTAGCAGATAAGAGATGCTCCATTTTCTTTCAGTTATTAGGGGAAAAGGCACTCCGTCTCTCGTGCTCTCCCTCAACAAATACCGATTGAACACCTACTCCGTGCTAGTGTTAGTGATGAATAAGACAGATAAAATCTTACATTCTTGGAGGAGACAAACAAGCAAACAATAAATGAATATGCACATCAGATAAGATAGCGCTTCAGACGGTGATAGGTGTTACTCTAATGGGCTAAGGAGAGTGGGAGGAGTTGTTCAATTTAGACTCAGTGGTCCTGGAAGGAAGGTCTTCTTGGTCAAGTGCCCTTTGAGCTGAGATCTGAGTGAAGTGTGGGAGTGAGCAAGGCCGTTATCTAGGGGAAGGCCTTTTGGATAAAGCAAACAGCAGGTGCAAAGGCCCTGGCTCCCCTACCCACCCCTTGTTGGGTAGATTCTACCTTGTTGGCAGAACCCATCTCTCAGGTTCCTGGGCTTCTGAGGCACAAAATACTCCCCTTTCTACCTCAGTCCACGGGAAGGAAGCATGGAGAGCAGATGTGGAGTCAGACCTGGTTTTAAATCCTGGCCCTGCTCCTCCCAGCTTTGTGACCTTACATAAGTCACTTAACCTCACTGAGTGGTAATAGTTCTTCCATCTGTCAAATGGGGAGAATAATGACATGTTTCTTACAGGCTTGTGTGCGATGTCAGTGAGGTAACACTGACACGCGGCAAGCCCAGACTTGGGTGTATGTATGTGCTTGAATGAATGGTCTGTGGGATCCCTAGGAAGACCTCGGTTTTCTTCATCTGAAAATTAGGTCTCTGACTTGGAGTGAAAAGTTTGGGCTAAGCTTTTCCTGGTCTTGGTGGTGATGGGGAGACGTAGTAGAATTGTGAGCACCTTGGGCAAACTCTCGGAGACAGTTCGTAGCTGTGGTCTGGTGTTGGTCACCCTCTGGGACTCAGAGCCCTGTTTACAGAGAGAGAAGCAGAACACAGCTCCCCCACTCACCTGCCCAGATTATCCAAAGCCCAGCCAGGCATTCAGTGGAGTTCAGAGAGGAAACGTCTAGCAAGCCCAGGTCAGAGCAAAGGCGTAACACTGGCAAAGTTCATATTTTATGTCATCACCCTCTTCCTTGACTCCCTCTCCCTATATCCCTGGATCAACTTGTCCTTCCTTGGGAAAGAACAGGAGGTCAGTCATACCTGAGGGAGGATTTCAGTCTTTGGAGATAGTTCTGCCACAGTCCCGCATTTGACACATGGGAATCTGAAGCCCAGAGAGGGCAGGACTTTGCCAGAGAATACACAGCAGTCCTGAGGTATGAGAATTCATGCCAGCAGACCTTTGATCTAGGACTGTTTCTTCACTGTACTTCATGGCCAAATTCCACCCATTTTATAGAAGGAAGAAATGAGGCCCAGGGTTGCAATGTGAATCAGCAAAGGCTTCCCAGACCAGCAAGTGGCAGTAGGGAATGAAGAATGTATTCTAGGCAGGGGTGGAAGGAGGTGGGAACCCTCCTGGACCCCTCAAATCATTCATTCCCAGGCCCATCATTTTTGAAGATGATCTCTAAGACCCCCTAAGGGAAAAGTCATGTGGGGAGATCTGTGGCCACTGGCTCCCTCTTCTTACCCAGGAATCCTAAATTCCCCCATCCTGAAGGGCCAGCCCAACAGGTATCCAAGTGCACATTGGTGCCCTTGTCCATCTGGCTCCACTGAGAGCCGACCGTGATGGCTGAGTTGCCGCAGTGCCTGGAGGCCACCAGGTCACCGCCTCACCCCAGCCAATGGCTCTAGCCCTGGCCTGTGGGAGCTTTATCTCAGAACGTGAACGTGGCAGCCGGATCTGGCACCAAAAGCCCCTCCTGGCCTGCGACCTGCCACCAGCTGCTCCTGGGGGTTGCTTTTCATTCATTCATTCATTCATTCATTCAACACGTATTTCTGGAGGGCCTCTCAGGTGCCAGGCACTGTGCCACATATTGAAGGTGGAGCGGGCACATAAGATTGTGAGGCCTGGCCCTCCGGAGGTCACATTCTAGGGTAGGGGACAGGCAATAAACAAATATACACAAAATATTAGGCCAGATGGAGGGGACAGCGTGTGATAGGGGTGCTCTTTTCAACTGGGAAATGAAGCAGAGGCCCAAAGAAGTGGGGGAGAGGCCACGTGGCTGTCTGAGGCAGGAACAGTTCTGAAAGTGGGAGCTGAAGGTGGAAAGGCCGGTGAGGCAGGACCCCGGGTGTCACTTTCAGGGTGTAGCAAGGAAGGCAGTGTGGCTGGAATGAGTGGGAAGCGAGAGGGAGGGTATGAGACCTGAGAGTGGAGGGGCCAGACCCTGCGTGTTCTTTACAGCTCGGAGATGCTGTGCTTATTCTGTGTCTGCCTGGGAGTGGAGCTGTGCCCTCCCAAGGCGGCTTGGACATGCCAGGAGCCGATTACAGAGCAGGCTATCGGAGTCACCCCTTTGCTTCCCCTCTCTTTTGGCTCCCTCCACCCTTGCACCCCCTTCACCTGTTCTAAAAAGCAGGATTAGGGCTTCCCTGGTGGCGCAGTGGTTGAGAGTCCGCCTGCCGATGCAGGGGACACGGGTTCGTGCCCGGGTCCGGGAGGATCCCACATGCCGCGGAGCGGCTGGGCCCGTGAGCCATGGCCGCTGAGCCTGCGCGTCCGGAGCCTGTGCTCCGCAACGGGAGAGGCCACAGCAGTGAGAGGCCCGCGTACCGCAAAAAAAAAAAAAAAAAAAAGGCAGGATTAGAAAGAATTTGGAGTCAGAAATCTCTGGATTCCAGACCAGGCTCCATGACTTAGTAATTGTGTGAGCTTGGTGAGTGATTTAAACTCTCTGACCCTTGGCCTCTATGTCTGTAAAATGGGGCTGAACATACCTACTGCCTAAACAGCTATGAAAGCTAAGCGTCCACCCAGCCCTGACCCTGTGGGTGTGCTCCTAGGTACTTAACTGAGGGAGGCGAATGTGCATGTCCAAAAGGCACGGGCAGGGTGATCCTGGGGGTTGGTCACAATAGCCCCGAAATGGAATCAACTCTGGCGTCCATCCGCAGAAGAATGGCTAAATGAGGTGTGGTATCGCCCTGCAACGGAATAATACACAACAACATAAAGAAACTGCGGAGAGACGGATGCAGCAACATGAATGAATCTGACATGCTGTTGAGTGAAAGAAGCCAGGCGCAAAGAATAGGTACGTGTTATTCCATTAATAAGAAGTTCAAGGACAGGTAAAGCTAATCTGTGGTGAGAGAGGGTGAGATAGTGGTTGTCCTTAGGGGTTGTGGACTGCAAGGGGGCTTGAGAGAATCTTCTGGCATGTTGGAACTGTGTTTTGTCTTGATCTGGTTGTCACACAGGTTGATACGCGTGTCAAAGTTCATTGAGCTTGAGCTCCATGAACAATTTGAGAGTCATGTGCATCGTGCTATGTATATTTCAAGTAAAAGGTAAAAAGAAAAAAGTGTACTACCTGGAAAACTGGTGAAGAGTAAATGAGATGGAGAACGTAGTTGTGCGTGTCTCAGAATCGGCACCTGCGGACATTCCCTGCGTCCCAGTGCCACCCTGAGGGGCAAGGACTGCCTTCCAGCACCCGTGTCCAAGCATTAGCTAGGCTCAAATGACGCCGTGCTGTTAGAATTGAGGGATGGAAGGGGACTGGGTCTTTTTTTTCTGTTGCTTTGCTTTGCGATGAGAAGATTATAGTCTTTATCATTAAATGTGGTAACTCGCTGGTGCTCAGGTCCCCAGGGCTGCTGTGCAGTGGAGACGCTGAAGTGGGAAGCGCTTGGCTTTCCTGGTCGGGGGCCGATGAGATGGCATTGAGAGCATCCCCTCTATTTGCAGATGGGCAGGATTCCCCAGAGAGAGCCTTGAGGACCCCAGGTTCACCCAGCAATGGAGTGGCAGAGCCCCACCCTCACCTTTCATTGGCCCACGTCCAAAATGCCCTCAGGATCAACTGGCTGGGGACAACTGTACCACTTCCATCCTTCCACCCTGTCCCGAGGTCACTGTCCCAAGCCCAGGGAGGGGAGTGACATCCCCAAGGCCACACAGCAAGTCTGCAGCAGAGCCAGGCAAGGCCATGGGCAGAGGGGAGAGTGAGAGGCTGAAGGCTTGGACCGCCAACCAAGCTCTTCCCTTATGTCCGTGGGGACATGGCCCCTCCTGAGCAGAGGCTGGGGGTGTGTTCCTTCTGCTCTGAAGAGGGAGTGCATCTATAGTATTAATGCGGGGAGTACTTGGCATGAGGGGGGCTTCTCTGCCGGGTACTGTGGAGGGTGAACCCCAGCCCCTCAGCCCTTCCTATCTTGGGGTCGCGATCCAGGATCCACCTCCCCTTGGTGCCACTCCTTTGCCTGCTTCCAGCAGAAATGTCACAGACTGGCCCTGTTTTCAACCTGCATGAACTTGGCCTGACACAGGCACCCCGGTAGGTGTGAGGCGGGGGCAGCTGGAGGGAGATTCCAGAGATGAGTGACCCAGCCCAGGACCAGCCCAGGACTCATCTCTCACTTCTCACCTGCCTCCAAGTGTCAGTTTCAGTGTCACCTCCTCAGCAGGGCCTTCCCTCCCTGACCGTATGTTCCGCTTCCCGCCCTCTCTCACAGCCCATTCTGCTTCTTCACCACCCTTGTCACTCACCTGTAGTTCTCTCTTCAGAGGTCTGTCTCGCCCCACAGGACTGTAAGCTCGTCCAGGGCAGGAGCTGGGTCTGTCTCGTTCACCATTAGGCCCTTGTGCCTGGCATATACGTGTAGCAGTAGATGTTTGAGGGGAGAATAAATGAATGCACGAGGAAGAACCGCCATGGCAAGGATGTAGACACCAGGGGAGGGAGTGCCAGGGAAGGAAAGGTTTGTTCCGGGGTGTGTGTGTCTGTGTGTCTGTGTGTTTGTGTGTGGTGGGGAGGGCCACTTGGGCTGAGCCTGTGTGACTGCAGGGGTTTCAGAGGGAGCTGCCACAGGTGGGGGAGGGCAGGAGGCCTCTCTTGCAACCTCTGGAACTCAGGTCCTTCCTTTATGAGCCAGAGGCCCCCTGCGAAGCTATGTGGAGTCCCTGCATCCGGGAGAGGCAGCGCCTGGGTCCACAGATGCAGGAAACCTGGGTCCCCTCCCTCCACAGCACTCCAAACTAGCGGAGCTGGAGAGACATTCCTCCTCCTGGGGGAGGGGAGGCAGCCCAGGCCTTCTCCCGCTGGACACACAGGCCCTTGGACAGGGACTCTCCCTTGGGGCTTCTCTCCCTGGGAGGCCTTAGAGGGCCCCTAGCCCAATCCTCAGAGAGGGCCAGAGGCCTGCCCCGGGTCACACAGGGAGGAGAAGGCGAGCTGAGACTCACTTCCGGCCTGGGGTCTCCAGCTCCCACCGTCTATGTTGTGTAAGGGTCTCATTCAGCTTGGTCAGCACAGAGCAGGCAGCTCTCTGCAGTCAAACTGGGAGCCCAGTGTCCCCACGCAGTCTCGGGGAGCAGGGCCGCTGCCGTCGGGGGGCCTCTTCTCTGGCAGCGCCCCCAGCCCTTACCTGCTCCCCTGTACCATGCTCAGGATGCAGTGAGGGCTGACTTCAGAAACGCCTGTGCTCTGGGCCCTGTCTTCTGACCCCCAGGGCGGGACCTGTGCCTCCTCCACCAGATCCAAGACTCAGGGTCCCAATTCTCTGGCCCTTTGGCAGTGAGTCTCACCCAAGGCTGGCTAGGACCCCCTCATATACCTCCTACTCCAGGCCAGACCCTCTATAGGCTGGGGGTGCAGGCCTGGGTCAGGTCAGGGTGGGGTAGATCTTCCAGCGCCCTCTTCCTGGAAGCTCCTGTACTCGTGGACCATGCCTTATTTGTTCCTGTGCCCCCCGCACCCATCCTAGAGCCTGGCATAGAGTGGGCTCATGTGACATGAAAGAGGTGACTCGGGATGTCATTTGAGGGGCTCTAGGAAGAGATTCCAGGCCCCCCCAATCCCCCTCCCCCAACTCCCCAGGAGCCACAGTCTGGAATTCCACTGAGAGAGGCACATGGCTTGACATTCTCTTCATGGGAGTAAATGAGAAGATTAGTTTATTCTGCTCCTGGGCCCAAAGGCCTCAGGAACTTCTGGGAGCCAGACTGAAGATACGGGTGGGGAGGGGTCTGCCAGCCTGGAAGAGAAGGGCTGAGACCCCAGGGAGGGGCGGACCTGTGGAGACAGGTCTGGGCCGGCAGGGGCCCTTGGGGCTGGCGGGAACAGCAGGGCCCGTCTGGGAGGGAGCCTCTGACAGACGCTTTATCAGGCCCTGTCGCCAGCGTTATCTGTGGCTTCTCAGCAAAGAAGGAGCCACAGTCCTCAGCCACCCTCAGACCACTCCAGGCCTGGAACAAAGCAGCCGAGTCAGCTGGCAGCCCCATGGCTCCACTGTTAGACCGTGGGTTCTGCAGCCCTGGGGCCCACGTGGGGTGTTCAGGCAGGCGGCTGACCCGGCCTGGCGACGGCCCGTCTACTGGGACTCCCCCGCCAAGTACCGGCTGCTACAGGGACCCCCTCCCTGGAGCCTGTCTGCAGAATGGGGATGGGGCACCGGGTCACCCCAGCCCCTGCAGGGCTCAGCTGAAATGTCAGCCACAAAGGACGGGACACAGAAGGGCCTGTCCAGGAACAAGGGCCAAGTGTTGGCATGGGATGATGGCCGGGGCTGAGCTGGTCAAATGTTTACTTGGAACGGTTCAAGTGGACACCCTCCGGCCACGGGGGCAGCTGGCGTCTGGCACGGGGCCCTTCTACCCACCACCGCAGGGCACTGCAAGGGTTCAGACCCATCCCAGATGGGCTTGACTCCCAAAGCACCCAGAGGGGGCTGCCAGTGTAGGCCTTGGCATTGTCACTCCCCCCCCACCCCATCCCTACCCACTGTGGGGGAGAGAAAGAGCTGGGAGGGCAGGTTCAACCTCCCTCACTCTGGAAGCACCCGCTTCTCTGGCCTCCTGCAGGGCTGCCGTGAATGGTTGGGCAGGTTGTGCTCTGCAACAGGACACCTTTGCCACCGAAGCAAGTGGACCTGAAATCCTTGCAACTGGGAGAGGAGCTGCATCAGCCCTTAGGGTGCTTTTTTGCAACTGTCTGCTAGGAGGGGGCACCTTTGTGTGCCGAGCATTGTGGACTTTAAGATGACAACATGGTTCTTTTGGTAGGACTAGCTCATAGTCTGTTACAGATAGAGTCGCCTGATATAACACAGGATGCCCAGTTGCAACTGAATTTCAGGTAAACAGCAAATACTTTTTTAAAGGTATAATTGTGTCCCATGCCATATTGAATGTAATGGGTGAGTAAAGTCTGGTCAAATCAGACTACCCCCCCAATCCCCCTCAGCACATAGGGTTCTAGGGGTCATGAAGGAGACTGCGGGAGGCTGAAGAGAGGCCAGTGTGGCTGGAGAGGAGCCTGAGAGGTAGCAGGGGCAAGGTGGCGTGGACTTGGAGGCTGGGGTTCTCTGAGACGAGGACACAGGAGGGTTGGAGCAGGGGACTCACGTTGTAACAGGCTCCCTCTGGTGGTGGTGTTGAGAATCGTCTGGAGGGGCCCGGCCGATGCAGGCTGACCTGTGAGGTGATTGCAGCCATCCAGGTCAGACGACCAGGGCAGTGATCGTGAAGCTGGACAGAAATGGCTGATTCTGGAAACAGGAACTTTTTGTTACGGAAAACAGCAAACATGTACAGAAGTAGTGAGAATAGTACAAGGAATAATACAAGGATGTCCCCATCACCCACTTTAACCATAATCAGCTCACAGCCAATTTTGTTTCATGCAAACCTTTCACCCCTCTTGACAACTGGATTATTCTGAAACAAATCCCAGATATCATATTATTTCATCCATAAATATGTCAGTGTGTATATCACTGAAAGATAAGGCCTGGATATATTTTGAGGCAGGAGCCACCAGGAATTTGCCCCAAGACCTCAAGCAGCTGTTAAGAGAGAGGAGGCCCCTGACCTCATGAAACCCATTGCTGTGCAGTCAGTTCCCCGGTCGTAAGACCACCTCTCCTAAAGCTTTCTCGTGTTTTCCTCCTCAGGCACCCTGTCTCCCATCCTCCTGTCTGCGTGCACTCCTAGCATGATGCTCCTTAGGCTGGGGTCTTGGGACGCTGGCATGGACCCCCTGTTGAAAACTCCTGCCTTTTCCCCAGACCTGACAGCAGCCTGAAGCCTCTCCTCTTTCTGGTCTCTTGATAACAGGACTGTGCAGTGTCTGGAACTGAGGCTCCCTACGAACTCAGGAAATGCAGGCACTCCGGGCGAATGCGAGGGAATCACGGGAAAGTCACAGAGTGAGGGACAAGGACAGAGATTCAGACATCAAGTAAGTTCAGGGAGGCTCTTTGCTTTCAGAAGGCCAGCCTCCAGGAAGCAGCCTGGCTTTACCTGTAATTTACTTGGAGATTTTGCGTGGGTTCCTTCCCCTCTCTGGGCCTGTTCATGCAGGGCTTCTTTTTTTTTTAAATTATCATTATTTTTATTTTATTTTATTTACTTTTGGCTGCGTTGGGTCTTCGTTGCTGCACGCAGGCTTTCTCTAGTTGTAGTGAGCGGGGGCTACTCTTCATTGCGGTACGGAGGCTTCCCATGGCGGTGGCTTCTCTTGTTGTGGAGCACGGGCCCTAGGCACGTGGGCTTCAGTAGTTGTGGCACGCAGGCTTTAGAGAGCAGGCTCAGTAGTTGTGGCACACGGGCTTAGTTGCTCCGCAGCATGTGGGATCTTCCCAGACCAGGGCTCGAACACATGTTCCCTGCATTGGCAGGCAGATTCCTAACCACTGCACCACGAGGGAAGCCCCCATGCAGGGCTTCTACCTTCTCCCCTCCTCTCAGATTCTGTTCCCCAAAGTCCCTGGAATGGGAGGAGTTGAGGGGCAAAGCTGGACTTGAGGAGAGGATGCTGGGAACATACTAACTTTGGACCCAGCCACACACACGTTGAACCCTGCGATGCAGGCATAGCAGCCCCACTTTACAGAAGAGGAAAGTGAGGTGCAGAGAAGTAAAGACACTTGACTAGGATCCCCCAGTTTGTAGGCAGCACGACCGGGACTTGGGTCCAAGGCCAAATGCTCAGTGTTGGTGCCCAGGTGCCCCCATGTTTTTTGAGGCCCCACCCCAGGGCAGGGCCCTCCTCAGTAGGCCTAGTTCCTCTAGTGCAATCCAGATTCTGGCCATTCTGCCACCTCTGAGCCTCCTGAAGCCTGGTGCTCCTCCCAGCCTCCTCATGGTGACACTGGGAGGCTGACCCACCTTCCTACTCCGATCATTTTCACTCACTGAGCCCTGCCGAGGGCTGGACTCCATGGACACCAGATACACCAACACGTTTCTCTCACTTCATCCTCACAGCAACTGAGTGGGGTGTTATGCCCATTTTACAGATGTGGAAACTGATGCCCAGAGAGGAGCAGAGGCCTGCCCAAAGCCACACAGCCCCACTGTGGTGGAGCCAGGATTGAGACCAGAGTTCTCTGACTCCACGTGCTCCATCGACTGCATTGCAAGGAACTGGCTCAGAACAGTAACCCAGTGCCATTTTGTTGTCCTGGGTTCCGGCAGCCTTTTCTTTTCTTCCCCAGATAACTCCCCTGTCTTAGTTTCCCCTACGTAATCACACTCGATCCTTCTAATAATTGTGGGAGGCGGGTATGATGACTGGGTTTTATAGGTGAAGTGCCACACGTGTCTCCAGGGAGACTGTGTTCTGAAACTTCCTGAAATTTCCCCAAGGCTTGAGTTGCTCCCTTGAGCTGCCCACGGACGCTTATGTTCTTCTAGCGCCCCCTGCAGTCTTTCAACGACATTGACTCACCCTGCTGGGTCATTTAGAAAGCTTTTCCTGCCTGCAAAGTTATCTTTCCCCTTTTAAGTCAATACCTCCCACGGTTGCCACATCTGGTCCTTCCCCTCACAGGTTTGGACCCACCTTGTCCCTCCTTTGTCCCCATATTCAGCAACACTTAAAACACATGTGCCTTCTGTAACTCCGTCTTCAAGAAGCTAGGATATTAACAAAGGCTTAACAAACTACGGAGGTTGTCAAGCTTGAGAATCACAAAAGTGAATCTGCGTTTCCACCTACCTGGGAGCTCTTTGGGGTGAGATCTGTGTCCTCCCATCAGATTAGACTAATTGTCTTCTAGGGAAGGGACGGTGTCTCCCACAGGGTCCCCATGCCCTGGGTCGAGGCCCTGCAGAGCAATGACTCTGGCTGTGGGTGGAGAGAGGTGTCTCTGGGCTCTGCCCACCATCAAGCACGTGGGTGGCACTCCATGCCCAAAGGATGAGAGCCCTGTATTTCCTGAGGCTCAGGCAGGACATAGGAAGCGCAGTAAAGACCTGGTGGGAAGCCACTTTTGGCCCCTCTCTGAGCACCCACCTGTCTCAGAACTCAGAGGAACTTGAACTTGGGCAGCAGTGGGACTGAATCCTTCCACGAGTGAGCAGGTTTAGATTGAAGCTATTGTTCCTTTAGGTGGCAGCCAGGGACTGGGCATTCACTGTGGGGAAAGGGCAGGGTCAGGAGAGGGGAGGAGGGAAAAGGTCAGCTGATGTCAAAGGCCCGTGGTCTCGGGGACCCCAGCCTGCATGTCCTGCTGCCCTTGGTCACCCCCTCTCCGGGCTCCCATAGGTCCCCCAACCTCCACCTCAAACAGGCCCATTCCTACTCTCACCTACTGCTCTTTCTGGGTTCTCTTTGTTCACTCATTCATCCGGCATTCAATCAGCATTTAATCCATCATCTACCAAGTGCCCGGTTTTTGTCTGTTTGGGGGAGAGTTTATTGAGGTATAATCCACATATTGTATATTCACCCCTTTTTAGCGTATGAGGTTTGGCAAATGTTTCACAGTAGTGTAAACACCACCATAATTAAGCTGTTGGATATATCCACCAATATTTCCTTCCTGCTCCTTTGTTATCAACACCTGCTCCCACCCCTGGTCCCTGACAGCCTCTGATCTATTTTCTGTCCCTATAGTTTTGCCTTTTCCAGAATGCCACGTAAATGGAATCACACAGCAGGTAACCTTTTGCATCTAGCTTCTTGTACTCAGCATAAATGCTTTTGAGAGTCATTTGTGTTGGTCTGTGTATTCGTAGTTGGTTCCTCTTTTATTGCCCAGTGAGTTGTATTTCCATCGTATAGATGTACGCAATGTATTTGTCTGTTCACCCATTGATGAACGTTTGGATTGTTTCCAGCGTTTGGCAATTATGAATAATGCCACTGTAAACACTCCACGTGTAGGTTTTTTTTTTTTTTTTAACATCTTTATTGGGGTATAATTGCTTTACAATGGTGTGTTAGTTTCTGCCCCATAACAAAGTGAATCAGCTATACATATACATATGTCCCCATATGTCTTCCCTCTTGCGTCTCCCTCCCTCCCACCCTCCCTATCCCACCCCTCCAGGCTGCCACAAAGCACCGAGCCAATATCCCTGTGCCATGCGGCTGCTGCCCACTAGCTATCTACTTTACTACATTTGTTAGTTCCACGTGTAGGTTTTTGTGCAGACGTGAGTTTTCATTTTGCGAGGGAAGCTACCTAGAAGTGGGATTGCTGAGTCATATGTAAGTATATGTTTTAACTTTAGAGGGATCTGCCCAACTGTTATCTGGAATGGCTGTACTATTTTCAAAGTAATAATAAACTTTTAAAGTCTAAACTCTAACTTGAGTTGTCAAGACTGACAAACGCCAGGAGGAATTCCATTCCTAACTGGAAGCATCCCTTCTGGGGCAAATGTCAGCTTTCATTTCTCCAGGTAAATATCCAAGAGTGGGGTTCCTGGATCGTAGGTAAAGTGTATCACAAGACACGGCCAGACAGCTTTCCAAGATGCCTGCACCATTCTGCGTTACCACCAGTAATGTGTGAGTTTCCATTTTTCCACTTCCTTACCAAGTGCCAGGTTTGGTTTTTTTTTTTTTTTAACATTTTATCGTGAAAATTTCTAACATCTAAGAAAGTACAATGAATAGTACTTTAATGACCCTCCACTTACTCACCAGCAGCCTTCAGCTACCTCCTCACCAGCCTTAGATCTTGTTTCCTCACCCCTCCCCAACAATGACCAAATTATTTTTGAAGCAAATCCCAGATGTCATTTCATTTTATTCATAAATACTCAATAGTATCTTTCCTGGAGAAAAGGGAACCCTCTCGCACTGTTAGTGGGAATGTAAATTGGTACAGCCACTATGGAGAACGGTATGGAGGTTCCTTAGAAAACTAGAAATAGAATTACCATATGATCCAGCAATCCCACTACTGGGCATATACCCTGAGAAAACCATAATTCAAAAAGAGTCATGTAGCACAGTGTTCATTGCAGCTCTATATACAATAGCCAGGAGAGGGAAGCAACCTAAGTGTCCATCAACAGATGGATGGATAAAGAAGATGTGGCACATATATACAATGGAATATTACTCAGCCATAAAAAGAAACGAAATTGAGTTATTTGTAGTGAGGTGGATGGACCTAGAGTCTGTCATACAGAGTGAAGTAAGTCAGAAAGAGAAAAACAAATACCGTATGATAACACATATATATGGAATCTAAAAAAAAAAAAAAATGTTCTGAAGAACCTAAGGGCAGGACAGGAACAAAGACTCAGACGTAGAGAATGGACTTGAGGACATGGGGAGGGGGAAGGGTAAGCTGGGACGAAGTGAGAGAGTGGCACGGACATATATACACTACCAAACGTAAAATAGATAGCTAGTGGGAAGCAGCCACATAGCACAGGGAGATCAGCTCGGTGCTTTGTGACCACCTAGAGGGGTGGGATAGGGAGGGTGGGAGGGAGGGAGATGCAAGAGGGAGGAGATATGGGGATATATGTATATGTATAGCTGATTCACTTTGTTATACCACAGAAACTAACACACCATTGTAAAGCAATTATACTCCATAAAGATGTTAAAAAAAACACATTAACGATGTCCCACCTAGCCAATCATTTTTTAAAAAAATAAATGTATTCATTTATTTAAAAAAATATTATCTTTCCATGGTACCGTTATCACACCTAAAATGTGTGCCATTATCCCAGTTCATATCATCACATGTCTAGTCAGGTCTCCCATTTTCCTGAATGCCATCATTTTTCCTTTTCTTTTATAACTTGGGTGTTTGAATCAGGATACAAATAAGGTTCAGACGTTGTGATTGGTTCATGTGTCTTTAAGTTACTTTGCTTGGAAGTCGTTTGGAATCGTTCTTCTCTTTGTGGTTATATCACTAACTTAATGTATAGACTTGGTTGCTTCATTTGACTTGCAGTTTTTATGAATTTATTTAAAACTTTAAAATTTTATTTATGGTTCCAAAGTCTATCATACAGAATATATTTACAAAGGTCTAACTTTTATTTGTGCCCATCTCATTCAATCCCCCCTTCCTAGAACTATTAATTTTAAAAACTTATGCTTTATCCTTACGTTGATTTTCATATATACACACACGTATATGTGTGTTCCTTACATTGATTTATATATATACACACACACGTGTGTGTGTATGTACATATAACATACACAGATGCCTACACGTATATTTGTATCCCTCCCTCCTTTTCTTACCATACAGGCACACTTTCCTCCACCTTGTTTGATTCATTGTACATCTCGCCCTGCGATCTCACCCACAGTGGTCTGTTGAGGTCTCCCCTGGTCTTTGCCGCCAGAATCTTCCTTTGTGCTGAAAACCACAGTCTCCTGCTGGTGGACATTTTCCTTCTTTCCAGTCCTTTGCTGTTACAAATAGAGTTGCAGTAAAAAGCCTCACGCTTCCATCTTTCTGCGTCCTGGTTTGAGTCGATTCCCAGCAGTGGGATACCCGAGTCCCAGCTTGAACACACATAGTGATTTTGCTAGCTTTTGCCCAATTCCTCTGCAAAGGGATCACACCGTTTTACATTCCCGTTAGCTGCACAGGGCTTGTTCCCCCATGGCCTCCCCAACAGAATGTGTTGCCAAACTTTTGGATTTTTGCCCATCTGATAAGTGGGAAACGGTATCTCAGCGTAGTTTCAATTTGCATTTCTTTTATTTGATTGAGGTTGATCATCTTTTCATATGGCTAAGGGCCATTTGCATTTCTTTTTCTGTGAACTGTCTGGTAATATTTTTAGCCCATTTTTTCTAGAAGGTTGTTGGTTTATTCCTTCTCTACTTTTATTTATTTGTTTATATATTTTTTATATCTTCTAATTCCTGTACCTTTTTTTAAATATAAATTTATTTATTTTATTTTTGGCTGCATTGGGTCTTCGTTGGTGCACACGGGCTTCCTCTAGTTGCGGCGAGTGGGGGCTGCTCTTCGTTGCGGTGCGCGGGCTTCTCATTGCAGTGGCTTCTCTTGTTGCGGAGCACGGGCTCTAGGCGTGCGGGCTTCTGTAGTTGTGGTTTGCGGGCTCTAGAGTGCAGGCTTGATAGTTGTGGCACACGGGCTTAGTTGCTCCGCGGCATGTGGGATCTTCCCAGACCAGGGATCGAACCCATGTCCCCTGAATTGGCAGGCAGATTCTTAACCACTGTGCCATCAGGAAAGCCCTCCTTCTCTACTTTTAGAAGCTGTTTATAAATTAGAGACATTAATCTCTTGTCTATGATAAAGGTTCAGGTATTTTCCCCACTTCATCATTGGTCTTATTTGTTCATTCATTCATTCATTCATTCACCAATCTCAAGCCACCTGATGCTGGGGATGCAACAGCTGTGAACAGGGTGGTCCTGAGGGACTCCACTGCCATGTGATGCTCAAGCCAGACCCTTGGACTTATCCTGGACAGTCCCTGCCCCTGCCCCTCCCCGTGCTGTCCTTTCTGCCCCCTGACCCCTCTCCTGCCGCCCGGGGACCGCCCTTCCTGAGTCCTGCCCTGATCAGGCCCTCAGCACCTCGTAGTCTGTGCTCAGTGGGGGCCAGAAAGGGAACTATCTCTCTGTCTCCCCCAACATGCCTGGCACCTGATGAGTGAGGGAGTGAAGAAAGAGCAAGTCAGTGAATGAATGACTCTTAGGAGGATGAAACAGCCTCTCAGCCCAGGAAGCCAAGTCAGAGGGGAGTTTGGAAAAGCAACTTTAGGGTCAAGGTTTCTTAACCCCTCACATTCTCTTCAGACCTAATTCAGGTCAGAATTGCTACTCTCAAATTGCTCTCAGCCAATATATAATACTGCTGCATTTCATGATTTAAAAACATGTCTGCTTATTGTAGAAAATGTGGAAAATACAGAGAGGTCCAACAAAGAAAATAGAGATCACCCATTACCCAGAGTAAACCACTGTGGACATTACGTTCAACTTTCTTTTGTTTCATATTTTATTTTTACATATCTATATTTACATGTTTTACATATTATGTTTTTTTAATTTTTTTTTTTTTTTTTGCGGTACGCGGGCCTCTCACTGTTGTGGCCTCTCCCGTTGCGGAGCACAGACTCCGGACGCGCAGGCCCAGCGGCCATGGCTCACGGGCCCAGCCGCTCCGCGGCATGTGGGATCTTCCTGGACCGGGGCACGAACCTGCGTCCCCTGCATCGGCAGACGGACTCTCAACCACTGCGCCACCAGGGAAGCCCTGTTTTTTACATATTTTATATTTATAGGTACATGCACAGACACACAATACCCCTCAACAGTATAACGTACATATTTCCTCATGGCATTAACCTTCAGCACATCATCATGATTTTAAGTGATCGTATAATATGCCATGAAATGAATGTATCATATCCCATCACCATTACTTAACCTCTTTGTGTCTCAGTTTCCTCATCTATAAAATGGAGATAATAGTTGCTTCCTCTCAAGTTCCTTGTGAGGGTTAATTGTGATTCTATTCATGGTAAGCACTCAGGGGGTGTTAGACAATGCCATTCTTATTATTACTATTATTTCCTAATTGTGGACATTTAAATTCTAATTTATTCTGTTGCAAGTAGCACCGTAATGAACCTCTCTGCTCATGGGGGCATATGAGGGGGTGCTCCACTCCCACCTCCAAACTAAGCGCCCCGGTGACAGAGTGTGAGCAAGGCCTGCTGGGGAGACCCCTTGGCTGAAAGTTAGGGCAGCAGGCATTTGCCACTGGGAGCCTGGGGACGGGGCAGTCCAAGCAAGGGAACAGCATTGGTAAAGGCTCAGAAGCTGGAAAGAGCGTGGGAGCTCTGACGTGCTTGGTTTCGCCACGGTTCTTGTCCCCATTTTACTCCTGTCTGGAGTAGCGGTGGTGTGAATGCTGTGTGTGCTGGCCCAGGGGGTGCCTCTTTCTCAGGCTTAATCCTGTTGATTTTCAAATTGAAGTTTATGAGCCGTCTGCTCACATCCAGCTGTTGAGGTGGCCACTTCCTCCTCTTTCCCCTTGACCACATCACTCTGCTCTCTGAGCCTGGGTTTCCTCGTAAGTAGAACAAGGCAGGTGGACTCGGTGGTTTCTACCCTCCCTTCTGCCTGGGGTGGGTGCTTAGGCCCACTCTGGGCGCTCTCTTTGCTAGGATGCTGGAGGCGCCCTCTGGTGGCCAATATTGGCCATGCAACCCAGAAACGGGCTTGACAACCTGCCTGGCCCTGAGTGGGTTTAAGTGTGCATGTGCGTGTGTGTGCCTGTGTATTGGAATGGTACACAGGGGATATGTGACAGCCTCATGATACATAAAATTCAGAGCTTTTCTAACTCTCTGATGGCAAAAGATAGCGAAAATTTTCTGGGGCCTGCCAGGGACACCCAGGGTTGCAAAATTCCCTGGGGCACCCATCTCACTAGTACACATTGAGAGCATTACTCCTTTGCTCAAAATCTCATCCTTAAAAAAAACAAAACAGACAAAAAAAACCTCATCCTTGTCCCTCTGATGAGCAGGGTAAATATCAAACTTCTGGCCAGGACATTTAGGGTCCTTCAGAAGCTGACCCCTGCTTGTTACCAATGGCCCCTGTGGCCCCATTTTTCACTCTTGTCTTTCTTTCCTGTCCCACTCCAGGCAAGCCACCTGACCCATTCCCATCTCCTAGTCTCTGCTCATGCTGGTTCTTTTTCCCAGAGTGTCCTACCCTCTCCTTTAGTCCCCATAGCATCTTTCAAGACTTGGCTAAATGCAACCTCCTCTAGGAAGACCTCTTGGATTTTTCCACTTGGGTCTGAGCTCTCCTTCCTCTGAACCTCCCAGTAAATACATCTGTCTCCTAGTATACAGAGAACTAGGGCTTACCCAGGTAACTTGGGTCGAAGATACCCAATTCAATAGACCCTCAGATATGGCGCAGACTCCATGTCTGAGTCCTTCCAAACATTGGTATCCAGGCTGCCTTCTGCAGAGCCCTGACTCCCATCCTCTCCTCCACCTCCTCTGAGCCCTTGGCTTTAGCCAGGAGGGGCAGCTTTCACGGAAGGAGGTCTGGTGGTAGAGGAGAAAGTCATGAACCTTGGGCCAGACTCCTATTGGACACTGCCATTCAGAAGGCAAATGGCTGCCCAGCACACAGCCTCCAGCTGCTGAGCTGTGTGTGGGAGGCTGGTCTCTGGGTGAACGAAGGGTCAGATCCAGTCACTGCCCAGCTCTTTCCTTCAAGGACAGAAGTCATAACTGCAGCCCTAGCAATAATACTCTTGGTTGTTTGTAGAAGTCTCCTATTGTCAGTTTGTTGTGCTCTCTAACATGAAATTCTCATACAACCCATTTGTAGACGAGGAAATGGGATCAGAGAGGCTAAGTAACTTGCTCAAGGTCACACAGCTCTGAGTGTGAATGCTCAAACTCAGTCTCTGCTTTCCAAGCATCTCTAAATCCTGTGCAGTTCCAGGAATACTGTGCTGTCACTGTGTCTTGCACAGAGTAGGTGATTAATGAATTCCTGGATAACAAAACACGGACATAATGAACATATAGCTATCCCTTTCTGCTTCCAGGCTGCCTCAGGTCCACATGTTCACCTTTGTGTGTGGGAAGAGTCCCAGAACTGGGATTGTCCAAGAGGGGAATGGCTCCAGGGGGCTGAAGGGGTGGTGGTACCTGGATCCCAGGAGGGGTGAATTCCCTGCGTCTGGGTTTTAGGGGTAGTAGGTCTTGGGCATGGCGAGGACTGGTATCTGCTGTGTGTATGGCTCATGGATGTTGCATAACTTCAGAAGCCACAGAATGGTGCTGTGGCCAGGACTGGCCTACAGGGTAAGGACCTGGAATTAATCCAAATTCCCTGAGGAGGGAGATACCAAGACATACGAGATGTGCAAGTGATTTATTAGGGAACATATCTGTAAGGGGAAATGGGGAGGGAGCCAGGGGAGCCTGGGAAAGCATCCGACCTTGATGTGGATCTGACCCCGATGTGAAGGAAGAAGGGAAGGGAAGAAGGCTGTTTGACTCTAGAGGATTCTAAGAAAGTTCTTAAGACCAATGGGAGTCTTCTAGCCAAGATGCCTGTCAGAGGGGTCCCACCTCTCCTCAAAATGGGTCTCCTTTGTATTCCTGCCACGCGCAGTCACTGGTGTGTGGGAAGCACAACCTCCGCAGGCACGACTCATGCCTAGTGGTGGAAAGGCAGGCATCATAAGAGATGGTGAGAAAACCCTTTCTGGAGTGGTGCTGGTGGGAATGCTGTGTGTACTGGCCTGGGGTTCCTCTCTCTCACCCTTAATACTACTGACTTTCAAACTGAAGTTTAAGAGCAATTTGTTCATGTCCAACTGTTGAGGTGGCCCTCCCTCCCCTTGACCACGTCATCCTCTTCTATGAGTCTCGGCTTCCCACATGTAAAATGGTCATTAAGGCCTAGAGCGCCGCTGCTGAAGCCATTGGTCAGTTATGTTCCCAGGTAGAGATCTGAGAGGGGCTTTCTCACGGCCGCCGCACTGGCCTCCCGGGTCCTCCTGTCACCAACCTGGCCTGGAGAACAGCCACAGGTGACCACAGCTGGAGGGAAGGGGAATTGGGGCCCCTGGAAACCCAGGAGAGAAGCTGATTGGCCCAGCCTGGGTCAGGGGTCTGGCTCTGGTCCAATCAGCTATGGCCAGTGGGTGGAGCCACTTGCCAGGCTGCCCATTCTGTGGGGTCTCGGGAGCCTGCTCTGTGAAGTGCAGGTGTCATTCATGGGGTAAGGGCACTGGCAGGGCAGGTGAGGCAGTGCAAGGTGTTGGTGGCATTCTCTTGCTGAATGTGTCAGTGTGACACACCCGGTGGCTCCATGAGGCCAGGGGCTGGACTTTTTTTTTTTTTTTTTTTCGGTACGCGGGCCTCTCACTGTTGTGGCCTCTCCCGTTGCGGAGCACGGGCTCCGGACGCGCAGGCCCAGCGGCCATGGCTCATGGGCCCAGCCACTCAGCGGCATGTGGGATCTTCCCGGACCGGGGCACGAACCCGTGTCCCCTGCATCGGCAGGCAGACTCTCAACCACTGCGCCACCAGGGAAGCCCTTTTTTTAAAAAATTTATTTAATTTATTTTAGGTTATGTTGGGTTCCACATTACTGCACGCGGGCTCTCCCTAGTTACAATGAACGGGGGCCACTCTTTGTTATGGTGCGCGGGCTTCTTACTGCAGTGGCTTCTCTTGTTGTGGAGCACGGGCTCCAAGCATGCGGGCTTCTGTAGTTGTGGCACACGGGCCCAGTAGTTGTAGCTTGCGGGCTCTAGAGCACAGGCTCAGTAGTTGTGGCACAGAGGCCTAGTTGCTCCACGGCACGTGGGATCCTCCTGGACCAGGGCTCGAACCCGTGTCCCCTGCATTGGCAGGCGGATTCTTAACCACTGTGCCACCAGGGAAGCCCCAGGAGCTGGACTTTTGTTTGTCGTGGTGCTGGGGCCTGTGCTCTGCCTCCCCCCCAGGATGGTGTGGGCTGGCCTGACCCGCTATTGCCCACCCTGAATGGCTGACCTCTGCTGGCCGGGACAGGCACTATGCCTACCTGATGGCCGCCACCCCAGGGAAGGAACTTCAGGATCTGTCTTCCCATTAACCTGGAAGCCCCGGGTAGGCAGGGAGCACTGAGATTAAACAGCCCAGGCTGTAGTCTTGGGTTTGGGTCTGGCTCTTCTAACTTGAGCAAGTTCCTTCTCTCCTCTGGCTTCAGTTCCCTCATCTGCGAAGTGGGTATCATCACACTGAGCTTGTGGAGAAGAGGCTGTGTGGTGTGGAGGTTTGGGGCTCAGTGTTCAAGCCAATTTGAATTCAGCTTATCCAGTTACTTGCTTTGTGACCTTGGGCAAATTAATCACTCTCTAGAAGCCTCAGTTTTCCTGTTTATAAAATGGGAATGAAGAATCTCTCTTTTGTTCTTCAAAAGGTAATGTGCTCTGCACCAGCTGGGGGTACACCCACTCATTTCTTATCCTCTCCTCTTCCAGGACCCCAGCCCTCACAGCTCCCTGGCTAATGAGTCAAGCAGTAATCGGTGTCAGGCCCACAGTAGGGACTCAACCATGCAGGAAGAGTGGGAATGTACCGCAGAGCTCCTGCCCGGGGGGCCGCCACATCATCCATTCAGAGTTTATGGAGTACTTCCTGCCTGGCAGGTAAGTCCTGGCCCTGAGGGGTTCCCGGGCACTTCTGCACAGGGCAGGCTGTGTCCTTCTGTGTGAACACTCACTGCAGGCTTGAGAGGAGCCTGTCTTGCATGTCTGGACATCTGGATATCAATCCAGTCTTTGCTACTCAATCCTTGTGTGGCCCCCCAAACTAAACAAAGATTACATGAGTTGGGGAGGGAGGAGACTCATAGGAAGTGAGAGGAGAGGATAGATCTCCCCATTGGGTCTGGGGATCCAAGCATGGAGAGGCCTTGGGCCTCTGGGGCAGCCGAGGAGGTGGGAGGAGCCTGGACCTCCCTGTGCCATGACAGGTACTGGAGTAGAAGCGGAAGTCATCTGGTGGGCACGCCTAGGCAGATGGGCCTGATGTAGCCTCACACAGCTCCCAAGAGCAGCAGAAGGCTCCTGTGTGCCCAAGAGGGTTTCCCACAGCCTGGAGAGGTCTGGACTCAGCAGTGTGTGTCTGATATGCCCAAGAGTGGCACAGACAAGGCACAGAGGGTGGGAGGATCCGGAGAGGCTGAGGTGGAGCCCAGAGGGAGGCCGTTTGTGCTCAGTGGGCACCAATGTCTGATGTCCAGACATCTTGTGGGAGGACAGCAAGGCAGATGCCCAAGAACTGCATCTTCCTCGTGTTCCCCCTCCCCTGCCTCAGCACCACATAATCGCCACCCCAACCCAAGAACTGAGATGTAGTCTTGACTAAGATGAAGAATGCTCCATCCAAGTGAAATGTGGGCTCAAAATAGAAATACAATCAGCTAGATAAGAAAGTTCTACTTCTCATATACCTTGGTTTGTAGTCTGAGATTTGTACCTGCCACCCAGGGATAAAGAGGACGTGACACAGGTTCATACAGGTGAGAAGAGGTGGCTTTCAAAGATAATCAGACTAACATTAGTCTTTACATCTGTAATGCTGGACAACAAAACTTCCACAGATTATTAGGGAAAAGATTTGTGATCCAAGTCTTTGTCCCGGTCAAGATACCATTAATTCTGTCAGGGCATTTTGGGGGCTCATGAAGACTGAACAAAATACTCAAAGAAATACTCAAACCAAATGAAACTGGGTTACAAGAGAGATTTCAAGATATGGGATGAAAAAGTGTATAGGAAATAATAGGAAGAAATGGCTACATATAGTTAAATCTAAATGAATGATGGTGTGATTAATAATTTGTGATTCTTTGGGCTTCCCTGGTGGCGCAGTGGTTGGGAGTCCGCCTGCCGATGCAGGGGACGTGGGTTCGTGCCCCGGTCCGGGAAGATCCCACATGCCGCGGAGCGGCTGGGCCCATGAGCCATGGCTGCTGAGCCTGCACGTCCAGAGCCTGTGCTCCGCAACGGGAGAGGCCGCAGCGGTGAGAGGCCCGCGTACCGCAAAAAAAAAAAAAAAAAAAAAATAATAATAATAATTTGTGATTTTTTAAAGTATAGATTCTTGAAACAAAGCCATTCTGTAAGGGAAAACTTATTAAGAGTCAGAAATGAAATAATTGAAGTCCGCAGTATCCAGTGGGGCAGCCACTAGTCACAGGTGGCTCTTTACGTTTAAATTAATTAAAATTAAATACAATCCAATATTCAGTTCTTCAGATGCACTAGCCACTTTCCACGTGTTTAATGGCCACACATGGGTAGTGGTTACTGTATTGGCCATTGGACATAGAACATTTCTATTATTGCAGAAAATTCTTTTGGACATCGCTGGTCTAAATTATCCAAATAATATAACAAAGCCATGGAGGGGAAAGGATGTTTTGGAGAGTAGAGAATAAAATATTCTAAAGATCTTTTAAAAGGATAGGGGAGAAGTAAACAAGCAAAACCAGCAGCAAAACTGAAAAGCAGAGTCAGAGTTCTAAATAAGCAAGTGGTGATGGTGGTGGTGATGGGATTTGACGTAAGGAAGAAAGAGAAACTTGACCAAGCCAGAAAAGGCAAAGGAGAAAGAGGGAGAAAAATATAATCAGTGGTAAATATGAAATTAGGTGGGAGAAATAAAGCTAAGTTCATTAGCTATCACAATAACTGTGATCTGGATGAATTCCTCTATCGGAAGTCGAAGATGTCATTTCCAATAGATATATAGAGAAAAATCTGCTGGGACAGAACATCTAAAATGCTAGATAATTTATGTCATAGCTTAGATGACAGAACATGAGGGAAGTGTCAAGGTTCAGAAACATCAGGAAATACTGAGTCCACAGAGGTAAACATGTTTTGGAGCCAGCATTTGCCCAGAGGGTATCTGCCTATCTCTGGTGACTCAAAGTCTGGCTTTAACAGGCTACACAGCTCATGGAACAGAAGATAATTCCTGGGGCCCAATCAACGTGAGAAATAGGGCTCCTGCATAAAGCTAGGATCACAAAGGGCTAGTAAACTAGGGAAAAAAAGTGTCTACAGAGATTTGTCTGTCTCTATCTTCACTGGGGTTGGAGCACAGGAAAGAAGGGTCTTCCCTGAGAATCTCGGGACAAGCCCAATTTCAGGTGGGTATGCTGCCGGAATCACACTGCCTATATTTCTCCCCGTGCTCCCCTCGTCCAAAACAATTAACTAAAAATGCAATCTAAAGTGTTCCCCAGATGCCTGATGAAGCAATTGCAAATGCTCCCTGGAGAAACACACTTTAAATCTAGGCTTCAAAGAATTCTCACAGATAAACTTCCAAGGAGCAGGAAGTCATAGTGAAAAAAAAAATCATTAAACAGAAACTACATGAAATGAGTGTCAGCAGAAACAAACTGCTGAATCAGACCAACAACGACTGAAGATATTGGAATTATCTATTATAAAATATGAAATAATTATGTGTGGTTTGCTTAAAGAAATTAAAGAGGTGATAGGATCTACGACAAAAGAATGACAGTATCAAAACTGATCAGTTGAATTTGAAAAAGAACCAAATAGAACTTCTAGAAATGACAAATATAATTGAAATTAAAACCCAATGGTTGGGGCTTCCCTGGTGGCGCAGCGGTTGAGAATCCGTTTGCCAATGCAGAGGACAAGGGTTCAAGCCCTGGTCCGGGAAGATCCCACATGCAGCGGAGCAAGTAAGCCCGTGAGCCACAACTACTGAGCCCGTGTGCTACAACTACTGAAGCTCGTGTGCCTAGAGCACACGCTTTGCAACAAGAGAAGCCACTGCGATAGGAAGACCGTGCACCGCAACAAAGAGTAGCCCCCGCACGCCGCAACTAAAGAAAGACCACGCAGCTATGAAGACCCAGCACAGCCAAAAATAAATAAATAAAACAAATAAATTTATTAAAAAGAAGAAGCCACCGAAGCAAGAAGCATGCACACTGCAACAAAGAGTAGCCCCCGCTTCCTGCAACTAGAGAAAGCCCACACTCAGCAACAAACAGCCAAAGCAGCCAAAAATAAATAACATAAATAAATTAATAATAAAAAAACCTGAAGAAAGAAGGAAAGGGGAGATAGAGGAACAAAAAAAACAGAGCAAACAGAAAATAAATAATAAAATGACAGAACTAGGTCTAAACGTATCAATAATTACATTAAATCTAAACAGACTAAACACACCAACTAAAAGACAGAAATGATCAAAATGGATTTTTTTAAAAAAGATAAAACCATATGCTGCATATAATTATATTGATATAATTATAATGATATAGATAGGTTAAAAGACTAACATACATGTACTAAAAATAATTGAACACTACTCTTTAAATTGGTGAATTTATGATATGTGAATTGTAGCTCAATAAAACTGTTAAAAGAAAGATTAAGATACACCATGGCAACACTAATCAAAAGAAAGCTGGACTGGCTATATTAATATCAAAGTAGACTTCAGAGCAAAGAAAATTACTAGGGATAAAGAGACACATTACATAACAATAAAAGGGCCAGTTCACCAGGAAGACATAACAATCCTAAGTGTGTATGCATATAATAACAGGACTTCAAAATGCATGAAGCAAAAATTAATCAAACTGAAAGGAAGCCCGCGGTGTGCGGGCTTCTCATTGCACTGGCTTCTCTTGTTGTGGAGCATGGGCTTTAGGCGCGTGGGCTTCAGTAGTTGTGGCATGAGGGCTCAGTAGTTGTGGCTCGCAGGCTCTAGAGCGCAGGCTCAGTAGTTGTGGCGCACGGGCTTAGTTGCTCCACAGCATGTGGGATCTTCCCGGACCAGGGATCGAACCCATATCCCCTGAATTGGCAGGTGGTTCCTTAACTACTGCACCACCAGGGATGTCCCTGGGTTAAACAATTTTTAGTATTCCATTTTGGTTTATCTGTTGGTTTTTTTTGGTTTTTTTTTTTTTGCGGTATGCGGGCCTCTCACTGTTGTGGCCTCTCCTGTTGCGGAGCACAGGCTCTGGACGTGCTGGCTCAGCGGCCATGGCTCACGGGCCTAGCCGCTCCGCGGCATGTGGGATCTTCCTGGACCGAGGCACGAACCCGTGTCCCCTGCATCAGCAGGTGGACTCTCAACCACTGCGCCACCAGGGAAGCCCTATCTGTTGTATTTTTTACTGTATTCTTAATTTTTTTGTGATTGCAATATACATACTTAACTTTTCACTGTTTACTTAGGAGAAATACTTTACCACCTTAACTGGAATGTAGAAATCTCACCACTATGTAAGAAAGTCCCTTTACACTCCTTCCTTTATAGCTGTCATATATTAGATCTACATTGAAAACTTCATCTACCAATGCCATAATTTTTGCTTTTAACTGTCAATCATATTTCATATGACTCAAGAGAAGGCGAACAGTCTGTTTACCCAGCTATTTACCATTTCTGTAATTTATTAAAAAAATTATCTAGCCATTCAGATTGCCTGGTTCAGGAACTTGACCTGACTGTACGGAAAGAACTTGCAGGTGGGAGCAGAACAAAAGGATGTAGACACTGGAGCAACGTTCTGCCACTGGGAGCCTGGTCTTGTCCTGGATTCCTCGTGGTCTCTCAGCAGCCTGGCCCATGGCGCTCCAGCTCAGATCTCCATGAGCTTCCCTCCCAGCTCCCAGTGCAGCCATCCCCACCACCAACTCTCTCCACCTGAGCTAGAGGGTCTCTGCTGCTTGCAACAAAACATAGCAGCCCTCAGCAGTTTTAAATCAAGGTCATCAAGTGCTTCCTATAGAAATTCAGGAGATTTGAATAATGGAATCAAAGTCAAGCTTTTGGGAGTTCTTCCTGGGGAGGGTGAAACATCTGACATTGTTGTAAATATTCTTGCAAATTCATTTAAAAAGTTCAGCATCGAAGATAGAATTCTTTGTGCTTGCAAGTATAAATATAAATTTTAGTAGAACACAGCAGCATGGTAAAAACAATATTCATATCCAATTAGGAAATTCATGGAGCAGAAATGAACTTGGAATCGGTGCGGTGCAAATATAATTGAAAATTGGGATAAAACAAGCTGTGATGTTATATCAATTGAAACGGAAACTGTAGTTATCTGTATGTACACACACACATACATAGCGATTACACTACAGTATTTTCGTGGCAAAGGTGTTTAATATAAGACATATTTCATCATGGCCACAGGGCCAGGACTAGGGAGAGGCGAACAAGGCACCTGCCTCAGGGGCAAAGTTTAAGGGGCAGCAAAAAACTCAATAATCAAGACAAATAGTATTTTAATGCTATATGTATTTTAAAAATCAGAAATAAATGCAAAAACCATGATGAACAAAATATCCACATTTTAAATAAAGAGAGGATCAGTATTATCAATTTTCTTTCTGCCTCAGGCTCCAGCATGACCTGGCAGAGCCCTGCACAACAGTATGTTTTCTCTTTTTGCTGTCTGTCATCAGTCACAATTTTTAAGTGTTTGATCCTTGGAAGAACTTTGTAAATCATTTTAAGTGTTTACAATGGAATTGGACATTTTGTAAATGAATCCTCAAAATTTTGTTCAAAAGCAATAGAAAACCTTTAATCGCAGTGTTCAACAAGGGTGTCAAAATAAACTTTAACTTTTATCAACTTAAGGTACTGTAAACAAAGCTTTCACCAAATTTCAGTCATTTGACACGAGGACACATTTTCATATATCCCTCAAAAGCAAGGGAGTTGCTGAACCAAGTAATGAGAACGCAAACGGTGGCCAAGATTTACTTTAGAGATTCTCGAATTTTTCTTTGGAATGCCTGGATTTTGGGGAAGAATATTTTGATGGAGTTCCTATCTTAAGTTGGGAAAATTTATATTTTGTACTTGGATTGAAGGGAAGACAGAGGCTTATGGTTTTGCCGCATTTACAACTGGCAGAATATTAAAAAGAATTGTAAAGTCAACTTACATGAGAATTTTATCTTCTCATAATATTTGTTAAAGAAAGGTATTCTAAATGTAAATACACTGCGTGGGAAAATATTGGGGCCGAAATAGTTAACCATTCCTACCCAAAGAAATTAGAATTGAGAATGTCCTCCAATTAGCAGAATCTGCTCTGAGCTTAGGTGCCTCTGCGGAAAAACTATGTTCTTATTAAGAATATTGTAATCTATAGAGAAGAGTCCATGAAGGGTGCCAACAATTTCCATCTTATTAATCATAGTAACCTTGAAGATAATTGCATGCAGTCGTTGAGGGGGAAAAAAAAAGAAACCATATTTCTTTCTCTTTTTCTGCTTACTTTATGTTTTTAACGTCTTTATTGGAGTATAATTGCTTTACAATGTTGTGTTAGTTTAGACCATATTTATTAAAAACACATATTCTTTAGAAAAATACCAGTGACAGAATATTAGAAACAGATGTGGCTAAGAACTTGATTAAAGCACATGAATGTATAGCCAAGTTTCTTCTTTTTATGTTACTTTTAATGCTCAGATAAGAAACACAAAAGTTAAAAAAAAATTAATGCACATATTAAGTAACGATTCAATACATGATTTAAAAAATAAACTTTAAATTTTAGTATAGCTTTATAATTACAGAAAAAAATTACAAAGATGGTACAGAGAGATTCTGTAAGTTCCACACCCAGCTTCTCCCGTTATTAACATCTTCCATTAATAGGCTATACTTGTTATAATTAATCAACCAATATTGATACATTCTTATGAACTAAAGTCCATACTTTATTCAGATTTCCTCAGTTTTTACCTACCGTCTTTTTTTCTGTTCCAGGATTAAAGGTACATCCTATCAACATAATTTATCATGGTTGATGTTGGCCTTGATCACCTGGCTCACATAGTGTCTGTCAGGTGACTCCCCTGTAAAGTTACTCTTTTCCCCGGCCCATCCTGCACTCTTTGGAAGGAAGTCACTATGCACAGCCCACACTTAAAGGTTGGGGGCTTATGTTCTCCTTCCTCGAGGGGGGAGTATCTACCTAAATTATTTGGAAATTTTTTTCCGCCAGAGATTTGTCTTGTCTTCCTTGTTTATTTATTTAGTCAATCATTCATTTATAGCGCTATGGACTCATGGATATATGTTTTATACTTTGGGTTATAATGCAGTACTTCTTTATTTGGTTGGTTGCTTGCCTTGTTCCAGCTCTGGCCATTCTTTTTTTTTTTTTTTCGTGGTACGCAGGCCTCTCACTGTTGTGGCCTCACCTGTTGCGGAACACAGGCTCCAGACGCACAGGCTCAGTGGCCATGGCTCACGGGCCCAGCCACTCGGTGCCATGTGGGATCTTCCCGGACCGGGGCACAAACCCGTGTCCCCTGTATCGGCAGGCGGACTCTCAACTACTGCGCCACCAGGGAAGCCCTGGCCATTCTTTTGGTTGGCTCGTGTGTCTTTCTGATATAGTCCTTGTGCGGTTTTCATGGGAGCATCTGGAATGTAGCATTTTAGACAACTTGGCAATTATATCTTATTATTGATTTTTATCTGATTGATTTTTAAGGAAGGAAAATTAAGTGTAATCCAGTCTAAGATTTTATCCTTATCCTTGAAAGTGGCTGGAGACCAATCCCACCGGGTAGTGCCCTCTCCAAAGTCTGGGGCCCATGGCCTGAGGTGGATGATACATGGGTGTCACTGAGGTTCTGGGACTACTCCAAGGGTTCAGCAAGCCCCCAGCAGCCCTCTGACTGGCCACAGTCCCTGTGGGAGCCCTGCAGGGCCAGCCCTGGAAAGCCCTGGGAGGTGTTGAGTCCAGCTCCCCATGTCTAGAGATGAGGGGCTGAGGTCCAGAAGGAGCAAGCTGCTTCCTCAGGGTCACAGGGTCCAGGCCAGGCCTTCCCCAAGCCATGCAACACACCGTGAAACTCACACTGAAACTGACAGAGGCATGGCTCCAAACCTGGGCCTCTTTTCCTCCCCTCCCCAGGGCAAGGGGCAGTTTAGAGGAGAAATCCCAGGAGAGCCAGGCCTAGGTTTGCTTGGAGTGGATCTCCAGTCACAGCCTCACCCAGGAACCGGGCAGTGTGGCTTACTGTTAGGGCCTGTGCCCCAATCCTAGCTCCCCCATTCACTTACTTCAGGACCTTGGGCAAGTCACTTCACCTTTCTGAGCTTCAGACCCCTTATCTGCAAGTACAGGTAGTATTAATACCTCCCTCGTGGGGTCGGCAAGAGGGTCAAAGGCTCTAACGTGTGTAAAGGGTTTAGGATCCTGACGTGGAAGGTAAGTGGCACATAAACAATAGTTTGTTGTTACTGCATGTTTTATTATTACTAATAAATGCATTCCAAGGGGCACCTCAGTTTTGAAAGTAAATGATGTGATCATGAAGACAGATGGATTAGCAGTTTGTAAAACCCCCAAACCCAGCCAAACTACGATGGAGGAGGCTGGTGGTGCCCAGAATTGTGACCAAATGGTTCTCTGTGACTTCAGATGGTGAACCTGCTGCAGGTTTGCTGGGGGAGCTCGTAAAGAGCATCTGAACGGAGTGACTGCTGAGGGTGGGCTGGGGCCGCCTTCCCACCCAGGCCATCCACTGCTGGCACTGCCCGGCCTCCCAGCACGGGTCTCCCCAGCCCTCCCCTCCACCCTGATCCCAGCTGGGAGGGAAAGGTGACCTCACTGGCTGCAGCTAGGCTGCAAAGGGAGGCTTTGAGGGGACAGCGGCAGATGGCAGCTGCGCGCTTGACTGTGCTGGAATGCTGTGTGCATGGAGACGCCTTAGTTACCAAGCGCCCAGTTCTGCAGGCTCTGCACACACCCACACATGCACTTCCACGTGTGGTGGGAAGAATTATGGCCCCCAAAGAATTATGGTGCAAAGATGTCTACATCCCAATTGCAGAACCTGTGAGTATGTTACCTTACTTGGCAAAAAGGGACTTTGCAGATGTGATTAGGGAACTTGAGAAGGGGAGATGATCCTGGATTATCCAGGTGGACCTAATGTAACCACAGGGTTCTTTACAAAGGAAAGAAGGAGGCAGGAGAGAGAGAGATTTTCTGTTGGCTTTGGAGATGGAGGAAGAGGCCACAAGCTAAGGAGTGCAAGCAGCCTCTGGAAACTGGAAAAGACAAGGAACAGATTCTCCTCTAGTCTCCAGGAGGACACAGCCCTACCAACCCATTTTGGACTTTTGACCTCTAGAACTGTAGAATAATTAATTTGTTGTTGGTTTAAGCCACTATGATTTAAACCACTAAATGTTTTAGTACACCTTTTATATTCAGCATTCAGATTGAGAAACAGAATGTTGCCAGCACCTCCAAAACATCAGCCATTCACAGATCACCTTCCTGATTTTTGCCTCGTCCAGGTACCACTACATGCCACTTTTGGCATTTTTCTTACAATTATTTACTTAACATTTTTCTTTAAATATTTACACCTCTACTTAACCCGATCTATTTGAAAAGAAACTTTCTATCACTTTGTTGAAAGTTAAAAACCATTACAATGACCCATTATTTATGGCAAGTATTCTATTTGAAGGCAAGTATAAAAATAATTGTTAGTAAATTCCAGCTAGACCCTCCTACCTGCCGGAGGCTCTGGACCTGCGGGCTGCTCTTTCTTTATTAAAAAGGGCAGTTAGGGACTTCCCTGGTGGTCCAGTGGTTAAGAATACGTCTTGCAATGCAGGGGACACAGGATCCATCCCTGGTTGGGGAACTAAGATCCCACATGCCGTGGGGCAGCTAGAGAGCCCACGTGCCGCAACGAAAGATCCCGAGTGCCGCAAGTAAGACCCAACACAGCCAAAAATAAATAAATAAATAAATTTTAAAGAAGAATTCTTAAAAAAAAAGGGCAATTAGCAGAAGGATTTGAGAGGTGTTAAGGACTGACTTGCACCACGCCCAGGCTTTCACTTGTATCTGATCATAAGGATCAAAAGATAAATGAAAAAGAACTTTAGATAATGCCATTTAATGCCAAGTCTGCGTCTGCCCCTCTCACTTATGTCCCAGGCCACCAGCATTTACCCCCAACTTATGAAAAAGCAGAGGGCTTGTTTCTGACTCCTCTCAGAATGACCTGCAACTCACTAGCTGTGCAAGCCCAGATGGGTGACTTAGCCTCTCTGAGCCATAGTTTCTTCACCAGCAAAGAATGGAAACACAGCTGATTCTCATTATTCGTGGTAGTCATGGTCTGTGAAGTAGTTGGGAACACTGAATACTGAGCCATTATTCCTAGGGAAAATACACGATTAGGTTTCTTTGAGCCTGTGGTCACATTTTTTCAATTGATCAATACCTAACCTTGTTTTATGTGTATTTCTGTTCAGATACCTTATTTAATACATATTGTTGAAAATGAACATACCTGTTTTCTCTGTAAGGCACAGCACAGCCTTCATTCAGTTAGGAATACTAGAAAGCACTCAGCACTACGCTTGGGGCCATTTAAAATAGCGGATTGGGACTTCTCTGGCGGTCTAGTGGTTAAGACACGCTTCCACTTCAGGGGGCATGGGTTGGATCCCTGGAGGGAGAATGAAGATCCCTCATGCCACACCATGAGGCCAAAAAAAAAAAGAGCGAAATCTCCAACAAAAAGCACAAAATTGTGAAGAGCTCAGCACTAAACGGACCACGGAAAGGACACGTTTAACAGTGTGAGCTGAAACAGGAAGGCGGAGCATCGGTCGGCTTGCTGGACTTCAGCTGGGAACGCGCACGGGGGGCCAGTCTGCGCATGTCCGCCAGCGACTCTGAAGGCACAGTGAGTATTGATTGGGGGTTAAAATACATTTCATTGAGCAGGCGCATTGGCAATTCCGGAATCCGTGAGCAATGAAGATGGCGGGCAGCACCAACTTCCCTGGATCATCTCGAGCGTTAACAAGGTAATAGAGGCCTTCAGCAGCTTCCCCATGGTGGGTCTTCAACCCAGGGGGTCTTATAGCGCGCGTTGTTTGCTGCTAGCTGGTTCTGTGCCTTTAGTGCGTCACACTCAGGGCGGGGAGGTACCTGCTTTCAAAACGGGGGTGCTCTGAGGCCAAGTGACAGAATGTCCGGGGAAGCCCAGCACCGAGCTGGCACTCGGAGGCTTTATTGGACCAGACTTGAATTTTCTGCAGCACCTTTAGTTCAGCCTGAGCAGCCCATGGGTATGCCTGCGCCTGGGCCAGGGATGGTGGGGGATACCCAGTGTAAGTGCTGTGGGCTGGACCCTGAGAGCAAGGGCGTCCTTAAATTTTGCACTCTGGACATCTCTCCCTTCAAACTGGTGCTGGCCCTGGCAGCTACCTGGACAGGTTTTCTAGAAAGGCTGGTTGAGGCCAGGTGGTGGAGGGAAGCAGGGTATAGGTGCATTTTATGTTTAGGGTAGTAGGGAGCCATGGAGGTTTGTGGAGCAGGCCTGTGATGGGGATGAAGCCGGTATCCTGAAGGCAACTTTGAGGAGGGGGCTGCAAACAAGGCTGGGGGAAGCCTGCCTGGAGGGTGGGAATGACTGAGAGAAGACAGCTGCTGAGGTCTCCTGGGTCTTTCGAAGCCTCATATTTCTCCCTGTGTGTGGCTCCCGGGAGCCCGTGATGAGGAGAGGAACAGTGAGCACTGGGGGCTCCTCTCTCTGGGGCTTCATCTGCCAAAGCCACCGAGCGTGCAGGCCTCCCCAGATCTTGACAACCAGTCCTGTTCGCTGAATTTTTCATTAAGAAAACTGGTCACCAAAGAGCAGCGGCTGGGGAAAGTTTCAGCAGCACTGCTGGGGGGTGTGAACCAGGCAGACCCAGAAGCGTGGGGGTAACCCCCTCCAAAGTCTCCCACTGCAGGCGTACACTGGCCCACACACATGCATGTGTGCATAGCACCCCCGAGGGCCCATATGTAAGTGCACACTGTCAGATTCGTAGTGTGTAACACAAGAACGCCGTGTGCCACACCGACAGGCTGACAGGACACAGCATAACTCAGGGCTTTGAAGTCAGATCTGCAATTTACTAGGGAGTTATTAATCTTCTCAACCCTCAGTCTTCTCATCTGTAAAACGGGGATAATAATAGAACCTCCCTCATATGTCTGTTGCAAGGGTCGAATGAGATCGTCCATGTACAGTGCTAAGCATGGCGGCCTCCCAGATGATAAGCACGCCATCAGTAGTAGCTGTTAGCATTTCTGTTATGATGGTGAGGACGTACACCACACAGACCAGCGCCACAGACATCCTCCTTCTCAAACTCCTTAATCTCTGACTCCTGCCCTTTTATAACCTCTGCGTGGGGAAGGGCTTAACGGGAGGGCCTATGGTTCTCTAAGCAGCTTTTGACCACTTACTTTTAAACTGAGCACAGTGGACTGTTCGTTTCTCACTTTGGAAATGGTACATCTATCGTGTTAGGGGGGTGAGCATAAACTTCGTTATAAAATCCTGCAGAGAGAGGGGAAAGAAGCAGGGCTGAGAGATGAAGGGGAAGACGAGAGGGAGACCCGTTTCTGGCTTCAACCTCCCTGAGGCCAGCTGCCGCTCCTTGGGCCCCTCCTAAACTACATTCATGGCCTTCCAGCAAATTCCCCTTTCTCATTAAGTAGCTTCAGTTGGATTCTGTTATGTGCAGCCAAAACCAGGGCAAGGCCTGGTGAACGAGATGTGGCTCCTCCCTTCCCAGAGCTCAGCCCAGTGCAGGGATAGGAGGCGAACAGGAAGCAACCACCTTCGGGAAGTGCTGGGACGGGGGGAGGGACTCGGAGCCATGCTTGCCGGCGGGGAGAAGGGGTTTTTCTGTGCAAATGTCCTCTGAGGTGAGGAAGGGAGGAGAGGGCAGCTTCAGCAGGGGGCACAGCTCATCAGACACCCGGAGGGGAGCCTGGCACGGTTTATACAGAACATCCGTATCTATGTCTTTAACCGGATCACAAACATTAACAATCCCTGCGGTTTCACCGCCCCCAGTACCTCTCCCCTCCTGTGGTCGTGGTGGAAACAGTGTTATTCTCCCATTTCTAGGGGTAGAGCTCAAGGTTCAGACAGCCCTACCTTTTCTTCCAGTAGATTCCTGGAGATACTCAGAACCTGGAACCCCAGGCTGAGGTGGCGCTGAAGCAGCTGTCTGAGGCTGTGGAGAGAAGGGGAGGAGGTGCCTGTGTCCTCGTCAGAGGCAATGGGGACAAGGGGACCCGGTTCCGGAGGCAACAGAAGGCTTCCTGAGCGGGGGTGGGGGTGGGGGGTGCGTGGCAGGGCTGAGGGGAGGGTTGGAGGCCGGCAGAAGGAGCTGGGACTGCAGGGCACGTTAGGGAGGCTCTGGGGGAGCCTGTCTGGGCACTGAGGGCCTCTGGTCAGAGGCATCGCAAGGAAGGGCCTGGGGGAGATTTGATGGCCTACTGCACGTCCCCAGTGACACACCCCAAGTTGGCGCGCCTGAACGTAATTGAAAAATATTTATATCTACATCTTGGAGACAGAAAGAGGGAGAAGCTGAGTGATTACTTCATGCCCCAGGTGCCTAGCACATCTCATTTCATTGTTTCAGCCGTCCTGTGAGGCAAGTATTCTTATTCTCATTTTTCAGATGAAGGAACCAAGACTCAGAGAGGTGATGCTACATGCCAAGGTCACACAAGTGGCCACAGCACTGCCACGTTGTTGCTGAGCAAGGGCTCGTGTGCCTGAGGTGCAGAAAGCCAAACCCTGACAGCGGGGTTTGCAGCAAAGTGAGGGTTTATTTGCAGGGAGCCAAGCCAGGAGAACAGGCAGCTCATGCTCCAACGACCCGATCTCCCCCATGGCTTTCAGGCAAGGGTTTTTAAAGACAGTGTGAGGGGAGAGGGTCGTAGGAAGCTGATCAGCCCGTGGACCTTCTTCTGATTTGTTGGTGGTGAGGTAACAGGGTGATGTTTAAGGAATCACAACCTTCTGGTTCCAACCAGTCTGGGGTCTAGTGCTTGTGGTCAGCATGTAGTCACCATCCTCCCTCCACCTGGGTGGGAGTCTTAGTTTCTATAGAACAACTCAAAGATATGCATCAGATTGTTATCTGTATCCCCTGAGGAGGCACTAGGAGGCCTGTGGCTCTGTTGTCCTAATAGTTAACTGCTTGAGTCTGCTCTTTGGAACGCAGGGAAGCCGAGGAGACTAAAGCCTTTTTCTACAAACAAGAAACGGGGGATGTGGAGGGGTTTTTGTACCCAGAAGGCCCCAAAGGGTCCTGCTTCATTTCAATCCCCGCTTTTCTTTGATACTCTTCAATCCTGAGGGGAATGGGGGCGGGACAAGAAAGGGAATGAAGTTTGGGACGGAGACGTTAATCATAAACTCAGTAAGGGAACTGGGTTTCAAAGTTATGGTAAAACCACTGCAGTCCTGCCCTCATCTTGTCAGCAGACCGCTGAAACACAGCCTGTGCTGCAGAGAGGAGCGTGTGCCCTGAGCAGCCAGGAGAAGCCTGTTAAATACTCACACGCCTTCCTCACAAGCTCATCATCCAGGCAACAGCCCCATAGTATTATTATTATTAATTTTAATTTTATATTTGGCCACGTTGGGTCTTTGTTGGTGCGCACAGGCTTTCTCTAGTTGCGACGAGCGGGGGCTACTCTTCGTTGAGGTGCGCAAGCTTCTCATTGCGGTGGCTTCTCTTGTTGCGGAGCACGGGCTCTAGACACGCGGGCTTCAGTAGTTGTGTCTCATGGGCTCAGTAGTTGTGGCTCGCAGTCTCTAGAGTGCAGGCTCAGTAGTTGTGGTGCACAGGCTTAGTTGCTCCATGGCATGTGGGATCTTCCCGCACCAGGGCTGGAACCTGTGTCCCCTGCATTGGCAGGTAGATTCTTAAGCACTACGCCACCAGGGAAGCTCCCCCCGCCCCCCATAGTATTACTATCCTCATGATTCCCCACCTCCTTTCCCAGAACCTATTTACTCTTTGTTTATACATACTTCTAATAAGCTGTGTGGTGGAAAGAGCACAGGTCAGAAGTCCTGAGGCAAGTCTGTTAGCATCTCTCTGTGTCTCCTCCCCCATCTGGAAAATTGAGATAAAAATAAGTGCCTCGGGGCTGAGGTTTTCCTTCAGGTCAGAGGATCGTAAGGTCATGGTGTTCCTCATAGACCACTGTGACATTCAAACATACATAATTCCATAATACAAAAGCACATTTATGGAAGAAAATACAACTATGTATCATGTCTCTAGGATAGTGTATCTTTTTTTTTTTAAAGTATACATTGAACCTAAAATCAAGAAAATACTTCTCTTTAAATTAATTTTTTTTCCTCTGTACACTGGGAAAGTCTCACTATATGATGTTTTAGGCAGGACACCCGGGTCCAGCTCATCCCACAAGTGCCAGTTTGAGAACCCCTGGGCTGGAGGTGGGAGACTAGTCCCTGCCTGACCAATCACCTTGCTGTGTGACTTTGGACACGTCACTCACCTGTTCTGGGCTTTTGTTTCTCCTGGATGCAGCAAGGGGGTGAGGGTGGCCTAGAGATCATCCTAGGTCCTTTTCAGTTCCAGCCTTCAAGGGTGGAGTCTGTTCCTGCATCTCCGTGTCACATTCAAGATCCCATGGACCAGGGGCAGCTGTGAATCCATCTTTTCCTCTAGTTCCCCATCTGTGCATCTATTCCTGCCCTGTGGGAAACCGTACATGGGAGTCTTGGGCCAAGGAAAGGCTGCTCCTTCCCCTCCAGGAGACCCCTAAACAATGTCTGAGGGGGATCCAGGCTATTAAAGTAATTTACATAGTAATTAACAAGGTTCCATTAGTGGATTCCTGGAGCCAGAGCGCTCTGCTTCCATTTCCCTTTAGGGGTACACAGTCCTGGGCTGGGACTGAGGTTTGCTGGGGTTCAGCTGGTGGAGCAGTGAGGGGAAGAATTTTCCATGCTCACGTGTCCCAGCCCCACACCCCGGGAAGAGAAGCAGTGACTGTGCGAGGGCCCCAGCTGGCTGGGTAATGAGGTCTGGGGCGAAGGGGTACCTCGTGAACACTTCGGGCCTGAAATCCCAGGAAGAAAGGCAACCGTGAGTCTCACAGCCATGTGTCTGTTCTGCAGCCCAGGGCCTAGTGCCTCCAAGAGCTCCTCTTTCAAGATGACACAGAATTTCTCATGTCCTTCTGGGCCTCCGACAAATTATATGTGTGACCACAGTAGGGTGCCAAGCTTCCCTGGTTATCACCCCTTTGAGCCTCTCAGCAACCCTGTGAGGCAGATGTTAACTTTTCCATTGTGGGGTTGAAGAAACCTATGCCCAGAGAGGTGAGGTAACTTGTCCAGAGTCACACAGCCTGAAATAGCAGAGTGGAACTAGAACCTGGGTCCTCTGACACAATCCAGCTCTTGCCACTTGGCTAGTGGTTTCTAAACAGCTCTGTGGAGCCCTAGGGGACTCCCAGAGTGGTTTGCCTCAGGATAAGGGATCGTCGAGAGGACTGGCAACTCCACCCCATGTGTCCCCCGCTTCAACCAGGGCAATTATTTACATGTTGGATGTCTAGGTGGGATTTTGTTTGCATTCTAGTTAGAAAAGCTTTTAAAATCACTGCACTTTTAGAAAATTGTCCCAGGAAGGGACCTGTCACAGGACCGCTTCCTTGCTCATCTCTGACAGTGAATGGAGCTGTGTAATGTGGCAGAATTGGCCTTCTGAGGCTCTGGTCTGGGGTCCCAGATCCCTGGCCTTGGTCTCCCCATCAGGCTTCCTGCAGGTGAAGCCCAATACCCGCTGCCTGCCCAGCCCCTCCGGCTCCCTTCTCCCACCGAGCCCGGCTGGCCTGCTGCTCCCCTGCCCCACCAACAGCCTTCTCACTGCTCTGTAACAGCTTCTCCTTGGCCCTGTTGTTTCCATGACCAAGCAAGGAAAAAGACAACAAAGATGGGGAAAGGACAACGATTCTGGGGTCTCCACAAGTTTTGAATGATTTTCCTACACTTCTTCACTCAGCAAACATTTCTAGAGCTGTAAGAGCCAGCATCTGAGGATAAAAATGTCCCTGAAGGCGGTGCGACAGCCGCTGGAGGGCAGCGGGGGCGCGGCCCGTCCTGTCCTCGCCATGAGGCCGCAGCAGGCACCAGTGTCCGGGAAGGTTTTTATTCAGCGAGACTACAGCAGTGGCACCCGCTGCCAGTTCCAGACCAAGTTCCCCGCGGAGCTGGAGAACCGGATTGACAGGCAACAATTTGAAGAAACAGTTCGAACTCTAAATAACCTTTATGCTGAAGCAGAGAAGCTCGGGGGCCAGTCCTATCTTGAAGGCTGCCTGGCTTGTCTAACAGTGTACACCAACTTCCTGTGCATGGAAACTCACTACGAGAAGGTTCTGAAGAAAGTCTCCAAATACATTCAAGGGCAGAACGAGAAGATCTATGCTCCCCAAGGCCTCCTCCTGACAGATCCCATCGAGAGAGGACTTCGAGTTATTGAAATTACTATTTATGAAGACAGAGGCATGAGCAGTGGAAGATAAACCATAGAATTAAAGGCCCACCTCCAGCTGGGACCCTCATCTGTGCACCGGCCGACCGCAGAGTGCCCCCCACCTCCTCTCCAGAGCATCATTCCCTCGTATCTGCTGCCAGAGCCACGGTGCCATTCGCTCCAAGGACTGACTTTCTAGAATTCCACACCTGGAGTGACTGCTAGTCGCTCAGCATCCACTTTGTGTCTCCAAATGGTGGAGGACTCTGTAATCTTTTGATTAGTTTTTGAGAAAACGCAGTGAAGCATTTCACTTTTTTAATTCAAAGCCATTAATAAAATATGCAGTTGGTCAGCCCAACACAGTTTATTTCTTACCTGCCAGCAGTGCCAGTGGCTCTCGTCATTCCCTGGGCTTCAGCAAGTCGTAAACTAGCCAGTGCTCAGTCTTACTCCCCCAGATTCATAAAACGCTTTTCTCCAGGATTTTGGTGAGGGGTGGGCTGTGTCTGGTTTTGCTAATGCATCTCCAAGATTTCAGAGAATTACCAGTTTTGCCATGACTCAAAGCTTAAAGATCAAGTTCTGCTGTTCAGATTCTCAAACTGAAGCTCATTGGAAAAATAATGTATAATGTTACTTGTTTTATTATAGCAATTCCTGATTAAAGCAGTATTTAATGCAATTTCCAGGTTTTTGTTTTTTGGGTTTTTTTTTTTTTTTGAGAATTCTGTTATTAACTGCATTACCTTGAATATTGGGAAGATGTGGTATGTGTTGCTTGTTCCTTATAAAAATAAGTAAGCACAATAAAGTGGATGCTAAACCATCAAACACAAATGTCCCTGCTGTGTCCCTGAATGAGCAAGTGTTAATAAATATTTTAATTATCGTTTTGTTATAAATATAACTTAAGAGAAAAAAATTTGATAGGAATAATACTATATATTGCTAATTTTTAACTATCCCTACTGGCAAACCATATGATTCCTAGACTTTCCTCATATACGGTATTCAGTGCACAGAAATACTATGATTGGTTCAAGTTCAGTAAGTTAAGTGGTTTCCAACTAAAACTCTCAAGCCTGGGTCACTGTTTCTAGTTCTTCTTTTTGTCTGTGTGTTCTTAGTATTGGGACTTCCTGTGCCCTTCATCTTTAGGGTTTGAGAGCCCTGTATTTGGGAGAAAGTTAGGACATGTACTAGGAGAGAATGAAACGGTTAAAAGTTTTACTGTCAGATATTGTAGGTGCTAATGCTGGATTTAACCTTTCAGATTTAATTTCTTTTATGGGTCTGTTAGTTATTCAGTAAATCCCATAGCTCTATGTAATATTTCAGTTGTATGAAACTTGTTACTTTATAGCCTATAATAGGGTGTCTGTCTGCCTTTTAAACCCATTGCAATAACTTTGCTGAAATAGTAACGCATTAGTAAAACTTTTCTTAAACAAGCAAACAAAGAGAAATGTCCCTGAGCCCGAGTCTGGCCCTTGGAGAGCTAATGGGAAGACATAGTACAGACTCATCACAGTGGTTCCCCAGGGACGACTCGCTGGGTGCAGTGCTGGAGGGTCTTCCAGACCCCATGGAGGGGCAGGGGGAGTGGGTGACTGCTGATGGTGAGAGCGTGGCAGATGTCAGGGAAGGCTACGCGGAGCTGGAGAAGCCTGAGCCCCTTGGAAGGCAGAGGAGGAGTTGGCCTGGGATGGGGGGGCCCTGAAGCACTGTCTAGCTAGAGGGAGCAGCACGTTTGGGGGCTCGAGGCCGGAGAGCAGAGGGCGTTTCGTGTGGTTTCACCTACGCGTATGAGGCAGAGTGGAGGAGTGGGGCCTGGGGAGATGGGCGGCTGCCAGGTGAAGGTGCCGAGGAAGGGGGCCGAGGCCCCCAGGCCTTCTGCTGCCCACTCCCCTCTGCAGTTCCCTCCACAGGGCCCGTGTCCTCAGGGCATCCCGAGGGGCCACTTAGGCTGTGGGTAGGGGTCAACAGGGGATTCATAGCCCAGGGGCACCCCGAGATCGGTGCCCGACTGCCCCCGTACCCTGGGCCTTACCTCCTGAGACCTGGGGAAGAGACGGGGAAGGTCACAGCTAGTGAGGTGGCAGCTCCTCCTTTTCAGGCCTCAGTCACTCTCTATGTACAGCAAGGGGGTTGTCACAGATGATGGCTAAAGCCCCTTCTGGCCTGGATTCCTCCTTTACAGACAAGGAAGGTATTTCAGTTTGGCTCCCCCCAGGAAACGGAGCCCGAAACCAGATTTGAGTGCTAGTAGTTTATTTGGGAGGTGATCTCAGGAAGCGCCAGTGGGGATGTGAGAGGGGGAATGAAAGGAGACAACACAGGGTGCCTGATGTGCAGAGGACCCTGCAGGTGACCGGGGCTCCGTGTAACGCACCCCTTCAGAGTTGTCCTGTTCGAGGGGACAGGAAGCCAGTGGCGTGATGACAACGGTGTGTAGCAAACAGCGCTTACAAAAGGAGGTTGTGCGCTCATGGACAGCATATTCTTCAGAAACCTAGACCCAAAGGGACTGAAGTGACTTCCCCTGGGTCACGCTGTGAGTTAGCGACAGGCTGGACCGAGACTTGTCACCCAGGGCTCTTTCTGCCACCCATCCCTCCCCTCCCCCACCTCTGTTGTCAGGTCTGTCAATCATCCTTGTCCCTCCTCCTTCACACGGTTTAATAAGAAAACTTTGGTAGTAGATGCAGAGATACCTTGAAAAACATCAATTGGTTTACATCTATGAAACTTTTGAGCCCTTCTCTGAAAAAGGCCTTATCATCTCCATCTTTGCATTGCCATCTTTGCACATGGTAGCCCCTTTATACACAAAGGATGAGCGATGTTTTGGCCATTTGTGTGGTATGGGGTGATGCCTGTGTCTTTATGGCTCTCAGTTTCCTTGTTTGAAAAATAGGCATGTGATATCAGCGTGCTAACATCCTAGGCTTGTTGTATCAGATAGCATGATGCGTGGCACCTAGTAGGTGCTCGACAGCAGTTTGGACTGCCGAAGGATGTTCAGGAAACCACATCGGCTGTCACGCCAGAGGGAGGGGTGGTCACGGTGGTGAGCCGGCAAGAACCATCATGAGTCAAAGGATCGCGTCCCTCCCCCACCCTTCCCACCAACCATGCCCCCCTCCACAGGTCTGAGGTCGGGTCGGGTTGCCCCCTCCCCCCTGCACTTTCCCCGCGTCCCTGAAGCTCTGAGTCAGGTTTCCCACCTCCTGCGATTTCACGGCTCCCCGCCAGCCAAGCTGTTTTGCAGACCCAAGTTGGTAACGACAGATTCTTCTCTCCTGGCCCTCCACTGGCGAAACCACGGAAAGTATTTGAAACACGCAGCCTGGGAATGTGCAAGCTTCCATTCGCCGGGCTTGGCAGGGGCCAGCGCTTTCTCAGCCAGCGCTTTTGACTAAGACTTGTATGGCTCAGGTTTCCCAGGAGCTCGTCAGCTCAGTTTTTCAACAGCATTTATACTTTTTTTTTTTTTTCCACCCTTCAGAACATTAACCCTAAAGTAGGTTCTGAATCATACAATCCCTGGAAGCATGGCTCTCTCTCTCTGTTAGAGGCACGGTTTTGGATGGGCCTCAGGAGAGCTGGCCTCAGCCTGGGACGGGGATCTCCTGCCCATCAGGGCTCCTCGGGCCCAGGCGGCGTGAATCAGAGGATTCTCTGCCGAAAGGGATCCCCAGAGGACTTCCAGATCCTCCGCCTCTAGAGAGATCTGGTTAACCCATTCCAGGCCTCTGCAACTTTGATTTTAAAATGTCCTCTGATAGGGTTGAAGGAAGGGAGAGAAGATGCAAAGACCACAGACTCTGGACCTAGGTACACCTAACATGTCAGTTAGGCATCTGCTCCCACTGGGTTTCACCATCTGTAGAATGGCAATAATATTGTAATACCCACCTCCAGGTTATCGTGAGGTTTAAATGGCAGCACAGAAAATCACCTAGTACAATTCCTGCACACAGTAGGTGCACAGAGTAGTTTCCTCTCTTCCTTATTTCTTGGTCACGGATGCTACGGTCTCATCACAGAGTTGTTTGGTGAATGAATGAAGGTCTTGACCTAAGCACCCCCTTCTTCTCCTCTCAAGGCAAAACCATGGAACAGGTATTTCCTGAGCATCAGCTCTGTGCAAAGAGCAGGACTAGGCCTTGTGGTGACACCCCGATGCCAAAGTCCCTGTTGTAAAGGAATTTCTGGTCTCGTGAGGGAGCAGGCACCACGGGAAAACGGCAGGTGGATAAAATGTCCACAGGAGAGACAGTCACAGTGATTTTGCTCACTTGCTTACATACATTCAGTCATTCCTGCAACAGGCATTACTGCAGGAGGAGGGCCTGGCCACCCCTTGGCCCTGGTGGTGATTCTGGGGGCTTCTAAAGCAAGCTCTTTCCACTTTACATCCCTGGTTCTGTTTGCTGTGACGTGATACTTGGAAGTGCTTTGGAAATTCAAGGGCTTGCTGTTCCCTCTGCCTAGAACACCCTTCCCAGCTCACTCACCCCTTCTCTGAGAAGCCCTTCCTGGCTCTCTGAGGCACGTTCAGCTGTCCTCTGTCTGAGCCCCCCAGCACTTTAGTCATAACAGGGGTACTGCCCCCTGTGCGCTGTGTTGTGATAGGCTGTTTCCAAGTCTGCCTTTGAGGAGACAGCACACAGGCACCAGGTACTGAAAGGGAAAATGGGGTGCCTAGGTTGGGCTCCCTAAGAGCAGAGCCTGAGATGGAGATTTGGACACACACGGCTTATTTTTTTTTACATTCTTAAGAAAAAGCATTTCTTATTTGTCATCATTCTTATTTTCATAACTAGAAAAAAAGTTGGCAAATGATTAAAGGAAGTATGTTCTGTACATCTGTGTGGTGTAGGAAAATGCATTGCCCGCAATACGCAGCTATTTTTATCTACTTAGGGCAATCATTTCCAATCTTCCTTTTAAATTTTCATTTTATTGGAGTAGAGTTGATTTACAATGTTGTGTTCGTTTCAGGTGTACAGCAAAGTGATTTGGTTATACGTATACATATGTTCATTCTTTTTTAGATTCTTTTCTCATATAGGTTATCACAGAATACTGAGTACAGCTTCCTGTGCTAGACAGTAGGTCCTTGTTGGTTATCTGTTTTATGTATAGCAGTGTGTATATTTTCATCCCAAGCTCCTGATTGATCCCTCCCCACTACGTCTCCCCTTTGGTAACCATAAGTTTGTTTTCTACATCTGTGACTCTTCTTTCTGTTCTGTAAGTAGGTTCATCTGTACCATTTTTTTAGATTCCACACACAAGCGATGTCATATGATATTTGTCTCTGTCTGACTTACTTCACTCAGTAAGACAATCTCTAGGTCCATCCATGTTGCTGCAAATGGCATTATTGTTGTTATTATTTTCTATTATGGCCAATATTCCATCGTATATGCGTACCACATCTTCTTTATCCATTCCTCTGTCGATGGACATTTAGGTTGCTTCCATGTCCTGGCTATTGTAAATAGAGCTGTAATGAACACTGGGGTACATTTATCTTTTCAAATGATGGTTTTCTCCAGATATATGCCCAGGAGTGGGATTGCTGGATCATATGGTGGCTCTGTTTTTAGTTTTTTAGGGAACCTCCATACTGTTCTCCATAGTGGCTGTACCAATTTACATTCCCCCCAACAGTGCAGGAGGGTTCCCTTTTCTCCACACCCTCTCCAGCATTTATTGTTTGTAGACTTTTTGATGATGGCCATTCTGACCAGTGTAAGGTGGTACCTCATTGTAGCTTTGATTTGCATTTCTCTGATAATTAGTGATGTTGAGCATCTTTTCATGTGCTTTTGGGCCATCTGTACGTCTTCTTTGGAGAAACATCTGTTTAGATCTTCTGCCCATTTTACTGATTGGGTTGTTTGGACACACACAGCTTATTAAGGGGCAAGTTCTCCAGAGAAATGAGAGAGGGAAGCAGGATGGGGCAGCAAGGATGTGGGTGCAGCTGGAGTCCAGCCTCAGCCTGGTCCACGGGGAGCTCTGGAGTGGGAACTGCCCCCCAGAGCATGACCCCCAACCCCTTCAGTCCATGGGGCCAGACTCTGTACCCCTGAGTCACTTAGTCTGACGTCAGAGGGGCAGGCGGAGGTGATCTCCCAGGTGAGGTGGCTGCTCTTCGGCCAAAGGCAGTTCTCTGTGGAAGAGGGTGGCTGTCAGCTGTAGTTGCCAACGCTCCTAGCAGGCGGGATGGATGGGGCACCCACAGCATGGTTCTGGGAGGGGAGGATCAGGAAGGAGCATCAACATCACCACATCTTTTCTACAATGGTGTACAAGTTGTGTGCATTTGACCCCCATCCTTGTCGTTTGCTAAAAGGACTCACAGGCAAGGACGGAGGTGCACACCTACGGGTGGGGGCAGGGCCCGTGTCCCTGAGAGCTTTGAGGATGGGGAGGGCACTGAGAGGGGCAGCAAGGAGAGGGCGGGTCCCGGCTTGTCACCATTCACCTGACCGAGTGCCCCGCTGTCCTTTATGTACCAGTGGCCTTGACCTTTCCCGCCATACACAGGCCCACCACGTCTTTCCATCCTGAGTACCCTCCGCACTTGACCACAGACCAAGCAGGCAGTGAGCACTTGCATTGCTTCCCTAAGGCAAAGCAAATTCTTAAAAGCAAAGCCTTCATCTTATTTTGATTTTTCCAAGTGCCCGTCTCAGTGCCTTGGCACTTACTAGGTGGCCAGTATGTATTATTGAGTAAATAGGCTAACAGATGCCTTAATTTTCCTATGAGGTCGTGAAAAGGGCCAAGAGCCCTTCTGATGGCAGCATTTGCCAAGGGTGCCCTAGGGCTCAGGCAGGGCCTGGGCTGTCCTTGCTTTTCCCACTCCAGCACCCCCAGCCCCAGGCAGGGCTGAAGCCTCCGCATGGCCCTACCCGCATCCTGGGGGGCAGCCTTGGGCGAGGGTGGCCAGTGGGACAGGGAGCTCTCGCTGGCCTGGTGCACAGACCCCTCGGCCTTCATTTATATGAAACGTGACTCCGTCACTCAAAGCCTGCGCCTGGCCTTGGTCAGTGCAGGTAATGATGACACAGGCTCACTTATGCAAGATTATCCTTTTATCACATTTCCACACTCATTTGTGAGGCTCATGTTTCCCCCCCGAGGGCGTCATCAAGCAAGTTAAGCTGTACTATTTCCCTCCCGCAGAGAACTGGCGGGGGCCTCCCTCGTTGACGGATGAGGCCCGCTGCCTTTGCCAAATAGGGTCGCCGTGATGGATCTTTTACTTGTGAATATTATAGCTGGAAATTAGCATGTTTATTGAGGTAGAATGTGTTTGTTTACATTCCACTACCCATGGCACTACCTCTTAGGACCTGACTTATTTAGTTGAGGATAAGCGCAAATGATCTGCGTTTGGGCACCCACAAAATAATTAATGAACTTCCAGATATAGAATTCAGCCTTAAGTAAACACGCCAGCGAGGTGAGTGGGGGCAGAGGGGCTGGGAAGGGCTCTGGGGTTTTGGGTGGTGAGCAAGGTGGAGTGTCTGGTACTCGAGGGATGGAGATAGGGCGGGGATGTGGGTTCAGGCGTCCTGTGAGGGGCACGGGGTGGGTGCCCAGCCTGGCTGTCGAGTGGAGGTGACCTCTGTCAGTGGAGAAGACAGGCAGAGGACCAGGACTGTGAGTCGTTTTCCCAGGGATTCTCCAGGGCTCCCTCTTGATTGTCTCGATGCAGGAGTGAGAAGGATGGCCCAAGTGTGTGGACTAAGGGTGGGGAGGGACAATGCTTGGGCAAGGATGATGGAGACCCAGGTGAGTGACGATGGGTCCCAAGAGGCCAAGTGACCACCTGGAGTCTGCTCCCCTCCTAACACTTTCACCTGTAACAGCTTTGAAAGCTAGCTTCTCTTTCCATCCCCCGGCTTGCAGTAGGCCACACAACCTGGGATGCAAACGCTCACTAACCCAACATCCTCTTGTTTTAGAAGAAGAATCTGAGGTTCAGAGAAGTGGAAGGACTTAGCCGAGGTCTTGGAGGCAGAGGGACAACCGCCGCCGCCTCCCTGTGGCTTTAAGCCTGATGCCTGCCTTGTAAGAAGTCACAGAGAGTGTATCCTCTAGGGTGTTTCTTCAGGGGCCCAGGAAGGCTTTGCCCCCTATGCCTGGCCAGCAGAGGCCTCAAATTTCACCCTTAAAACCAGTTACCTTTGTAGTTTAATCCCCTTTAAAGAGCAGATGCTCCTGGGAGGGGCCTTGTTCTTGGTGCTTGCCTCCCCAGGGTGCTGAAGTGACCTGTGAGAGACTGAGGGAAGCAGGAGAGCTCATGGTTGAGGGTCAAAGCCCCCCAAACAGCATGACCGAGAGACCCAGGAACAAACTTCTCCCCCTGCATAAATTTTTCCAAGTGAGCAAAGCCATTCTCATTGTCCCCCAGCTCCGAACCGTGAACGTAAAGATGGGAGGGGTGTCCTGTCTGGACGTCAGAAGCAGACAGACCTGGGTTGTAACTCTGGCTCTACCTCTTCCTAGTTCTGTGAACTCTGTGACCTTGAATGAGTCATTCGAACCCTGTGGTCTCCATTTCCCCAGCTAGAAAACAGGGAGGGGAATTATAACACCCACCTGTCAGTGTCACTGTAAGATTAAAAGAAGAAAGTATCTACCATGCTTATCACGTGGTAGCACTTGGTAACTGGCCTTGAATTAGTGGTCATTAGTATCATTATTTTCCTTCCCAAACAAGGTGCTGTAACCTACCCTGGCTTTCCCATAAGTGGGAATTGATGGAAGGGATTGAAAGAGACAGGGGGAGAGGGAGAACGAATCCCCCCATAATCCCCATCCCTTTCTCCCTGTTGTGTCCTGATGTGGGTGTGTGGGCCCTTCCCATGGAGCCTGCAGAGTTCCCACGAGGTGGAGTGGGACAGAGCGAGGTGCCAGACTGGAGTTTGGTCCATTTCAGCCACATATCTCTCGGGGATCAAGGGAAGCACGGTGGTTCCGGATCTCAGTCTCCTCATCTGTGAAATGGGGCCAGCCTCACTGCTAACCTGGGAAGCAGGCGGGTCCACAGCTAATTTGTCTCCGAATCACCAGCACCCAGCAGTGTCAGGCATGCAAGAGGTGTTCAGTGGTGGCGAACAGACTGGAAGCTGTAGATCAGGTTTCAGAAAACTTTTTCTGTAAAGGGCCAGGGAGTAAATATTTTAAGGTTTGCTAGCCATACAACCTCTGTTGCATCTACCCAACTCTGTCGCTGTAATGCAAAAGCAGCCATAGACAAGGTGTAAACCAATGAGTGTGTCTGTGGTCCAGTAAGACTTTATTTGTAAAATCAACTGGTGGCTGGATTTGGCCATAGCTCTTGACCTCTGTGTAGCGAGGCCATGGCAGTCTTTGGATTCAGACAGCTAGGCTCAAATCCCAGTACCTCCACTCTTTAGCTTTGTGGCCTTAGGCAAGTGCCTTACCCTCTCTGAGCCTCCATTTCCTCCTCTGTAAAATGGAGGACACTGGCTTGTGCTTTCTGGTATTCCCCTCACCATACCTACTAGGGCTGGGCTCAGAGAAGGAGCTCAGGAAAGACATACAGATTGGCTAAAAAAATGACCTCTGACAATAATCACAACTCGAGTGTACTGCACTTTCAACTTACAGTACATTTCACATCCATCTCATTTCCTCCCCCCATCCCCTACAGAATGGGTACAGTATCATTATTATTATGCTCATTTTACAGATGAGAAAACCAAGGTCCAGAGAGACTTAGAGAGTCACCGTCCAAAGGTCACTTTCCAGAGGTCACTGTCTTTGTGTGTTTGGGCTGCCATAACAAAATGCCATAGACTGGGTGGCTTATAAACAACAGAAATTCATTTCTCACAGTTCTAGAGGCTGGAAAGTCAAGATCAAGGTGCTGGCGGATTAGGCGTTTGGTAAGAGCTCGCCTCCTCATAGATGGCTGTCTTTTCACTGTAACCTCACACGGCAGAAGAGGCTAGAGCGTTCTCTGGGGCCTCTTTCCTGAGGGCACTAATCCCATTTATGAGAGCTCTGCCCTCATGACCTAATCACCTCCTAAAAGCCCCACATCTCCTAATACCAAAACATTGGCCCTTAGGTTTCAACATGTGAACTCTGGGGGGACACAAACATTCAGTCTAGAGAGTCAAACAATCAGTAAGGAACAGAACAGGGATTCAGACCAGGTATTTCAGCAGCAAATCCTTGAATTTTCCACTCTACCAGAACTGTCATAAATAAACCTCCTCCCCAGTCTGTCTCCTCCTACCGTGGACAGTCAACAGATGGACTCCTGTACAGACACTTGGAAAGTATGTAGACCAGGGGCCTCTCTCTCTGTGAGAAGGGGCTACTGCTTATCTCCTCAGGTTTTGAGACTTACAGGCTAGAAATATGGGGTTCTTGGTTCTGTAGGGAAGATCCTGAGCTGAGTGAGCCGACTGGGGCTGGAGTCAGGGTGAGGGTAATGTGACATTGTCATAGTCTGAGGGGTCTCTCCTGGTGCAGAAAGGTAGTGAGCAGGCAGTTTTGACTCACTCAGAGATCAAGCTTTTACAATTCTGATAGAGAAGGGAACGCTGTATTAGTGAGGAGTAGCATTTGGCATCAAGTAACCAAGACCACCGAAAGCTAAGGCTTAACAAAAACAAAAACGAAACAAAAGATAAGGCTTATTTTTTTCGCATGTGCTGCAAAATCCAGGGTGGTCAGGGCTGGAGCAACAATTCCACAATGGCATCTTCTATCTTTCTGCTCGGCCAGGTGGCTCTGCAAGTGGCTTCCACCCTTAAGGTCACCTCATGGTCACGAGATGGCTGCTGGAGCTCCAACCATCAGGGTCACATTCTAGGTGAGAAGGAGAAGGGTGGAAGGGGTGCTTGCCAGATGAGTCAACTCCCTTTTAAAGGAGACTTCCTGGGAACCCCATCCAAGAAGAGAACAACTTTGGCTTTCATCTCATTGACCAGAATTGGTCACAGGGCTAGCCCTACCTATAAGGGAAGTTGGGAAATATGGATATAGTACCTTGCTGCCCCAATCAGGACCGTGCTAGCAAAGAAGAAGGGGAGAATGGATATAGGGTGGCTAAACCTCTGTCTCTGCCTCCTTCCCCTAATTTGCCATCTGTGTAAAGACCAGGGAAGGAAGGAAGTTGCCCAAGACCACACAGAAAGCTAGGGGCATGCCTGAGACCAGACCCCAAAGTTTCTGACTCTGAGTCAGATGCTTCTTCCACTGTCTCCATTGCTTCACTGTGTGGCCACACCTGTTCACAAATAATGTTATTATTTATCAAGCATTAACTATGTGCCAGGTACTATGCTAAAGGCTTTCCAGGCATGTTCCATTCAATCTGCTACCAATCATTTGAGGTGGGCATTACTATTATTCCCATTTTACAGAGGAAGAAGCTGAGGCTCAGGCAAGTGAGGTGACTGCTCCAGGTCCCAGAGCTCTTAAGGGTTGGCATGGGCTTGAAACCCAGGTTCCCAGCGCTGGCTGTGAGCAATTCAGTGCATGTGATTGAAATGAACCAGGGACATCCCCAGTAGGCTGTTGAGTCAAGGTGGTTCTCTCAGTGACCCTGTACCATCAGGAACACCCACAGACGGCCCCAACAGTCAGGCAGCAAGACACTCACCAACCGAGGGGGCTCCCGACTCCCCATCCACCTGGCCAGCCTCTGTCTCTGCAGCTCCTCATTCCAGCCAATTACCCCTAATGGAGTGATATGAAATGTAACTAACTTGGGGAAATATCTGTATACTTTAATTAAATCAGTTCACAATTAGCCATCTGAGTAATGAGGCTAAGGTGTTTTATCTCCCTGTGAGCCAGCGGGCTGGGGGAGCCAAAGGCAGGGGGATTTTGTGCCAATAGCGTGGTCCTAGTGACAAACTCCTTAGGGGTATGGAGGCAGGTGCTGGAAGCCCCAGGAGAGGATTTGGCCCAAATCCACTATGATTAAATAAATATAGCACCTCAGAGAGGAGCTACTAATTTGTGGGACTAAATTTTTAATGGCTACAGCCAGTTTTTCATACTAAAGAAATACCAGGGCCTTTGATCCAAACACCTCGTGGCAAAAGGCTAAAAATTACACATGTGCACTGTGTGGCCCCGAAGTCCCCAGACGTGGTAAATGCTTGGCTGAGCAGGTTGGCCTGTCCAGCAAGGGCTCCCTAAAGGCCTCCAGGGGCAGGGTCGGGACCAGGGTAGGGCGGGTGAGGCCTTTGCATTGGGTACAAAATTTAAATGGGTGCCAAAGTACTCAGCCATGAAATAATATTTTAATGCAACATATTTTATTTTATTTATTTTATTTTTTATTATTAATTTTTGTTTTGGGGTTTTTAATTGTTATGTATAACAATATAAAATAATGCTTGTCACTGTCAAAGAGTAAGGAACAAGGTAAAATCATCTGTAATTACACCACACAGATAACCACTGTTTACATTTTCCTTATTAAATACATTTTTAATACAGTATTTCAGTTTCATTTTATTATTTTTAAATATTTATTTATTTATTTATTTTTGGCTGTGTTGGGTCTTTGTTGCTGTGTGTGGGCTTTCTCTAGTTGCAGTGAGCAGGGACTACTCTTCGTTGTGCGGGCTTCTCATTGTGGTGGCTTCTCTTGTTGCAGAGCACGGGCTCTAGACTTGCGAGCTTTAGTAGTTGTGGCTTTAGTAGATGTGGCACGTGGGCTGTGGAGCGCAGGCTCAGTAGTTGTGGCTCACGGGCGTAGTTGCTCCGCGGCGTGTGGGATCTTCCCAGACCAAGGCTCGAACCTGTGTCCCCTGCATTGGCAGGCGGGTTCTTAACCACTGGGCCACCAGGGAAGCCCTAAATACATTTAAATAAAACAAAAATAAGATCGAATTAATTACTGTTGAAAATCTACTTTTCATTTAGCTATAAACCTTTAAAAAATCTTTCAAGGAATTATGTATTCTCTCATTTCATTTTTAAAAGATACACAATATCACATTGTATTGATTTCTCTTTTTTTAAAAATAAATTTATTTTATTTATTTTTGGCTGCGTTGGGTCTTTGTTGCGGCACACAGGCTTTTCATTGCGGTGGCTTCTCTTGTTGCGGAGCACGGGCTCTAGGCACACGGGCTTCAGTAGTAGTGGCACATGGGCTCAGTAGTTGTGGCTCACGGGCTCTAGAGCGCAGGCTCATTAGTTGTGGCGCACAGGCTTAGTTGCTCCGCGGCATGTGGGATCTTCCCGGACCAGGGCTTGAACCTGTGTCCCCTGCATTGGCAGGCGGATTCTTAGCCACTGCACCACCAGGCAAGTCCCTGTATTGATTTCTTTATCCAATCCTCTGTGTATAATGCAACATATTTTTAAAAAATGAAAATTAATGTAAAAAAATGATGATAAACAAAATTACAAAATTTAAATAAAGATGGGGTTAGTATCAATGCCATGCCATGCTGAGCCATATCAGAGTCTGGAGCCAAGGGGACAGTCAGTAATACTGATACTGTCTTTATTTAAAAGTTTGAGATTTTGTTCATTATGGACTTTTTTGCATTGATTTTGATTTTTTAAAATATTACATTAAAATATCGTGTATCTTGATTATTGTGGTTTTCGAGGCCTCCTTAAATTGTGTTCCCGGAGGTGAGGGCCTCAGTCTCCGAACCCTAGTCCCAGCCCTGCCAGCTGGGTTGTCCCTCAGAGTTTGTGTCTTATCTGGTAAAATGGCCATTCTGCGTGCCACTCCAGGACCCAGCTGGGTTCTTAGGGCCTCTAAGTTGCAGACTTTATGGGTGGCTGAGAACAGGGGTGACACTTGGAATCCTAGACCATTAAAGCAAAGTGCAGCCTCATGGTTGCTCCAGCAAGACCCGGAGACCAGAAGCAACTGGCCTGAAGCTACCCAGCAGCTTTGTGGTAGAGCTGGAAATCAGTTTCCTGGTTCCCTACAGGGCTTTTCTACTCGTCAGAGGAGAGAAGAGCCTTTAAGATGACCCAGGGTGAAAGGCATTGCAAGCCACCCTTCACATTGGGAGGTCCTAATAACATGACCCAGGGTGGATGGTGCTGACTGGCTAACCCAGTCCCCACACACAACCCCTTCTCTCTCCCAGTGACTGGTGCAGAGGTGACCATGTGACCCAGTTCTGGCCATTAAGACACAGAAGTCATTGGGTGGGGCTAATGGGGACAGACCCAGCTGATGTCCCTTTGGCCTTTTTTGCCTGTTCCTCTTCCCCCTTCATGTCTTGAGCTGGCCCTCTGTGTCTGGAGGTGAGCAGCTGCCCCGTGACCTTGAGGACAATAGCCAGACGCTAAGGATGGCAGGACAGAAAGAGAAGAGGAGCCTGGGTCCCGAGGCCCCTTTAACCCTCTGTTCCAGCCCTGGGCTGCCTACTGCATCCCTTTTACAGTGAGTTGAAATTAATGCTCTCTGCTCAAGCCACAATTAGCTGGATTTTCCGATGCTCACAGCTTGAATGCAATCCTAGCAGCTCTATCACCCATGGTGACAAGAGCAGCTTTTGGTGAAATTCATTTGATATTCACATGGCTCACTCCCTGCTAGTTGAGGTCCTTGCTCCCTGTCCCCTCCTCAGAGAAACCTTCCCTGACCACCCTGTCTAACACAGCAGCTCCCATCACTCTCTGTTCTTTTGCCCTGTTATTTTTTATGAGCCTTATCAGTCATTACCTGACATTACATTATGTAATGTTTTGTTTTTTGCCTCCTCCAACTGGAATTAGTTCTGTGCAGGCCAGGCTCTTCTGCCTTGTGTCATGGCTGTATCCCCAGTGCCTAGAACAGTGGTTGGCATGTAGTAGGTCCTCAATCGATATTGTTGAATGAATGGACATACTCTGAGCCAGTCGGGCCCTGAGCCTTTGCCTCTGACATCTGCCGGCTCTCGGTGGTGGCAAGTCAGCTTGGTCTCTGGAATTAGGATTTCCGCTTCCTCTCTGGCTCAGCCTCTCAGAACCAATGTGAATTCCCTCTGCTCCCCTGCCATGACACCCCTGGACACCCCAGATCCCAACCATCTTGACCCTGGGCTCTGCCACTGCCAGCCGTGTCTTACGGGACACCCACGCCGCCCATATCCAGTGGTGGCTGGGCACCCTCTTCCCCATCTTTCTTCATCCTCATTCTCAATGTCATTGTCCTTGTGGAATCCCAGGCAGTGACGACATTGCGTGAGAATTTCTGGATCTCCCGTTGACAGTACATCAAAAACCATTACCTCCTGGGGCTTCCCTGGTGGCGCAGTGGTAGAGAATCTGCCTGCTAATGCAGGGGACACGGGTTCGAGCCCTGGACTGGGAGGATCCCACATGCCGCGGAGCAACTAGCCCCGTGAGCCACAACTACTGAGCCTGCGCGTCTGGAGCCTGTGCTCCGCAACAAGAGAGGCCGCGATAGTGAGAGGCCCGCGCACCGCGATGAAAAGTGGCCCCCGCTCGCCACAACTAGAGAAAGCCCTCGCACAGAAACGAAGACCCAACACAGCCATAAATAAATAAATTAATTAATTCAAAAAAAAAAAAGCCATTACCTCCTGGTTCGGATTTCCAAGATGGAGCCTGCCTTGAAGAAAACAAAATGAATGGGTTTGGTGTGCCAGACCCCATTAACTGGCTACCCAGATTAATCAGTGGCAGAAATTCAAGGAAATTGCTAGAGCAAATTTAGGTGTCAGATTATTTGGGTCTCTTGATTGAGATTGGAAGAATAATTGAGGGTTCCATTTAATAAGCTTTGTTTACTAACCCCAGATCCTGTTTTGATATCTCTGCCTCAGTTACTTGGGCTAGGGCCACACTGAAAGAATAACTTTGACATTGTTGCTGATAGGAACTTCAGAGCACCTCCACCCGAATCCTTTCATTTTATAGGTGGAGAAAATGAGGCCTGGAGAGGGAAAGGAGCCTCCCAAGGTCCCCAGAAATTAGAGACTCAAAGCCAGGGCGCTTCTACTTCTGAGAAAACCAGCAGGAGATTCAAGGAGCCTCAGAGGACGTCCTTCTGACGTGGGACATCAGTGCATGCTGAAGGGGTTTAAAGAACTGAATCTCCTCATTTGTTAAGAAAATATGTGGACAAATATGATGGGCGGCCGGGGGGGCAGCGTGTCACTGACTCCAAGTACCTGAGTCTTCTTTGGAAGGTAAAAATGGCGCCCACATAGGTACCCACTTCTGCCAAGGACCCGTCTTTACCTGTAGTTACAGAGAACACCATGGAGCCAGAATATTCCAGGGAATCACCACGTGTGAGGGGCAGTCTGGAGAACCTTTCATGAGACCTGGAGTGGAGACTGGAATTGCCCAATTCTCTAGCAGCCAGGGCTAGAGTCCCGGTCTCCTGAGTCCCCAGTCAGGATCCTGTTCCCGACCCCACTCTGCCCAGACTCAGACGGTCGTCCTTGCAGTTGCCCCCCAGTTCCCAGCGGAGTCAGGGAACAGGGTGTGGAACAGGCAGTGAGTTGGGGAACCGGAGGAGGCAAGGAGAATCATGGCTGCGTGTGGTCAGGGAGATTTCCTCATGGATAAGGCGAGGCTCTGCCTGTGAAGAAAGAGCAGAGTTTATGGGCAGAGGGGTCTTTGTTATTCATGGAAACCAGTGGGTGCATGAGAGGTGTTCAGAGGAAATTCATTCATTCTGCACAGTTTTGGGGGAGCCTCTATTATGTGCCAAGTTCTTCACATAATCCATTTCTTCTAATCCTCGCAATAACCCTATGAAAGAGGCAGTAGTTTTACTTCCATTTGGGAGTTATGGAAAGAGGTACAGAGAAGTTAATTTGCCCAGGCTTACATAGGAAGTTATAGAGTTTAAACCCAGGAGTGGATGTCTCCTTCTACTATAAGACATGCAAATTACTCATCATTGGATTTCTAGGAATGGACTGTCACAGATGGGTGTGTGGGTGGGCTTACAAGAAAGGGGGCCCTGGTATCCCTGGGCCCCCATTATAGTTGGGCCCTGACTTCCTTTTTCCTGTGCAAGTCCTTCCAGTATTCAAAGAAAGCCTTCTGACTCCTCCAATCACTCATGCATTCATTCTTTTGACAAATATAACCACACCTTCTCGTCTCTCAGGTACTTTAGTGGATATTGGGGATGAAAAAGTGAAAAGGATGTGGTCCTTTCCCTCACAGTTGTCCACCAGGGACTAGATCTGTCCCAGTTTCCTTCTGTAGCTCAAGCTAGAAGGTTACTCATAGCAAATGACTGCAGCGTCCTGACCATCTTGGTCACTCATCCCAGAGTACTTAGTGGGTCCAGCACCACCACCATCTTTACCACACTTGCACTAATACCACCTAAGCTGGCACTAGTTCCTTTAGCAGCTATATACCATCTTTAATAAGGAATCAGCTTATGTATTATTAAAACCACAGAGAGGGACTTCCCTGGTAGCACAGTGGTTAAGAATCTGCCTGCCAATGCAGGCGACACAGGTTTGAGCCCTGGTCCGGGAAGATCCCACATGCTGCAGAGCAACTAAGCCTGTGCACCACAACTATGGAGCCTGCGCTCTAGATCTGGCGAGCCACAACTACTGAGCCCGCGAGCCACAACTACTGAGCCCACGCGCCACAACTACTGAAGCCTGCATGCCTAGAGCCCATGCTCTGCAACAAGAGAAGCCACCGCAGCGAGAAGCCTGCGCATCACAACAAAGAAGCCCCCACTCGCCACAACTAGAGAAAAGCCCGTGTGCAGCAATGAAGACCCAACGCAGCCAAAAATAAAGTAATTTTAAAAGAAAAATAAATAAAAATAAAACCACGGAGAATTTCAACAAGAACTTGCTGTCAAACCAAGTATTTCCCATCCTATGCTTAGCCAATTGACTGAACTTAAATGGAAAACTTTACATTTTTGTCTGTTAAATGTCAACATAATGCGTTCAGCCTATTTTTCATAGGCTGTTAAATATTTTTCCAACCTATATATATATATTTTTTTTTTTTTTTTCTTTGCGGTACGCGAGCCTCTCACTGTTGTGGCCTCTCCCGTTGTGGAGCACAGCCTCCGGACGCGCAGGCTCGGCAGCCATGGCTCACGGGCCTAGCCACTCCGCGGCATGTGGGATCTTCCCAGACCGGGGCATGAACCCGTGCCCCCTGCATCGGCAGGCGGACTCTCAACCACTGTGCCACCAGGGAAGCCCTCCAACCTATATTTTATCACTCAAGTGTTTCTGCCATGCCTGGAAATGTGGAAAGTCTGCTTTTAAGAGTCTTCATTCAAGGCAGTAAAATGTAGAGTAGAACAGAGTTAAGGATGGCCGCTACGACATTTCACCAGAGGACTCCTCCCAATCAATTGTGCCATGTTCTTTGTGTGGGGTTTATTAACCAGCTGTGAATCTGTATATCTAAACTCTCATCTTGCCCCATCTCTCCATTTTGTTCAAAGGCTAACAAGAAAGACAAAATGCAGGAATCAAAATGCATTATGTGTAAAGCATCCCATCAGAAGGGAAACCAGGTGCACTTGGCATGGCTTTGCCTAGTGAATCCCCACTCATTCCTAGTGGTCTCCAATTCTGTTTTTCTAACTGCCTGTAAACTAGGGGAATATCATCCGTTGCAAAAGGAAGTTCTGTAAAGGGAAGCAGCAACTTGACAGACCAAGGATGACATGATTCCATTGCAGCAGGAGACCCAGCTTCCCCCACGAGCAGCAGGAGGAAGTACAGACATGGTAGATACTGGCAAAGGAAGCTACATCAGGGACAGTGTGCCAAGAACAAAACCACAGGAGGTTTTCTACGAGAGCACAATTTAAAAACCGAAGCTGCAAAAGATAGTAGAAACAGGATGAGCTGGAACATTTGCTCTCATCTCGGGATCCAGCCCACGCAAGGCTGCTAGGACTGAAGTGTGCAGCCCTGCACCAAAGGCAGGTTATATACAAGAAGACATCATGCAGCACTGGTTCTTCTGGGAGCTAAGGGTACCAGAGGGAACATGACAGCAGCCAGAGCTGTGGGGTGTCTTCAGGAGCAGCTCCCCTTGCCGTCACTGAAAGGAGCTGGCTTTTGAATACAGCTGTGTCCCCTCAAGTCCTGGTTAATTGCCACCTAGGCATCCTACCTGCAGATCTCACTACAACTGCCAGAGGCGGTATTTGCCATAATTGATAAAGGTTGGGTTTTCCAAAACACACCACCTGGTGGCTGCTGTTGGAATCACAGGACCAGTGTTAACAGATAAGCATTGGTAAGGATAGCAATGCAAAGGATGAAACATTCCAATTACAAGCGAGCATGCCAACTTGCTTTAGTGTTTGTCACAGTAGCCATAAACAATTAGAGTCACAGTAGCCATAAACAATTCCAGGTGGTGAGAAAAACCACTTGTGGAGGGGAAACAAAAAAGACCCATGGAAAGACATGTTAATAGGAGTGTTTGTGTGTGTTGGGGATGGGTGGAGGGGTTGTCCAGACAAGACAGAAGCCAAGAGGGAGAAATTTAGAAGGAAAGGAAAATGGGCCAACTTAAGGAGATTGGAGGAGTTCCCGATCTGTGTTAGACCTCAGTGAATTCTGTTACTCTTAAGGGTCTCCCTCACTTTACCACTTAATTTAATTCAACAAGCCTGTATTGAACACAGAAGTGCTTCACAAGAGGTGGGCGGTCCTGAGCCATCAGGAAGAGGTAGGTGTCCTCAGCTCTTCCTCAGGCTACTCAGAGAGTTTAGCCCCTGAATTCTGTGACATGCTTGGGGTCTTGGGGAAGATGTCTTCCTACCTCACGCATTAAAAACAAAAATTTTTTTAATTGGGTAAAATACATATAACGTAAAATATACTACCTTAACCATTTTTAAGTGCATAGTTCAGTAATTTTAAGTACATTCACATTGTTGGGCCGCCATCACCACCATCCATCTTCAGAACTCCACTCATCTTCCCAAACTGAACCTCAGTAACTATTAAATACTAACTCCCCATCCCCCCTCCTCCCTGCCCCGACAGCCACCATTCTGCTTTCTCTCTCTATGATCTTGACTATTCTAGGTACGTCATGTAAGTGGAATCATACAATGTTTTTTTGTGTGTGTGTGTGACTGACTTACAGTCACAGTGTCTCCAAGGTTCATTTATGTTATAATTTGTGTCAGAATTTCCTCCCTTTTTAAGGCTGAATAATATTCCATTGTATGGATATATCACATTTCATTTATCCGTTCATCCCTTGATGGACACTTGGGTTGTTTCCACCATTTGGCTATTGTAAGCAATGCTGCTATGAACATGGGTGTGCAGATATCTGTTTGAGGCCCTGCTTTCAGTTCTTTTAGGTATATACCCAGAAATGAAATCACTGGATCATGTGGTAATTCTATTTTTAACTTTTTGAGAAACCACCATTACTGTTTCCACCACAACCTCATGCATTTTTGTGAGGAAATGCCAACCCTACTCAAGCCAAACACAAAGTCCCCCAAGGAATGAGAGTTGGAGAATTCCTGAGGTGGAACTCCATCTCCAGGTGGGAAGGAAGGGCTTGTGTTTTTCCAAATTCACCTCTTGCTTCTCTCCCTCGTAACGCCCACCTTGGACATGACTAGCACCCATATATTTAAGCCAAACTTCAAATCCACCAAGGCTGGCTTGGAGAAGAACCTTGACTTTCTTGGTGGATTGGAAGGGTTAGGTGATGCCCTCTGTCCACATGAAGCCTAATCCTCTTGACCCTGGGGAATTTGGGGTCCATACTGAGGACTCAGCAGAAGCAGAAGGAAAATCAAGCCTTAGTGTTGAAGGAAAGACCCACAAAACTATTATCTCCTACCCTCACAGCACCTGCCTTGCTGGTAAGGAGGACAGCTCCTCTTGGAACAAAAAAAAAAAACCAAAGAGCTCATTCCTGCCATTGCTCAATGTCCCCTGCAGAGGGCAGCCTGGCACAAAGGAAAGTCCAGCTTTGGAATCAGAGAGACCTGAGTTTGAATCCTTCCTCTGGTGCTTACTGGTCATATTACCTTAGACGTGTTTCTCAATTTCACCAAGACTCATTTCAGAGTGCACAAGACCAGCGATGATCATGTCGACTTTTTCACCGTTGTTGTAAAGATGACATGACACGACAGGTGTCGAGTGCCAAGTGCAGCCCCCAGAACATAGGGGTTCCACGGATGTTACTTTTCTTTCTTCTTTCCTCACCAGTCTTTTCTCAATTATTGACTTTGTTCATGTTCCTCCAGAGTTTTCACCTCTCCAGGCTACCAGGGCCAGTCTTTGGGGGCTGTTCTCACCACCAGTGGCTCCGCCTTCGATTATTTCCAGTTGAATTCTTGGTCCAGCTGGTCTTCTCCAGATTAGCTCAGACACATCCCTCTCAGGCCTCCCAATTCAGTGACGGACTGGGGCATGGGGAGGGGCACCACCCCCTGTTGGGCCTAATTCCAAGATAAGGCAAGTGCTCTTTGCTCCACCATCTCCTCTGGCTACCGGCTCTGTGTGAGGGGAGGTTGCCCAACCCAGGCGAGCACAACTAGCCCAGCCCCGACCTTGTCTGGCTTTTGTTAGATTGTGTTACAATCTTAACGTTACTTAACCGTAGAGGACTTTGGGGTGTGTGTGTGTGAGTCTGTGTGTTAATAGCAATTTGTGATAGATGCCATTGGCTCCCGCACATTCAATAACGCCCACACTCACAAAAAAAGGAAGGGGGGAGGGGAGTCATTTTTATGGGCGATAACATAACTGCTTGCGATTTGGCTATTCATTGTATCTTTGGCATTTTATGTGCTGCATTAGCAGAGGCAATTTCATGCATATGGATATAATGCATTAAGTGGAGGCATTTAAATATAGTGAAACTAATTTTACGATGATTAGTTGAAGGAAAACATTGCATTCGTATCATCTATATAGAAGCCAATTTGCATGAAAATGCCCAAAGTTGCTATGCCAACATTTTCCGTGCTGCTGGTCGGGGTCGTCTCCGAGTCAAGACTTCGTATTAAAAATCGGTCTCCAGTGCCCATGTCTTTTAATTCATTGCAAGCTGTAGGCCATTTGCTCACAAAGCGCTCGCAGTAAAACAAATGAATAGCTAAAATACTCATTTGCATGATTCCCGTTTGAAAACGATTCCCCTGAAATTAAAAAAGCGTGTTACTCAGTTGTGAAGATGGATGGGCCAGTGAGGCGGGCAATTAATATTTTCGGCGTTCTGTTTAAAGCCCTCCCAAGACTGAGAACAGCACATGCTAGACAAATTGGGCCCCAGAACAGTTTTAGGGCCTCAGCGGCAGCAGCTTGCTTCCACTGTCTCCCCTTTATTGTCTCACATTATGCAGTAATTAAAACTATTTACCATTCCTACTTATCCGCCATCTGCTACCTCGGGAGGTTCCTCTTCTTTAGAAAGCTTCTTAAAAGCAGCAAGAAGAAGGGGAAGGCTTGGCCCTGACTGTGGAAAGGGGCTTCGGGGGTCTTTCCTCTCCTCCCGGCCGTGTCCACCTGTCCCTCCGTGAGAGGAATGAAGGAATGATGGAAGAGGTCGTGTAGTGATGCTGAGTTTCTGAGTGAGTTGGTCTTCGGTGGTGGAAGGGCTAGAGCACAACTTTCTTCCTCTTTTAGAGGGAGTCCTGGCTTAGATCTGAGGTGATCTAGGGGGAGCAGAGGCCTGGATCTTCTCACCAATGACTGCAAAGGTCTGGGGGTTTTGGCCATGTGGTTGGGGTCTGGGGCAAAGTCACCCACTACAGTTGTTCAAGTTGTTCACTGCACAAGTGTGCCCAGCCCAGGGGGCTATAAAGGCTGCAGTCTCTCCTGTGACCCATGCACCAGTCTGAGGTCCTGCGGGGCCGTGTCTGCCCCAAGGGGGTGCCTTCTCTGGATTCACACAAAGGTACTCTATAACCTCACTGTGGCCTCGTCTGAGAGAAACCATTTTGAAAGCAACCAAGTTGCTGCCTCTGTTCTGTGGTGACTGATGCCTCCCAGACTGGTTCAAGCCTGGGACCCGGCCCTGCACAGTCTTAACGTTTGTTTGCCGAGGCTGAGCTAGGATTGTCCAAAGAGCAGCGTCTTCTGCGAACATTTCCATTTCCTCCTGGGCCCAGCCCCCAGAGCCAGCACAGACAGAGGAACCAAACTCGGCCGGAAATGGGGACTGACCCTCTCAGCAGGACAAAGGGTGGACCCGGAGCTTGCAGACTTGTGGCCAGTGGCTGCCCCGGGAGGACCGCGTCTGCATGGAGAACGCCTGCTGCTTCCTCTTCTCTCCAGAGCCTGCCTGGTGCTGGGCACATAGCAGGTTTTCCAAAGTACTTGTTGAGTTAAGCCAACAGTGAAGCTTTCAGTCTTGACGTCGCTGCCCAGTCACGAAGCCTCCTCTGCAGCTTCATCCCGGCTCACATCTTGCCTTCTTGATAGTGTTTTTCTGGAACTTAACCAGAGGGTTTGGATTTGCCTAGAACTCGGCCCCTTGGCTGTGACTTTTCTGAATCCACTCCTCACGGGAGGCCTCGGGGCCACGCACGCGGCACACGCGTCTGCCCTAGGCCTGGAACCCCCTCCCATGTCTTCTCTCCTGTAACTTCACCTCTGCTTTTCCCCGTTCCTAGGACATGGGACCTTACTTGCCTAGGTCCATAGAGACGGCTCTCTTGGCCTCAGCTAACTTTTGTGGGTTGGCGCTTGGCCTGGTTGTCACAGTCTCCCTCTCCAGGTGACTCTGGAAGCTCTGGGCAGATCAAGAGCACGTGCCTGGCCATTCATAAGGAAGTGATAACGCTTTACGGACAGTGTTGGTTTGGGCTCCACCAGGAAAGGTCAATTTCAGACCAGAGCTTTGTCGAGCCATGGTGTGGACTGTCTCTGAAGTTAGTGAGTTCCATGTCCTTGTCACTAAAGATACGATGGCATCTGGGAGTCACACATTGGAGTCTCCACCCCCAACACAAAGACCCCTTCTAGGCACTGGGAGCTCTCCCGCTGTCTAGACTAACCAGAAACTCATGCTCACTAAAGGGACAGAAAAGGACCGGTGGTGAATGGTGTGGGTTATATAATTAAAGTAAATAAACACATATGTGGGGAAAAGGACAGACTTAACCTAGAGGACACTTCTCTTTAAGGCTTGGCCACAGTCAGGAAGGGAACCAGGGGTGCTTTCTGGGGCCTCTTAAATGCTGTCACATCAGCAGCCACTTATACCACCAACAGGAAACCTGCTTCCTGCCCAAGCCTCAGCCACGATCTCCCTGGGCTCCTATGGACCGGCCAGGAAGCCCGAGGCAGCCAGTGTGCTAGAAAGGGCACTGATCTTGGAGTCCATAGTCCTGGGTTGGAATCTCTCCTCGGCCATCAGCTGTCTGACCTGAGAGCAGTCATCCAAACTCACTACCAGTCTCCGTTTTCTCTATTAAATGGGGTTTCACGCCTGTCTTTTTTTTTTTTTTTTTTTTTTTTGCGGTACGCGGGCCTCTCACTGCTGTGGCCTCTCCCGTCTTGGAGCACAGGCTCCGGACGCGCAGGCTCAGCGGCCATGGCTGACGGGCCCAGCCGCTCCGCGGCATGTGGCATCTTCCCGGACCGGGGCACGAACCCGTGTCCCCTGCATCGGCAGGCAGACTCTCAACCACTGCGCCACCAGGGAAGCCCCACGCCTGTCTTTTGACAGGTTGTCTTTTTTTTTAATAATCTTTAAAAAAAATTAACTTTTGGCTGCGTTGGGTCTTCATTGCTGCGCGCGGGCTTTCTCTAGTTGCGGCGAGCGGGGGCTACTGTTCGTTGTGATGCGCGGGCTTCTCGTTGCAGTGGCTTCTCTTGTTGCGGAGCACGGGCTCTAGGCACTCAGGGTTCAGTAGTTGTGGCTCGCAGGCTCTAGAGTGCAGGCTCAGTAGCTGTGGCTCATGGGCTTAGTGGCTCCGCCGCATGTGGGATCTTCCTGGACCAGGGCTCGAACCCATGTCCCCTGCATTGGCAGATAGATTCTTAACCACTGTGCCACCAGGGAAGCCCTGACAGGTTGTCTTGAGTCCATCAGTTAACACTGTATTTCAGTGCCTAGTCTGTATCCTCAGAGCAGGTGTGTGCCTTCTTGGAGCAGGTGGACTCATCTTTGTACACTGGAGAAGCTCTGCAGGCGTAGGCATGTGAAATGTCAGCTGCCCTTAGCTTATGCCTGAGCATCATCGAGCTCTGCAATTCAGAGCCAGGCACTTGAAAGACAGGACCTGGGGTGGAGGAAAGACAGTACAGTTATACCCGTATCTAACATTGCTGAGGACCCCCTGTGTGCCAGGCCCTGTGCTAGGCCCTTCATGTGAGTGACCGTCTTGAATTCTTAGGGTCTTTATTCTATTAATGGAAAAATTGGGGCTCAGAGGATCCGGGTTGAGTCCCAGAGTCCAGTGCTCTTCCTAACTTGCTGTGTGACTTTGCTCACATTACTTGCCCTCTCTGAGCCTCCATCTCCCCGTTTCTACCCCACAAGTGCTGCAGTTCTGCATCCAACACTGCCTTTCAAATCCTCCACTGGCTGCTATGCTGTATCTCCTGGCAAATCATTATAATTATTACTCTGAAGCTTTGTTATTTTTATTTTAATTAATTAATTAGTTTATTTATTTATTTATGGCTGCTTTGGGTCTTTGTTGCTGCACACAGGCTTTCTCTAGTTGTGGCGAGTGGGGGCTTCTCTTCGTTGCTGTGCACGGGCTTCTCATTGCGGTGGCTTCTCTTATTGTGGAGCACGGGCTCTAGGCACGCGGGCTTCAGTATTTGTGGCACGTGGGCTCAGTAGTTGTGGCTCACAGGTTTAGTTGCTCCGTGGCATGTGGGATCTTCCCGGACCAGGGATCGAATCTGTGTCCCCTGCATTGGCAGGTGGATTCTTAACCACTGCGCCACCAGGGAAGCCCCTGTGAAGCTTTGTTATTAAGATGTGAGCAAGAGAAAAGCATTCCTAGTCGCTGAAGTAGACATCAGTGAGAGTAAACCGGGAAGCAGGAATCAGGAAACAAGATGGGGGAAGGGCAGAAAATGCAAAATCAAACCCAGGGAGACCTTCACCTGCTTCAAATTTGGAGGGATTGGCCAGAGGCAAAGGAGGAAAAGCCAGCCCCACTTAGTAACCACCACTAAAGATCAATACTGGACCAAAATAGAATCCCACGTAGGAAACGATCTTGCTTCACAGCCCCAGGAAAAAAAAAAAATTAACATAGAGAAGCCATTTAAAGCAGAAAAAATATTTGTATGTAAAAGGAAATATTTTAGGTAGGAGTTGAATACCAAATGATTTTGGGTCTCTGTGGGGAGTAATGAGGCATAGCAAACACACAATTCTATATGCATGTAATATTATCATCGCACGCCTTGGAAAGCTTTTAAATCACAGAAATGCAGTTAGGGACCATTGTACAAAATAAACATCCCACTTGGTGTGTTGCCTGCCCCAAGTTCCTTGATCTAGAGCAGGACTGCCAGATTTTTACAGCCCCATAAATTAACGTGGTGCTGATTTGATTGAGCTAAATTAATAAGACTTGTGCTTTGTTGCGAAATAACCATTACAGTATGTTGTGGGGAAGCACTGCCGATAAGGAAATTACCGCCTTTAACAATCCCACTGAAGTTTCATGGAGGATTTCAAAACTGATTTTAATTAAAACAAAAGCCGATGTGTGGCAATAACGTGGGCGTTAAGGAGAGAAAATGCAAAATGTCTTTTTAAATCCATTTTAACATGTCTTAAGGACTGGATGATCGATGTGGCGAGAGCTGGAGGCTGACACTGCGCTGGTACCCGGCCTGCGCTGCCTGCTTCAGCGACGGTGGTACCTTGGGCCCAGCCTCGGGCCTCTGTGCTGGCTCTCCACTTCTGGCTGAGGGCTCATCTCCTGAGTTGGGGCTCCAGGCAGAGGACTCCTTTTGCAGGTGCTTTCTCAGACCTTGGCAGAGTCCTGTTCTCCTGGCCACTCCAAGCTGGAGTCAAGGCTGGCAGGGCCGTAGCCCCCAGGCCTGGCTCTGGCCTTGAAGACCAGGCTCCCTCCTGTTCCTTGCTCGCCTGTGACCGGCTGCCAGGGCGCTGCCGGTGCTGAAGGTAGCCTCTGGAAACCCTGAGGAGCAAGGGTTTTAAATAAGAAAGAGCTGGAGTATGGCAGCAAGAGGTAGGGCAAGTGCTTGAGGAAACCGGGGCAGAGCAGTCAGGCCAGGCACCTGCAGACAGGGCAGCTAGGGCCAGCCCAGGAGGACTTTTTGACAAACAGCCACCACTCTATCACCCTACCACCCAGTCACCCCACCACCCACTGGACTGGACCATCCCATTTCTTGTTTTGGTTTCTTCGATCGAGAAAACACCTGCTAATGGCAGGTTGGGTTATTTAGATCAACCCTCATGGTAGAAACAACTAGAAATGCTGAATAAAATGAAATATATTTTCTTAAAAGCATTAAAGAGCTGACAAGATGATAAGAAGCTACAAGGCTAACAGCTAAGTGAGAGTGGAAACTCCGAAAGCACTGAAGCTATAATACTTATACCCTGTGGGCATTTGCCCAACCAACAAACTTTAGTTTCGGTCTTGACGTGGCTGAGGGTATCTGGGGAGAGAAGATAAAACTCAGGGCTCACCAGAGATGCAGAATCTAATGTTGACAGGATGTCCTCCTTCATAAAGGTGAGACTCCAAAGGGAAACCCTCAGGGTTAAGTGTGAATCAGAAGAAAGACTGCCTTACCCCTTGCACAACCAGGGACTGTAAGAAGGGTTGCCTTAATTCTGAGCAGGGCAGGCGGGAAAAGAGCCATTCCTGAAAAGTGGATTTGCAGCCTGAGTCTATATCGCCTGAATGGTCAGAATAACTACAGCCATGAACTTAATTCAAAGTGTCTGGGCTTCCCTGGTGGCGCAGTGGTTAAGAATCTGCCTGCCAATGCAGGGCACACGGGTTTGAGCCCTGGTCCGGGAAGATCCCACATGCCACAGAGCAACTAAGCCCATGCACCACAACTACTGAGCCCACGCTCTAGAGCCCACGTGCCACAACTACTGAGCCCGTGTGCTACAACTACTGAAGCCTGCATGCCACAACTACTGAAGCCCGCACGCCTAGAGCCCGTGTTCTGCAACAAGAGAAGCCACTGCAATGAGAAGCCGGCACACCGCAATGAAGAGTAGTCCCCGCTCACCACAACTAGAGAAAGCCCACGTGCAGCAACAAAGACCCAATGCAGCCATAAATAAATAAATAAACAAATCTATCTATCTGTCTATTAAAAAACAAACAAAACAAAGTGTCTTGGATTGGTAATGTCTTTATGGTACCTGGCAGAAGTAAATACAGATCTTCTCATCCCAGACCTCCAAAAATTGCCAAAAATAATTTTCCAAGGAAAATGAACAAAAAAATAACCGAGTACACAAGGAAGCAAGGCTCCAGAAATGAGAACCTGAGGAAACAGCAGAAACAGATCTACATGATTTCAGATATTGGAATAATCAGATACAAACTATAAAACAATGGTGCTTACTATTTGAAAGGAGTAAAAAGATAATGTCTTCAGGGAGCAGAAAAATGTTAAAAAAGAGAATGAGAGAGAAACTTAGATTCTAAAAAGAAGGAAATATTATATTTAGAAACAAAATCATAATAATTGAAGTAAACACTCAGTGGATGTGTATAATAGCAGATTAGACATAGCAGAAGAGAGAATCAGTGAACTAGATGAATGCAACAGAGAGAAAAGGAGATGGGGAATAGGAAAGAGGAATTAAGAGATATGGGAGATAAAATGGAAAGATCTAATATACCTGAAATCAGAGTTCCAAATGGAAAATAGTAAGAGAATGGGGAAGAGGCAATTATTCAGGAAATAATGGCTAAGAATTTCCAGACCTGAAGAAAGATATTGATTGATAGCTTTAGAAGCTGAATGAATCCCGTGAAGGTCAAATAAATGAAATTCACGTGTAGATTAATCATAGTGAAACTGGAAAACACCAAGGACAAAGAAAAGCTTTCTAAAGCTGCCAGAGAAGGGAAAAAACAGGTTACAATCTATTCAAAAGAAATATCTAGATTAGCAGCTGACTTTCAGCAGCAACTGTGGGAGCCAGAATAATAGAATAGCTTAGCATACGTTGATTTGAAACAACCACTGACATAGAATTGTGTAGTCAGTGAAAATTTCTTTCGAGGATAAAGTAACATTAGGGCTTTTCAGATAAAAAAGAAGAAAAAAACTTGCCATTAGCAGTGCTGCCTCTAAAGGCAAAGCCAAAGGTTGTACTGAGGGGAGAAAGAAAGTGATCCCAGCAGGAGGAACTAAAGTGTATAAAGAAATGAAGAGCACAGAAACTGGTAACTGTGTAGATAAGACTCAATGAACATCAACTGCTTTAAGCTATAATAATAGTGTTGTGTGAGATTTTAAAATATAGACTTTAAAATATAAAAACACATAAGTCAGAGGTAAAATGGATTTAAAGTGTTCTAAGATGCTTGTAGAGTCTAGGAGGAGGGTAACGGTATGGATTAATAGTAGCTATTGATAAATTTTGAACACATGTTCTTGTAATTTCTAGGTTAACTATTGAAAGAATAGAAACAGAATATACCTTTTGAACTAATTAAAAGAGCAATTCTGAATGGTCAGAAATATTCCATTAATCCAAAAAACATAAGAAAGGAAAGTAAAAGAACTATAGAAAAAGTGGAGTAAATAGAAAGCACAAAATAATGTAGTAGAAATAAATCCAAATATATCAAGAATTACATTAAATGTAGGTGGAGTAAATGTTCCAGTTAAAAAACTGAATATTATCAGGCTACTTAAAGAATACTAGAAAAACATATAAAGTGCAAGAATACATCCAAATGGCTGAAAAAAATCATATCGTGTAAATGCTTACTGAAAGAAAGCTGGTACAGCTATATTAATATCAAACAGCATAGTCTTTAAGGCAAGAAGTATTATTAAAGATAAAGAGGGCCTTTGAACAACCAAAAAAAATGAACAAAATACAGCTACATGCCAAAGCATGTATGAAACTCACACATGTAATGAGTGAAAGAAGCAAGACACCAAAGAATCATTGCAGTACAGTTCCATTTACATGAAGCTCAAAAAACAGAAAACATTAAACTATATTGTTTAGTGGCTCACAATTAGTGGTAAAATGATAAAGAAAGGCAAGAAAATAAAAAACATAAAAGTCAGCATAGTGGTTATATCTTGGGGGAAAAGCAGTTGTAATCACAAAGGGGCACATAGGAGTTCAGGGGTGCTGACGAAGTTCTAGATCTAGTAATCTGGATGATGATTGCTCAGGTATTCATTTTATAATTACACTGCTTTACACTGTATATATGTATTTAATGTATGTTTGCATGATTTATTTCCCAATTGAAAAAAATTGGGCAATCTGAGTTCTAGACCCTGTTCCATCATGTGATGTCCGTGGATTCTTTGGTATTCCTCCCGTCAAGAGACGGAACCAAATTCTCCTCCCCTTGAATGTGAACTGGACTTAGTGACTTGTTTCTTACAAATCAAATAAAATGGATGTGATGATATGTGACTTCAGTGACCAGGCCATAAAACAATTCCTCATTGTTTGTTTTCTCTTGGAGCTCTTCTTCTGGGGGAAGCCATGTCATGAGGAGACTCAATCAGCCTATGGAAAGGTTCATGTGATGAGGAACTTGGGCCGTCAGCCAACAGCTAAGTGAGTGAGCTTCCTTGGAAGCAGATCTTCCAGCCCCAGTCAAGACTTAGATGACTCCATCCCCTGCCAACATCCTGATTGCAATTACATGGGAGACCCTGAGTCAGACCAACCAGCTGAGCTGTTCCCAAATTCATGTCATACAGAAACTATGAGTCAATAAATATCTGCTATTTCAAGCTGTTGAGTTTGGGGATAATTTGTTACGCAGCAAGAGATAACTAATACACATCACTAATTTGCAGTGTAGCCAAGTTGCATTTCCTTTCTGGGTCTCAGTTTTCTCACCAGCGTGGTGGAGAAATTGGACTAGATTATGAATGGCAAATATATTTCATCCTGCCATAGAAATGCCAATCAGTTGGTACAGTGTGAAGGATTCTGAGACTTGCCCTACATCAGGGTGTCCAAGTGCAGTAGTTGACTGGAGGAGAGCAGGAGAGTAGCAGCTAGTTTACCGTGTGTATTCTGCCCTAGACTAAGGGAGCACTAAGTCCACAGAAGGGAAATCATCTCAATTTTCCCCCCTTACTAGATACAACTCTGTTGGAAGTCCGAAATCCTTAGCATAGCAGTGATAAAAGAAGTCCGTTTCCTTCTAACACAGGTGCTTTGTCCTCCCAAGTCCTCATGTCTGAAATCACTCAACTAAGAAACATTGGCCAGGGCTCTGGAAATGAACCTGGGATCAAATCTTGTCTGTCACTTAATAGCTATGTGACCTTCGGTGACTTACTTCATCTCTCTTAAGCCTCAACTTCCTCACCTGTAAAATGGAGATTTCATCAAGGATTGAATGAAACTCATGGTAACTAGCCCATCTGTTCATCAGGAGTCATTGGCTCAAACACCATGAGCCCATCCTTGAGCTAGGGATGTCTCGAGGGATATAAAGAAGTAGCCCAGGGCTTCCCTGGTGGCGCAGTGGTTGAGAGTCCACCTGCCGATGCAGGGGACACGGGTTCGTGCCCCGGTCCGGGAGGATCCCACATGCCGTGAAGCGGCTAGGCCCGTGAGCCACGGCCACTGAGCCTGCGCGTCTGGAGCCTGTGCTCCGCAACGGGAGAGGCCACAACAGTGAGAGGCCCATGTACCGCAAAAAAAAAGAAGTAGCCCAGAGTCCCTGCCTTCAAAGAACCTGCTGTTTATTTGAGGAGACAAATCCTGGCTACATGCTACTATCAGAGAACCTTTCAAGCCAGTACAAGCACAGTGCCTAATTGGCTGCATATGCTCTAGTAGTTCTCAAAGTGTGGTCCCCAGATCACCAGCATCAGCATCACCTGGGGACTTGTTAGAAATGCAGATTCTCAGACCCCACCCAGACCTATGGAATCAAAAACTCTAGGGGTGGGGGACAGCAATCTGTGTTGTAACAAGCCCCCTCGGTTATTCTGATGCATGTTCAAGTTTGAGAACCCCTGTACTAGGAGTTCAGGAGACAGAGGGACCAGGAGAGGACTAATGGAGGAACTGGAATTTGAATGCATAGGAATGATTAGAATTTGGATAGACGGAAGAAAGGATGAACGTGGTTTCAGGTAAGGGCAACAGCTGAGCAAAGGCAAGGAGATGGGACAACTTGGCATGTTCTGGACCCAGTGGGGAAAGCAGCTGGATGGTACAGAGTACAGATGTTGGAAAGAGCAAGAGCTAGGTTCGGGTAAGGGGGGCCTAAAGTGCCAAGCAAGGAGCTTGGCCTGGACTGAGCAGGCCACAGGGAGTCCTTGCAGGTTTTTGAGCCGGAGAATGACTGCAGTTTGGCACCCCATTTAGACCCACCAGCCAGAGTCCTTCCCTAAGTCTCACTGGGCTCCTGATGCAGAGCAATGCCTCCATCTATCAGCATCCTCTAAAGCCGAGGAAACCCTGCTGCCAGGAAGCAGTGAGGAGGCTGTAAGGGAGGAGGTGGCCCAACAGCAGCTACATGGCTCCCACCTGCAGAGGACCTCCCAAGCCCCAGCCTAACATGGGCCTTTGCAGGTATTGAATTATGGATGCAAATTGCCCAGAAATAATTGCAAACATTATCGCCTCCCACACGTGTGTCCTCTGCGAGGCTGCAGCAATAGATTTTGTTGCTTCAACTCTCCAGGGTCGATATAAATCAGAGCTCTCACATTAACAGTGGGGCACGCAACCTGCGGAGAGGGAGAATCCCATCTGCAAGGCCTAAAAGTGACAGACCCCTCAACTGTGTGCATTGGTTACCCTCAACTTTTCCTTTTGCTTGATCTATTCCACCCGTCCCTATTAAATAACTAATTATTTAACATCTTCTAAATCTTTGTTATATATTAGAACAGGCAGGACACAAATGAGTGCTTTTAATAATATAAAAGCCCATTAGCTTCATTTACTGTTGATGTTAAAATAAACATGAGGCAATTTAGATATACTATTCCAATTTCACGGAAACTTTGAGTTTTTCTTGTCTAGTCACATAATTAAGGGAAAAACTACTAATGATATTAAGTTTGTACAGTGTTAATGACAGAAACAGGCACAAGCTGAAATTACAGCCATTAATATGAAAAAATAAAATATTTAACAGGGAAGATAGATGAGTGCAATTTTAATAAACTAAAATGAAGAAAATTCATTTTAGTAAGTTCCACAGTCTTTCACATGCTACCATTACACAAGCTGTCTAATGTATTATTTTTGTGGTCTGGATTATTTGTCGATGGTCCAGAGGAATGCCCTGGTTTTTGCGTATTGTTTTGTGGACGATGAAGATTTTGCTTTTGTTTCATTCTTTTCCTTTTCCCTTTGCTCTGCCACCAGGCCCCAAATGGAAAAGGCTTTATTTACAGTGTGTGCTTTGACAGACAGACCTTACGAGCGACCTGTAGGTGAGATGCAAGGGGGGCATCATGCAACCTCCTGAGAGGGCCTAGCAGTGGCCGCTGACCGCCAGGGCCTGGGTGGTTACAGGGGCTGAAGTGTTGGGGTTGCCTCACAGGTGACAGTTGTCTCCAGAAGGAGCCCTTTTGTCTGGGCGGGGCAGATTCTGCTCCATCTTCAGCTTTCCTCTCTGGATGTGGACCTTGCCACTTGTAGTGGGTTGAATAGTGTCCTCCCCAAATTCTTATCCACCTGGGACCCCAGAATGTGACCTATTCAGAAATGGGGTCTTTGTAGAAGTGTGATTAAGGTGAGGACTGAGATTGAGGTGGGCCCTAAATCCAATGGGAGACAGAACAGACACACAGAGACACAGAGGCGAAGGCCAGGAGAAGACAGAGTGGAGATTGAACAGGTGCTGCCACAAGCCAAGGAATGACTGGGGCCACCAGGTCCAGAAGAGACAAGGGTTCTCCCGTAGGACCTTCAGAGGGAGTGTGGCCCTCCTGACACCTTGATCTCAGACTGGCCTCCAGAACTGTGAGAGAATACGTGTCTGGTGTTTTTTGTTTTGTTTTGTTTTGTTTTTTTGCGGTATGTGGGCCTCTCACTGTTGTGGCCTCTCCCGTTGCGGAGCACAGGCTCCGGACACGCAGGCTCAGCGGCCATGGCTCACGGGCCCAGCCGCTCCGCAGCATGTGGGATCCTCCCGGACCGGAACACGAACCCGTGTCCCCTGCATCGGCAGGCGGACTCTCAACCACTGCGCCACCAGGGAAGCCCGTGTCTGGTGTTTTAAGCCGCCAGGTTTGTGGTTATTTGTCACAAGAACCCTAGGAAATCAATACACTGCTGAAGAGCAACTCCATGGAAGTAAGCACCCTGATCCATCTTATGGAGGCCATGGAGGGTCCAGGGACGGGGAGAGGACAAGCTGCTGGGAGGGCAGCAGAATGCAGAGCAGGACCATATGTGGCTGCAAGGAAAGGAAGTCCAGGCTGACAGCAGACATGGCATCTGCAGGTCATGTAGCACGTGTGACAGAGCCGTGGCAACAAGAAGGTGTCACTCTGACCCGGAGACACAGGGAGGCGGCCTGGGGGCAGGCACGAGGCAGGTTATGGAGCCAGTGACGGGAGGGAGGCCAGGGAGGTACGGCACGGAGCCCGGCTCTACCTGTGAGGCGCGGGGTGGAACTGGGTTCTTTGGGAGCCAGTTCGAAGCCCATTTGTCAGAATAGCAGTATGTGAGCTGATGACTGATAACAGCAGCCAACAGAGGGCTTAGTGCACGTGAGGGGGTCGTGCATCAGCACTGACACGGACCCTCTGGCTAAGTCTGCACCAGGATCCAATGAGACACCTGCTCTTAATGCCCTCATCGTGTAGATGAGGAAAGGGAGGCTGGCGGCGGTGAAAGCGGGCCTGAAATGGCATATGGAGAGCAGAGATTGAACCCAGGAGTCAGAGTCCCGGCCCCTGGGCACCGCACTGGCTGCACGGGGCTTCAGTTGAACCTCATCAATGTTCTCAGTCGGCAGGGCCCGCACTAGGCCCTGTGGGGGACCAGAGCTAAGGCAGCGCTGTGGCTGTACACGTGCTGGGTCAGTTACAGGACCAGGAGCAGCTTATGTCCAGGGATGTGATTTTCTCTCACGACAGGAAATCTGAGGTAGGGCAGCTCCCTGGTTTTTTGTTTTTTTTTTTTCTTTTTCTTTTTAATTAATTAATTTATTTCTGGCTGTGTTGGGTCTTCGTTGCTGCACACGGGCTTTCTCTAGTTGTGGCAAGCAGGGGCTACTGTTCGTTGCAGTGCACGGGCTTCTCATTGTGGTGGCTTCTCTTGTTGCAGAGCACAGGCTCTAGGCACGCGGGCTTCAGTAGTTGTGGCTCACGGGCTCAGTAGTTGTGGCTCGCGGGCTTTAGAGCGCAGGCTCAGTAGTTGTGGTGCATGGCCTTAGTTGCTCCGTGGCATGTGGGACCTTCCCGGACCAGGGCTCGAACCCGTGTCCCCTGCATTGGCAGGCGGATTCTTAACCACTGCGCCACCAGGGAAGCCCCTCCCTGGTTGTTTACGTCAGTGTCTTAGCGCTGTCTTCCAGGATTCAGGCCCTCTCCGTTTGTATCAGTTCTTAGGCTGTTGTCTCAGCTCTGGACACACCCTCCTACACTCTGCTTTGTGACTCAGAGACTGGAATGCCACCAACTCCATTTTTGCTTTGCCAGCTGCTCCCTGTCAGAGTCCATCAATACTGGGCGCTGGAGGGAGGCTGCAAGGCTGGAGGAAGGACTTCCTGTTACCTTCCCGAGGGCTTCCCACTCCTGCCAGCATTGCTCCGGCAAGGTCTCTTCACCATGGCAGAGGCCATTCCTCCGAAGGCTGAATTAATTTGCTGTTCTTCTGACTCTCACAGATACAGCGTCATTGCATCCCCTCCTCAGAGCCTGGGTCCAGGCCCCAGTGGGTTCGTCCTTCAAGCTCAGAGATGCCAGCACCAGGCACGCAGCAGCCCCTTCCCAGAGGTCTGCATTTCAACTCCACGCATCCCTCCTCTAAGTAAGTGTTAAGGATTCCAGCCTCTTTCCTTTGTTCTCCCAACCCTAAAAGTTGTATCTTGCTACCTCCCTTTTTATCCTCTCTGTTGCTTAGTTAACATTCTCTAGTTAAACAATTGTTCACCGTAAATTCTCCCTAACATAACTGGTATGGTTCCTACCTCCTGCCTGAACCCTGCCTGATGACGCATCTATCTGCCCTCCCACCCGCAACGTGTAGGTGATGTCGCCCCTCAGGGTTACAGGCTGGCTGCGGCAATTTCACTTGACAAATACTGACGAGCAGGCCCAGAGGCAGAAAAGGACCTCTTTCCTCTTGTCCCGGTCCCACGTCTTTTTAAGCACAGAGAAACATGCAAATTTCCCCTCACATTTCATTGGCCAGAATTAGATCACATGCCCCTTCCCCAGCCAATACCTGGGGAGGGAATGGGTTACTGTGATTGGTGTAAACTAATCAGGCTTCGTCTTCTTGGAGCTGCCCTGTGGTTCTGGCTGCAGTCACTGACATGGCCAGGCAGAAAGGGATCAGCTGAACAAAACCTGGGCTCTAAGAAAGGAAGAAAAAGGGGGGATGGATCCAATCGGCACTGACTGCTCCACCATCCCGCCGTCCAGCTGATTACAGATCTGGGTGTTAGGTGCTGAGATGCTGAGTAGGGCGCTGTGGGAGCACAGAAGAGGGCACACGAGTTCAGGGGAGGCCTCAGAGAGCAGGTGTGGTGTGAAATGTGAAGGATGAGGTGGGTGTTACCAGGTAGCAGGTAAGGCAGTACTTTCCAGACTTAACTTTGCAAGTTATGGTCCTTGCAAAGGCACGTGGAGGTGGGGAGAATACGGCACAATTAGGAACAACGTTTTTGGGTGTGATTTGAGCACAGGGGGATACAGGGGAGTGGTGAGGAATGTGGCTTTCCAGGTCAGCAGGAATGGAGCAGGGAAGGCCTGGTAGGGTACATGGAGGCCTGGGATGTGTGGCTCCAGTGCCTACTTCAGGCCAGGAGAGGGTGGAGACAGGACCACGGATCTGGAAGAAGGGCCCATGGGAGATGCGTGCTGTGGTGGCAGAGAAGAGGATGGACCCCACAGCTCCCATGTCTGAACCTGGTGGGCCGCTGACCCAGAGATGCCCTTCCCTTTCTCCTCCCCTTCTCTCCACACAGGCATTGCCTTTGTTGGTGTCACTGAACAGAGTCCAAAGACGTAAAAACTACAGGCCCTGCCCACAAGGAGCTCAAGGCTTAGGTTTATTTTTTTTCTTCAGTTGTTTTAAATTGTGGTAAAATATGCATAACATAAAACGTTTATCATTTTAACCACTTTTAAGTGTACCGTTCAGTGGCATAAATATAGTCACGTTGTTGTACAGCCATAACAGCCATCCACCTCCAGAACTCTTCTCATCTTCCCAGACTGAAGCTCTGTACCCACTAAACAATAACTCCCCAGCCCCCTCTCCTCCCAGCCCCTGGTAGCCTATGTTATACTTTTGTCTCTATGTATTTGACTATAATCTTCGTCTTTGTGTGTCTGTCTTATTTCACTTATGTCTTCAAGTTTCATCCATGTTGTAGCATGTATCAGAATTTCATTCCTTTTTCAGGCTGAACAATATTGGGTTGTATGTATATACCACATTTTGTCTCTCTATTCGTCCATCAGTGGGTATTTGGGTTGTTTCCATCTTTTGGCTAATGTGAGTAATCCTGCAGTGAACATGCGTGTACAAATATCTTTTTTTTGTCCCTGCTTTCACTCCTTTTGTGTATATATCCAGAGGTAGAATTGCCACATCAGGTGATAATTCTATGTTTAATTTTGTGAAGAGCTGCCACACTGTTTTCCACAGTGGCTGAACCATTTCACGTTCCCAACAGCAATGTAAAGGTTCCAGTCCTTCCAACGTCCTCATCAACGTTTATTTTCAGTTTTTGTTTCTGATAATAGCCATCCTAATGAGCGTGTAGTGGTACAGCTTAGCTTTTGAGCACGTGTGAAAAGTAACCAATGATGATACAGTGAAAACATCAACAGCCATGAGAAGGCAGGGGACACGCAGATGGTAGAAAGAGGAGCGTGTGAGGTGTGAAGGCTGCCGCAGATCCAGGAGGACCTGACATGCCAGGAGGCAGGGACCTCAGGGGAAAGCCTGGCCTTGGTTACTGCCTGGTTGGGGGAGTGGCAGGTCATGGGTGTTGAGGGCCTGTGGGGAAGGCCGTGAATTCGCAGGTGGAGCCTGGGCCTGAGGGTTTGTCCCAACTGAATAGTATTCCCACCTGACTCACCCAGCTTGCACCCTCTCTCTGGGGCCTCCCCGTACTGGGCCCCTTCTCCATCCCTCTTCTTTCTTCCTTTTCTGCAGTTATCTTCCCTGTGCCCAGCCCAGAGTCTGTACACACCAGGAAGGAAGAGATGATGGGTGGAAGGAAGATTATTAGCCCCGATTTAACAGACAAGGAAACTGAAAGGGGAGCTAGATCTTATTCACAGAGGTGCTGCCCAGGCCGGGTTTTCATGATGTGCATGAGCTCTGAGCCTCACCCCTGGCCCTGAGAGAGGAAACCACCCGCTTCAGATGTCTGCTGCACACATTCTGCCCAGTGACCATCCCACTTTCCCACTCTGAGCACTCCTCCTTGGGCCATGCCAACCGCTTGTGGCCTCTCAAATGAAACTCCCCATGGAGAGAGGACGTGAGGATTTTCCCCATGCACACGAATTACGGGAAATAATTGATTACAGAAATTAATGAATTAGTGACAGGAGATATTTAACTGAGTAAATTACTTTCACTTGCATGTATATAACTGCTTGTTTGGGGGGCTGTGTGTGCAAATGAGAGGGTGCAAGAGAGGGTGAGGCCTGCCAGGCAGCTCGAATAGTGGGCACAGAGTCATCTGTCTTCTCCACTCTGCCATCCATGAATCAGGCCCTTACCTGGAGAGCAGGACCTCAGTGATGTCAGTGAGGCATGTAAGCTGTAACGTGTAACAGGGTGGCCGCCGTATCCCTGACTGTTGCCAAGACTGATCCACAGGCCAAAGGGAAATGCATTAACCAATTTAACTGTCCAGAAATCCAGCATCATGAACATCCCAAGGTGTCTTATTACTAGCTCACTGTTGCTTGCCTTTACTTATTTGGTAACATTTACATTTTTTCTGAAGTTAATTCTTGTTTGGGAATACTTCCACAAACGCAGGCCTGGGAAAAGGGCTCAGAATCTTGCAGTCAGTGACATGTTCAAAGTCTCAAAGATCTGAGCCAGCTGGTGTTTTTCAAGACACTGCTAATGAAGTGTTCTTATTAAACTGTGTCAGGGAGGTGAGGCAAGGATGATTCTGAGACGTGACAACAGGGGTGAAGAGGCTGTGAGGGGCGTGGTGACAGAAAAGGCCCTCGTCGATGCGTCCAAAGACGGGCCTCTCTTTTCAGGCTGTTGCTAACTTGTGGTGTGACCCAGAGAAAGTCACTTCACCCGCTTCGGGTCTCGGTTTCTCTAGTAAATGCTGTCAGGGCCCCACCAGCCAGCATCCCCTGGAAGTACCGTGTCCCTGCGTGGTCACTGTCCCCACACACCAAGGTTTCTCAGCCTTGACGCTCTCGACACTTGAGGCTGAAGAAACCTTTGTGTGGGAGCTGTCCTGTGAACTGGAGGATATGTAGCAGCCTCCTTGGCCTGCAGAGGCCAGCAGCCCCTTCTTACCCCTCCAGCCCAGGTGTGACAACCAAAAACGTCTCCAGACATTGCCTGGTTTCCCTGGGGGCAACATTGCCCGGTTGGGAGCCACTGATTTATATGTGGGTGTGGGCTCTGCCTGCGGCCCCTTGTTCATTTCTCAAACGCTGTGAGGCAGCTCCCCTGTGGCCGGCGCTGGGGGTGCAAAGTGCATTCTTTTTTTTTTTTTTTGCGGTATGCGGGCCTTTCCCATTGCGGAGCACAGGCTCCGGACGCGCAGGCTCAGCGGCCATGGCTCACGGGCCCAGCCGCTCCGCGGCATGTGGGATCTTCCCGGACCGGGGCACGAACCCGTGTCCCCTGCATCGGCAGGCGGACTCTCAACCACTGCGCCACCAGGGAAGCCCCAAAGTGCATTCTTTACAGTGCTTCTCATGCAGTTCACAGTGCAGCAGGGGAGGCAGGTCATCAGGGTGGTGATGGTCGAAGAGTCTTTGTCTGAGTGGCCCCTATGTCCGTGAAGCACCTTCTTGAGTCTAAGTCTTGTCTTGCTCACTCAAGGGTCACCTCATCCTGGAAGCCAACCCTAGCACCACTGCCAAAGTGAGCTCTACCTCCTGGGACCTCTCCCAGCCCATTGCCCGCCCCCTCTAAGGACTGAGTTCTCTCCTCTGGCATTAGCCGTGTCCTCAGCCTAGATCCATGGCAAGACTTCAACTGCCCGAGTGCTGGAGTGAAGTGTAGTCGCTCTTGCAAAGCATGGTCAGAGGTGAATGCAGTGAGGGTTTGTTTCTGGAACTACTGAGTGACCGTGGCAGAGGCAGGGGATATCTGACCCTGTGACCCAAAGCAGGGCCCAGTGGGTGTAGGGAAGTGGAGAATGGAAACTGACACCTAGCATTAACTATGTGGTAGCACATACCTCAGAGCAACCTTTGGAGCCTCTGTTGTAACCTCATCTGACAGATAAGCAGTGTAGGCTCAGAGATGTTAGGCTACTTACTCAAGGTCACACAGATGGTAGGGGCTGAGCTGGGATTCAAACATCCATCTATGTGGCTCCAAAGTCCATGTTTGTCAACTATGCCGTGAATTGGTCTCAGAAAATCCACAGTTCAGGCTGTGCTGTGCAAGTCAATGTGCGGCCAAGATTTATTGAGCTAAATTTTGAGGTCATCTGGTCCAGCTCCTCGTTTTTACTGCTGGTAAGCTGAGGCCGAAGGAGCAGAGAAATGACTTGTCTGAGAATGTGGCAGGGCCAGGACCAGACCCCGAGTCTGGGTGACATCAAGGCCCAGTCCCTTTCCCCTGTACCAGACTCAGCGGATCGAGAAAGCTTCTGGGCTTGAGTAATCAGGAAGCCATCCTAGAAGGAAAGATCCTTGACGTGAGCAGGGAAGGGAACCCTACCAGGCATCTGCGTCACGCCAGCAGGAAACGCACCATCTTGTGTAATCTTCCCAACAGCCCTTTGCATCATCCCCATTTTACAATGTTAGGAAAAATTGTGAAAGTCTTTGAAATGAGCAAAAAAAAAAAAAAAGATTCCTTGACGTCTTGGTTGGCTCCTTTCTAGGTGATCTCTTTATTGTCTTTGAGCTTTTTTGCAACTCCAGAAGTTGTAGCAAACTGATAATAATACAAATGATCCTTGTGCAGGGATGCAAATAAATTTTGCCTTTTGGAATGCCAGTGACTATCGCCCTGAGGTTATTGACAGTTTTGCACCAGTTTATAACTTCATTTCAGATTGCCTTATGTGTGTAAGGTCTTTGAATTCTCTTTTGAACCAGTATTTAGCACCTTACTGGTTCCTTCATTAATTAGCTAAATAAAGTCTTTTTGACATTTGTTCATCTTTACATTTGTATTAAAGTGGTTATCTTACATTTTTTAAAAGTTTACATTTAAAAAATTATCCTTTAACATAGATGACAAGACTTAAAATGTAAATATCTTGCCCAGGGTCACAGCTTATAAGAGCTACAGTGCAATTCAAAACCTTATGTTCTTTCTGCTACCCACCCCCATCGCCAGCGTTACCAGCTTATAGCTCCTGGTTTACAAGGGGTACAGCTGTGTGGTCCCTTTAACTTCTTGGACCTTCAGTTTCCTCAGTTGTTGGTTGAAGATCTGAAACCTTCCCCGCTTACCTCAGTTAGTCAGACAGAGTCACGTATGTAGAAGCAGTCTGAGAAAGATGACAGCCAAATGGTGTATTATACTAAAGGAGGCTGTGGGCTCTGGACCTGGAATTAGAAGCTCTGAGGGCAGATTCCTGCTCCTCTACTTGGCAGCCCTGTGATCTTTTTCAAGTCACTCAGGCCTGTCTTGGACCTTGCATCCCCTCAATTGTCAAACGGGCTTGCCCTTTCTCCTTTACAGAGGTGTTGTAAGGACGGAGGGACATGATGGATGGCAAGTGTGTTACAGATAAAGTGCCGTAGTGAGGTTAAGCCTTAGGTTGAGTGTGACTACCCTTGTGGTTGTCCCCATGCCAACTGCTCTAGACAGGATGGGTGGGGAAGTCTGAATCCGCGACTTCTCTGGGGACAAACCAGTGCTGCTGGGCTGGGGAGTTGGGGGAGTGGGAGGGGGCTCCCACCTCCAGCTCTCCACCCCTCACCCTCCTCTCTGCGTCCGTCTCCTCTCTCCAAGCCAGCCACAGTTGTGGAGTCCACCTTTTTCCAGAGGCGCTTTCCCAACAAAAGTTGGACAGGGATACATTTTCCCGGGCCCTTCAGACGCCTGCTAAGGCAGTGCAGGTGTTCCACGATAAGATCATTCACAAAACCCTCGCGTCAGCTCATAGGCACTTCCCAGTTTGTTTATAGCTACTGGATGATTCTGGAGCCCTGTCCACCTGGATGCTTCCCCGAGATGACTTTTCACCAGGTGTGAGCTTCTTCGAGCTCAGCCAGCTGAGTGGCTGTGCAGCTCCTCTGTGTTCTGGCATGAAGAGAAGAAGGAAAGGCAGATCTCCCACCCTTCCCTCCACCAGGATAGAGCATCACAGAACCTCAGGGTCAGAGGCAGGCGAGATTTCCAGTCCAAAAGCCTCTAAATCTGGCTGTTAGTTTATCAGAATCACCTGGTGGGGGGGCTTTAAAAAAACAATCCAGATTTGAGGACCCAGGCCCTTTAAATCAGAATCTGAAAGTGCCAGGCATGGCAAGCTTCACTTTTATTTATTTAAAAATTTTATTTTATTTATTTTTGGCTGTGTTGGGTTCTCGTTGCTGTACGCAGGCTTTCTCTAGTTGTGCATGAACGGAGGCTACTCTTCACTATGGTGCTCAGGCCTCTCATTGCGGTGGCTTCTCTTGTTGTGGATCACGGGCTCTAGGCGCGCGGCTCCAGTAGTTGTGGCATGCGGGCTCAGTAGTTGTGGCTCATGGGCTCTAGAGCACAGACTCAGTAGTTGTGGTGCATGGGCTTAGTTGCTCCGTGGCATGTGGGATCTTCCCGGACCAGGGCTCAAACCCTTGTCCCCTGCATTGGCAGGCAGATTCTTAACCACTGTGCCACTAAGAAAGCCTAACCTTTATTTTTAAAACCTCCTTAGTGGCTTCTGGTGTCCAGTAGCCTGGTTTGGAAAGGCTTTTCCAAAGCAATCTTCTTTCTCTGAACAAGGAGGAGCCCTTGACCCAGGGATGTGAAGTCAAGTGTCAAGGTCACCCAGACTACCTGCATCCCCTTTTGGATCCATTGTTCCAAAGGGACAGGTTCTTAGGAGGTTGGCATTTTCTTTGAGTGAAGCTGCTTGCAGGAGCTACTGCAGGGGGTATGGAATGGGGAAGGAGCTCTTTGCTGCATTCCAGAACAGATCTGGCTGTGAACAAACGAGGAAGAGCTTTAGTGTAAGCCTGGCGGAATGGATAATTAAACAGACAGCAAAATGGAATGCTGTTCCACACACCTCCTGGGAGCTGGCTGGGGGAGATAAAATGCTTTCCTGTTGTCAGAAGGCACGGGAGGAAAAACAACTGGGCCTGGCCGTTGGCTATTTAACAATATTGCTTTTGTAAACAAGTTGAAAAATCCAATAACTGTAAAACTTACGGCATGTCCTTAAAAGCCTGTGTCTGTATTCCCCGTAAATGGATGAGCGTTTCCGACCGAAGGTGTTCTAATTAAACAGTCCACATCCCCAGGGGGATGAGGCCATCCTCTGGAAGGAGGGTCTGATCTCTTCCAGTGGCCTCAGGGCCGGAGGTAGGGGTGGTGAGCTTGGGGGGCTGCCGTGGCAGTATGTTACAGCTGAAAACTCTCCTCCTTCCTGTGCCCAACCATGAGAGGTGCCTCCAAAGGACAATCTTGCACCAAGCCAAGGAAGCAGACTCTTAAGATGGAGTTTGCGCCACCATAGGGGCCCCCTGGAGGCCAGTGCTTCGGACTGGGCAAAGGAAGGCTGTTCAGTTCACCCACAAAGAAGCCCTGTGGTCGTGGAAGCAGCAAAATACTAGAAAGTGTAGCTCCAGGCCTAGAGGGCTCACAGCTTTGATGCGGAATGAACACACACACCCGCGCACACACACCACAGAAAGGAGGGCGTCAAGTGGAGAGTGAGTGGATCAGATGGGAGTGTGGGCGGGGCCTGGGGTAGCTACAGCTCCATAAAGTACATTCGCATCGTTATGCAGCCCGTCTCCAGAACTCTTCTCATGTTGCAAAACCGAGACTCTGTACCCATTAGAAACTAATTTCCCTGGGCTCCCCTGGTGGCGCAGCGGTTGAGAGTCCGCCTGCCGGTGCAGGAGACACGGGTTCGTGCCCCGGTCCTGGAAGATCCCACGTGCCGCAGAGCGGCTGGGCCCGTGAGCCATGGCCGCTGAGCCCGTGCGTCCGGAGCCTGTGTTCCGCAGCGGGAGAGACCACAGCAGTGAGAGGCCCGCGTACCGCAAAAAAAACCCCTAATTTCCCATTCCTCCCTTACCCCAGGCCCTGGCAACCACCGTCCACTCTCTGTCTCTATGAATTTGACTACCCTAGGTATTTCATTCGTGGAATCATAAATATTTTTCTTTTTGATGCTTATAGTTGCATTATAGCAAAAGGTTACAAATCCAAACAGCCAAAGGGAGAGACACCTAGGGCGAGGTCTGGGAGGGTTCCAAATGCAAAGCTGCTGTCCTCCTCAGGGATGTGTTACATGTGTTACCCTCCACGTGGAAGGGTGACAAACTCAAAGCGTATTGCCAACCGGAGCAGTTCACTGAGCTTGGTGTCCAGAGTTTTTACTGATGCTTCATTACTCAGGCACGATTGGTCAAATCACTGGCCATGTGATTGAACTCCATCTCCAGCCACCACCACCCCCGCCCCCGCCCCCATCCCAGGTCAGGCTGACATCACTGACTCAAAACCCCAACCCTCCAATCACATGGTTGGTCCTTCTGATCTAGCCAGCCCCCTACCCTGAGCTATCTCGGTAGCATAAACCATGGAGAGGCCCACCATGGATCACCTCGTTAGCATAAACTAGCAGGTGTGGTCTGAGGGACCCACAGGGAATAATGGAGACACCCCTACCCTTGGGGAAACTCCAAGGGGTTAGAAATCACCTCCCAGGGACAGGGGACAAAGGCCAGCCAAATTCTTTATTATACATCATCCCAACATTGCTGCCATTATCCCATTCCTCCCAGAGGCTTTCCTAGAAGACCACTGACTCATCCACTGGTGAACAGCCTGGGGACCCAGTTCTGGGCATGGTCTGGTCATTTAGCTCCATGTGGCCCTGGGAGAATTACTTAACCTCTCTGTGCGACAGCTCGGTTCCATGAGGGCAGAGATGTTTCTCTTGTTCACTGATAAGTGATCCCCAGGGCCTGGAACAGTGCCCGATAGGCACAAAATAGGTGCTCAGTCAATATTTGTTGAATGAATGAATATACTTCAGTCACTTTACCTGAACCATTAGGATTGTTGCTAGAGTCTGATGTATGGGGGCCCTTGGGGAGCTGTGGGGCTTCGGGCAGGGTTGAGGGGCAGTAACTCACTCCTACCATCGCTGTGGTTGTGGCTAGGTTAGCCCCTCCCAGGTAACAGGTGCAGCCGTATCAGAGGAGCCTTCTAGAGACCTCATGCTTTGACTCAAGGGAGTGACTGGGAACCAGAGGCTGAATAAGGTCCTATGACCTTCACAGGGGACCTGGGGGTGTTTTACTAACAGCTCACCAGGCCCCACTGCCTCAGTTCAGTTCCCAAAAAGGCCTTAGTTCCCTGGAAAATGGGTGGGAATGTCAACCTTTTTCTCTTAAGGGACAAGAAGCGTTAGGACAACATGTTGCCTCCTGATAATTTGCCAGGCCTTTTTGCCTCAGTTACTTACTCGTTCAGGTCTCTGTTTGGCAGATGAGGCCGCTGTAGCTCAGAGGTCAAGACTCCTGGGGGCCAGTGGGAGAGTGTCTATGACTCCAGGCCCTGCCCCTGCAAGAGCCGGGGCTGGGCTGGGCTGGAGTGAGCAGAGGCCCTGTAGTGGCCTGAATAGTGGCCCCCAAAGATATGTCCCCATCCAGGAACCTGTGAATGTGACCTTTTTTGAGAAAAATGGTCTTTGCAGGTGTAATTAAGTTAAGGATCTCGAGCTGAGGTTATCTTGGATTACCCAGGTGGGCCCTAAATACAAAGACAAGTGTCCTTATAAGAGACACACAGAGGAGAGACATTGGGAGGAGAGGAGAAGGCCATGTGAAGACAAAGACAGAGACAGGAGGGATGCTGCCACAAGCCAAGGAACAGCTGGAGCCACCAGAAGCCGGGAGAGCAAGGAAGCCTTCTCCCCTAGAGCCTTCAGAGGGAGTGGCCCTGGCAGACACCTTGGCTTTGGGCTTCTGACATCCAGAACTGTGGAAGAATCAATTTCTGTTGTGTTAAGCCACCAAGTTTGTGGTGATTTGTTACAGCAGCCCTAGAAAACAAATACAGAGACTCTAAATGTTACCCCACACTTACCATGGTCTCCCTTCAGGACTAGGAGGGAAACTGAGGCCAGCACCCAGGCAGAAGGGACAGTGAAAGGCTGTGGCAGATGTGGGTGACAGCCCAGCCCATAGACTTTTCCCTCTTCATCCTGGCGGGAGAAGGCCCAAGGCCTCTGGTGTCCACCTTCCTCTGTGCAGGGAAGAGACTCCCTCTTGAGTAGTCTAAGCCAATCATGCTGAGCCTTGTCTCCTTTGCCAGTGATTGGTTAAGGGGTGGGCATGTGACCCCGTCCCAGCCAATGAGATGTGAAAGGTTTCCTGGCTTCTAAAAAGGGATGTATGGGACCAGACAATCCCTCATCCTCTCATGGACTTGTCGGGGGTAGATGGAGCCCCGGTAGCCACTTTGTGACCATGAGGACAGTGAGCTGGCTTACTGAGGAGGGCCGAAGGCAAAGGGAGAAAGGAAAGTACCTGACTCCCTATGATGTTGTCTGGTAGTTGATTAACCAGCCCTGGAGGGGCCCTGCCCTTGGACTTCTTATAGTGGTGATAATAAATCTCGTTGAGCTTGTTTGAGTCAGAGATTTCTGCACTTGCGGCCAAAGCATCTCCAGTCAGTGGTTTTCAAATGTTTTATCAAATCTCATAGTGAAAACATTTTATTTTATTTTTTAAATTTACTTTTTGTTTATTTATCTTTGGCTGTGTTGGGTCTTTGTTGCTGTACGTGGGCTGTCTCTAGTTGTGGCGAGCAGGGGCCATTCTTCATTGCAGTGCACGGGCTTCTCACTGCAGTGGCTTCTCTTGTTGCGGAGCACGGGCTCTAGGCACGCGGGCTTCAGTAGTTGTGGCGCACGGGATTCAGTAGTTGTGCCGCATGGGCTCAGTAGTTGTGGCTCGCGGGCTCCGGAGCGCAGGCTCAGTAATTGCGGTGCACAGGCTTAGTTGCTCCGTGGCATGTGAGATCTTCCCGGACCAGGGCTCAAACCTGTGTCCCCTGCATTGATTGGCAGGCGGATTCTTAACCACCGCGCCACCAGGGAAGCCCGTGAAAATATTTTATATTGGAACCCAGTACACGCAGTCACGTATTGATAGAAAATTGAAACAAACAATTCACAGGATAGTATGTTCAACACATTCTGGTAATTTCTGTTTTATTTTTGTTTGCTTGTTTAATTGCTGGTCACAATCTAATACATTGGTTTCATGACCTACCAATGGTCATAACACACAACTTGAAAAACATTATTCCGAAAATGCCAGAGAGAGAGAGAGAATTAGAGGGAAGGAATCAAGCAACTCCAAGGAGGCGAAGTCACACAGACCTGGCCTCAGACCCTGAGGTGTTACAGACGTCACCCAGGTGGCCCGGGCATAAAGAGATGGAGAGGGAGAAGCAGGGAGAGAGATGGGCGGGAAGGACCAAATAGAGCCACTCGCCCACAGATGCCGGTGTGACACCGTGAGAAGGGCAGAGAGGGAGACAGGTGAAATCAAGTGGAAAACACAGAGGCCCAGGGATAGGGAGTTGGAGACAGAGAGACAGGAAATTAGCAATGAGATGCAGGGACAGAAACACACGCAGGCTGGGAAACAGAGATTCTAAGACTGAGATCAGGGATGCGCTGCAGACGGAGCCACGAGGATGGAGACAGGCCTGTGTGAGAGCAGTGGTCCTGGAGAACAGAGGCTGGGTTTGGGGCTGGGATCGGTCACTAATTGGCTGTGTGGCCTTGGCTGAGGTCCCATGGCCTCCCTTGGCCTCTGCTTTCTTCTCTGAGATATGGAGAGATGGCCTCTGCTTCCTTCTCTGACAGTCTCTTGCACACGAGTGTGGAGAAAGTCACGATGGACATACTAGGACGGTCCCGCCTCTGAAGAGCTGTCGTCACGGACCCCTGCCCTTGACCGGCCAGTCTTTAGCTGCCACACATCCGAGGCGTCTCCAGTGTCCCTCCCCCGACGGCCGCTTCCCCCACTCCTCTGCCCAAAGGAGGGAAACGCGTTTCCCTGGGAACAGCTGTGTTTCCTCCACAAGCAAATGTTCCCTTAAAACGTTTCTGAGGAAGAGCGGATGGTAATGAGTGCACATCTGGCCCATCAGCACACTTCCGTTTTGGCAGCTCCAGAGCCCGCCAAGTGACGATTCCCCAATGTTCACCACGTCCCAGCACCTGCTATTCCCAATCAGGCTCCTACCGGTACACCTCAATTAGGAGCAGGTGGGGGGCGGAGCGAACGAAGAGGGAGAAACCCCCTTCCCCAACATCCCTCCGTTCTGCTCAAAAGCCAGAGAAGAGGTCTGGGAACCAGCGAGGGCACCGTTTCTGCCTTTGTCCTCCCTCCCTCCCTCCCTCTATTCCTTCCTTCCTTTGCTCACCCAGCTACCTGTGCTGTGTCCTTCCGGGATGCAGCTCTAAATGACGCATCCTTGCCCTCAAGTTTCCCACAAGCTCCTAGGCAGACAGGCTCCTCCCTGTAATATGGGGGTTGGCAGACTTGTTTTGCAAAGGGCCAGGTAGTAAATATCTGGCTTTGCGGGACACACAGTCTGTGGCACAACTCTCCTCCCCTGCAGTTTATTGCAAGAGCAGCTGTGGACGGTACTTCAATGAATGCGCGTAGCTAACATTTTATTTCTAAAAATGGTGGCAGGCTGGATTGAGCGCCTGGGTCATAATTTGCTGACCCCTGCTATAGTCTAAATTCAGGTAGTCACACCTTGCGGTGTCTGCCTTTACTATCCCTCCTACCCACTGTATAACATGAGCCCCACCTCCCCTCCCCCCCCAGCTGCTGAGGGGCACAGTTGATTGGACCAGGGTGACACCTGGCCCAAGCTGGGCCAATCAGAGTCTTTCCCCCTGGCTTGGCATTCGGGCTAAGAGGGTCAGCTTGCATCTGGAGCTGATCTCCCTGGGAGCTGAAGTGTGGCGTCTTATTTCTGCCCCCCTGGACAGAGAAGCAGAAAAGGCCAGGCCCCAGAGCATGTGGATGAAGCAGCCCACGTGGAGAGAGGCTGCCTGGGATCCCAATGCCCTTCCGGACTCTGCAGCTCCCCTTTCTGAGCCCTGACCGCATCTCCTCCCTCTGTTCCCAGAAGCGCCCCCCCTGGATCCTTATCATAATGCCTGCTTTTCCGTTTACGGTAGCTTAGGTTGGCGCCTGCTTCAGCTAACCAAGCAAAGCCTCCTGAACCACTTTCTTCTTCTGCAGGCCGTTCATGCAATTATTTGACATTGGTGCCAGGGCTTGCTGTACGGTAGATATAGACGTGAGTGGGTCATGTCCTTGCCCTCCAGCAGCCGACAGGGTAGCTATCCTATCCACAGGGGAGGTGGACGTCCCTGTTCCGCACCCTGGCACAACTTGCAGTGGACTGATTAGGACCACGTCACCTGCCAGGGAGCAAGGGGTGGAGAGGAGGCAGGGGAACATGAGGGCCTTGGCTGCAGAGGGGCCATTTGTAGGACTTAAAGAATGAGTTGACTGTCACTGGGCAGAACAATAAGGGGAGATGGCATGAGGGAAGAGCAGCATTTTCCAAAACAGTTTCATGGAACACCAGTCCCAGGAGTTTTATGGTATTCGCTCTCCTGTTCTTCCTCGCCCAGAGACCTCCAATTCCATCTGGTTGATAATGGGCCCTGAAAATTACTCAACCTTCCAGGCTCCCTTGCAGCTAGGGTGCTCATGCGACATGCTTCCGGCTGTTGAGACGTAGCAGAGGTCTGCTGGGGGGAGCTTCTGGGATATAAAGGTTCAGTTCACCTTTGCTCTTTGCCTTTTCCTGCCTGCAGTATAATTGTGGTGCCTGAAAGGGCTGCAGTCATTTTGCCACCGGTGGGGGTGGGGTGGGTGGGGTGGAAGCTACGTGTTAAGGATGGCAGAGCAGGAAGCTGGAAGGAGACTGGGTCCCCAGTGCCATGTCTGAGCCACCACATCGGCCCTGGACTGCCGATCTCTGTGCTGGTTCCTGGCTGCTACCGGGGAGCTGTTTCTCAACCCGCAGCTCAGCACATTCCTAACGAATACAATGTTTTGTGATAAACGGGGGACCAAGTAAGTGGGAGCACACCAGTTTCCACTGTCAGAGATTCAAAAAATAGATTATTACAGCCTCCGAGAAGTCTTAATGCAAAGATGGTTGTCTAACCCAATGCTTCCCAAAACGTTTGTCCACCAACAACTGCCCATCCCCGCCCTTTCCGAGACAGCAATGGACATCCCATGGAACACGCTTTGGGAAACAAGCTGTAGAGGAAAGAATATGGGCTTTGGAGTTGAGGAAGACCTGAGCTGGACCTCTCTGAGGCAGAGATTCCCACTCAATAAGATGAGGGAGGGTCATATAGATCAAAGGTAATCTAGATAAAGCACCTGGCACTGTACCTGCTTCCTACTCAGTTGTCAGCAATTCTCATTAACTACGGATCATGTTTTGGAAAGAAGGTGGCATTGGAGACAGAAGATCCTAGCTTGAGGAATAGTTCTACCACTTTCTTGAGACCCTGGGCAGGTGACTTCACTTCTCAGGGCCTCTGTGTTCATCTGAACTGTAGAGTGGAGATTATAATGTCCTCTTGGGGGAATGGAGTTGTGTGAAAAAGTCTGACACAGAAAGGTCTCACCCAATGTCAGAGGCAATGTCTGAGCGGAGCTCTGTCCATCAGACCCTGCTGCTAGACCCTTCGGGCTAGCTCTGCCCCCAGCCTCCCCACAGGAGGCTGCGTACACACTGAGCAGCTTGGTGCAGGAAGTCGGGCAGGATGGCTTTGGCATTTTCATTTTGTCAGGTGTCCGCCTTGCCTCCCAGCCCTCCTCTCCATCTTTCTCAGGGTCACCACTGGACCCCCGGGGGCTCCCCAAGGCAGACCTCCACTCCAGCCCAAGCCTTGTCGCCCAAGCCTTGTCACCCAAGCCCGCAGAGCTCACTGCAGCTCCCAGGCTTCACCCCGCCGGCTTCCCCGGATCACAAGCTCCAAACCACAGACGTGGGGTGGAGTCTTGATGCTGCCACGGGGACCTTGGGGAAATTACTGCCCCCTCTGAGCCTCGGTTTCCTCCTCTATAAAAAGAGGGGGTTGCAATGTATGGTCTCGAAAATGCAGTTGAGGAGCTGATAAGACTTGCTTCACAGGGCTGTGAGGAAGACTGAGAAAAAAACTGTATCTGTTTGTAATTGACACCGTGCGATACTCATGATCACTACCGTTCTCCTTTGTCGTCCCAGCTTCTCTCTTGAGGCCTTTCATTGTCCTTAAGTGCCCTCTCCCCGCTCCAGAGCCCAGAACTTGGCTTTTTCTTTAACATTGGTGGCGTGCTAACTGCTAACAGCTGCTTTCCCCCTACTCACTCCCCAAGGTTCCCAGACCCAGAGCATCTCTCCATGGTTCCCTGTGCCTTCACTCCTACAGGGCCCACACAGGGACCAGCCACCACTCTTCCTACCACCACTCTTCCCACGGGAAGCCTTTCAAGTCTCACCGTCTTCAGCAGGCCCCCCAGCCAGCCCTGAGGGCATTTTCTTTTGTTAACAATCCTTGGTGCCCTGTTGCGCGTGTACCCCGTGCTCAGCGCTGCGCTGGGGGCTGGGCTCTGCCTGGTGCCCCAGTCCTGCCGACAGGTGGATGAGGCAGCTACCCTCTTACCCATCCCAGGCGGAAACCCAAGTCCAGAGCTTGGGAGGAAACGCACCCAAAGTTTCCCGGCCACCCAGCGGTTGGATCGTGACTCTTGCCCCAGCACTTTCTGCTCAGGGCTGCCCACTCGGGCCATGTGGAAAAGGTACTTTTTCCAATTGGCTAATTTCATGGGGAAAGTCGCGGGGCATGTTTCGGGCAGGGAGGGATTGGTGGGAGAGAGGGGTGATGGACTTTGGCTTCTCCTCGGGAAGAGAACGCAGAAGGCCGAGTGAGCAGACCCAGCTCTGAGAAAGCAGACGCCCAGTTCCCCGGAGCCTGTCCCCAGGCAGGGCCAGCTCTGCGGGGCCTCCCCTCTCTGTCCTTCATCCAAGGTAGGGGCTGCAGGGAAGGAGGACTCTGACTCTCTGGGCGGCGTGGAGGGCCCTTCAGCAACAGGCGGAAAGCAGAGGAGACAAAACAGGGAACCAGTGGGAGAAGGACACTTGCATAGAGTCCCACCCCCTGGCCTCTCTCCCCTTCTGGATGTTAGAGCCAGAGGCCTAGGCGCTCGCCCCCAGGCCGTCTGCTGTGGCCCCAGATCCTGGGCAGGAGGGGCCCGCAGGCTGCCTGTGTCTGTGTCTAACGTGCGAGGGGCTGGCGGCAGGGAGGGACGGTTCCCAAAGTCGCGCAGCTGCCAGACCAACTTCCCCTCTTCGGTGCGCCCGGAGGGGAGGCGAGGCCCTCGGGTCACTGCTCTGGGTTGGGCTGTCAACCTGGCACCTCCGCTTCCCTCCACAGTTAGCTCAGAACTGCCTTTCCCAGAATCCCCGTCCATGCAGGGTTTGAGTCGGTGAGATTTGCAAGATGGAAGTGAAGTCCAGGGCTTGGGGTCAGGCCAGACACATGGAGGTGCCGGGTGGGCCCCAGCTTGTCACTACTGCCCTCCTGTCCCACATCCAGCCTGTTGTCCTGACAGCTTCAACCATCAGCGGCCCCCAGGCCACCACCAGGCACTGTCACAGGGCGGCATCCTCAGACCTCTCCACAAACTGTCTCTCTATAGCCCCATTTTGCCAATTTTCCTTCAGGCTCGGGCCTGCCTACCACACCAGGGCACAAGTCCCAGAGATGCACAGGGAATGAGGGACAGAGCTGGACTAATCCCAGCCCATCACTGACCCACCTGGGAGAGCTCAGCAGAGCCACCGTCCCCCAGGGAGCTTCCATTTCCCCATCCAGAAAATTTGGGTAATAGTAGTTCTCTGCAGAGTGGTTGTGAGGGTTTGAGATCACGTCCTCAATCCCCTGGCCGTGGAAGGTAACCCCTAAATGGTCAATGGTACGGTGACCTCTTATATGAACATTCATATTATTTTCTGGAACATATGCCATTTTCACATGAATTTTAAAAAGAGTGATAAAGAAAAATGAAGCTTTAACTTCACATATCTGTGGCTCCCCACCCGCAGCTCCTCCCCAAGAGCCTGGTCCCTTTCTGAGGAGCCTGTTTAGTGACTGGTCTGAGGTCTCCTCTACACTTGGATCTCAGAAACCTGTTCTTGCTTTCCTAAATCAAACTCAGCCTGAATCCACATGCCTCCTGAACCCGTTATAAGGGCCAGTTTTGTGTATTTCTATAGCACCCTATTTTCCATCCCTTTCTTAGATCCTATAGCAAGTCTGATTACATGGCGTCTGGGGACATAGGGCCGGGCCTGGCCTGTTGTCTGGGCTGTGGCTGTTGACGTGGCCTCTGCCCCTTCCTCTGCACATGACTGCGTGGGGCCTGGTCTTTCTCCTCTGTTCCCTGCTGCGTGGGGCTGGCTGCACTTACAGCCGCTGAAGACCCCTGTCCACCCCCCTAACCTCCACCACCAGCCCATCAAGCCCCCGTCCACATGGGGAGCAGGCACAGGATGCCACCTCGGAACTTACAGCTCCCACCCCTCCCAGCAGGGTGTGGAAAGGACCCCACCATCTTCTAGGTGCCAAGTTACCGCCTCTCTGACCCTCAAGGCTCTCTAGCCCCCAGGCTCTCCCCCGACCCCCTGGATGGACCAAACCTTGGTGACGGCCCCTGAAACATATCAAAGGCTGTCACTCTGCCCACCTCTCCCTGACCTTGGAACTCATAGTCATGGACTCCCCTTCCCGGGGAGACGGTGAGAGATGCTTTCATTTTCCTCCACCACAAAAGTATATTAAATTTTTTTTCAACAAGTCACGTGTAACCTAACTTCCAAGGCCCCTAGGGCCCACCTGCCTGCCCAGACTCCTGGATTTCTGGAGAAGGAACCAGTTCCCTGCTAGCCAGTGCCCAGCCACTTAAGATGGGCTTAGCTCAGACCAGGATTTGTTTTCTGTGATTCTTTAAGGGTGATCTAGGTGAGGAGAAACCGTGGCCTGAGACAGGGGACTGGATGAGATGACCTCTGAGGCCGTGAAAATCTGGGAAAGAGTAGCAGAATCCCAGACCCAACCGAGTGCGGGGGTGCTGCATTGTACTATAAAAACCACAAGAGGGCGCCCTTGCACCAACAAAGACACATGCCATATAAAGTTCTCCCACGGCTGCTGAGCCAAGAAAGGCCTCACTTTTTTTTTCTTCTTCTTCTTTTTTGCGGTACGCGGCCCTCTCACTGTTGTGGCCTCTCCCGTTGCGGAGCACAGGCTCCGGACGCGCAGTCTCAGCGGCCATGGCTCACGGGCCCAGCCGCTCTGCGGCATGTGGGATCCTCCCGGACCCGGGCACGAACCCGTGTCCCCTGCATCGGCAGGCAGACTCTCAACCACTGAGCCACCAGAGAAGCCCAGGCCTTACTTTTTTTACTTGTTCGATTGTTTTCGTTTTTAATATTTTCCTTTTTGAAACAATGTCATACATAAAGAAAAGTTGCAAGTACAGTACAAGTCGTTTTTTTCCCTGAACCAGAATAAGTTGCTGAAATGATTCCCCAAGTACACCGAATTCTTGTGTTATTTCCTACAAACAAGGACATACTCTTAACCACACTGTAGCCCTCAAAATCAGAGAGTCAGCACTGAAACATCTCTGTCACCTAATCTGCCACCTCCTTTTATGTTTTGCCATGATATTCTTTGTAGCAAGATAGCCAGAACAGAAACATGCTTGCATTTAGTTGTCAAGTCTCTCCTCATATTTCTTTGATTTTCAGAAGTACCAGGCTGTTGGAGGATGTCCCTCAGTTGGGGGTGGTCTGACGTTTCTCATGACTAGATTCAGGTCCTGTGTCCGTGGCAGGAATTCTGTGCTCTTCTCTGACGCTGTCTTCTCATGGCATCCTACCAATGGACAGGGTTCAATGTGTCCAATTCCTGATGACATTCACTTTGATTACTTGATGGGGGTGGTGTCTGCCAGATTTCTCCACTGCAATGTTATTCTTTTGCCGTCTGTAACGGATAAGTATTTTGTGGGAGGTACTTTGACATCATGGAACTATCCTGTTCAATTTATTTATTTGTGTGAGTATGGACTCAAGGTTTCTGATTCTGCTCAATGGGTTATAATCTGTTACCAACGTTACATAATTTGGTGCTCAAATTGTCGCAGATTTGCCTAGTGGGAGTCCCTTCCAGGTGGCACCTGCGTCCTTTTGGCATGTCCCCCTCATTCTTTGAGCATTTCTTTGCTTTCTGGCACCACAAGATGTTTCAGGCTCATCTGGTACTTTCTCTGCCCCAGTTCTGGAATCAGGCATTTCTCCAAGGAGTCCTGGGTCCCAAAGTGCAGAATGTATTTCAAAGCCAGGATCTGGGGGCTAGGTGTACTTGTTGCTATTGGCGTGCTGTTGCTCCCAGACCCTCTCTGTGGTTGGGGCTAGGGGACATAAGTGTATTTATTGTGTTTACATGTTATAGCAATACATAATATGTTTATATCCATCTATCTATCTGTCTATCTATAGATATACGTGTATTTATTGTGTTTACATGTTATATCAATACATAATGTGTTTATATCCATCTATCTATCTGTCCATCCATCCATCCATCCATTAGTTTAACCTGAAACTTCTCATTCCAGTCACCACCCCAGTTCCATCTAGTTCTGTCCCTTTTCATATTTGTAACTCCCTTTCCTGATGCTGAGGAACCTACCTCCCATTATCTCTAATATTCACTTACCTGATTAATCCTTCTTTATGGAACCAGTCTCCCACTTCTGCCACCTCCCACCACCGATGCCCCCCTCACCCCACCCAGGCTTTGACACCCCTCTGTCGGTCACTGCAGCCACCTTCCTCCACAGGGATGCTGTCCTCCCCTCTTACCAGGCTGCCCCTCAGTGGGGGTACCCACCTCACCTCACATGGTTTTCAGCACTCTGTGTAACCTGCACCCCAGTGCCTGACCCCAAGAAGACACCTGTTATCCAGCTCCACGTAATGACCTTTGAACTGTTGAGGAGGGGCAGAGGAGAAGAGTGAGGAGGAAGAGCTACTTTTGTATTGCATTAACTTATCTTTTTATAGTATCCTGTTTTTGTTTCGTGATTGTAACCTCATCTTGTATATTTCTGAGGGTGTTAATGACAGCGTTTGCTTGTTGGTTTTGTGGTTTCTTCTAAGTGCAGAGTCTGATTCCTCCACGTTGCTTTTTCTGTTTGCTTATAGATAGATAGAGGTCTTTCAGGTCAGGGGCTCTCTTCATTGTCTGGGGACCCCTGGCCGCAGGCTCACATGTCATGGTGAGGAATTAACCAGCTCACTGGAAGCTCTGAGAGCTCATCAGCTGTGAGAGTCCCTGTGGGCCAGCCGCTGGGGCATTTGGTTGGGGAACTCCTGATGTCAGGACCTTTAGACCACTCTTCTTGAGCAGCTCAGATTCTGCAGAAAAGACTTTTCCAGTCTCTGCCTGGAGGGGGAAGCCTGGCTGCCAGGGCTCTGGGGGCCGAATGGGGCAGAGGGTTAGGGTGGAGGTGGTGTTGCCAGTAATATGATAACGCTCACGCAGTTCTCCAGCGGGTGGTATATACCCTACCCTCCACTTTTGCTGGTGCTCTCGCATCAAGAGACCCTCTGATGTTACCCCCCAAGAAAATAACCCAGCTGTTGAGATGTGGAGAGAGAGAAGCCCGGCCTGTCTTTTTCTTAGACTTTCCCTCAGTTCTCCTTTTGTTAGCCCCTCTCTGCTCTGCCCCTCCAGAGCTTCTGGAGCCTCCAGGTCCTGAGCCTTCTAAAGATTCTGCAGTGCAAGCTGTGTTGGTGCTTGGCTTTCCTCAAGTAATACTACTGTGTTACTGTTCCATTGTCTTGGGTTTTATCTCCCAGTGTTTTGTTGCCATTGTTTCTTCTCCTGTCCCGCAGTCTTTATACTTAAAAAAAAAAAGTCACCCTTTCTGGTTTTTGTGGTGAGGACTGAGGGGGCAGCAAAAGAAGATGTAGGTGTCTAATCTGCCACATTGACCTAGTCCCCTTCCCTCGCCCCTACAACAGACTGACGTTTGGGCTGTCATCTGCGTCCATCCCTCCTCCCCAGCTGGACTGTCAGACTCTAGCTGGACATCTGGGAGAAACTCAGTACCCCTCTGATGGACAGAGGGGGTCTGTGACATCTTACCACCTATCATTCACTCAACACTCCACAAATTAGAGCATCCCCACCAAGACTTCGACCCCAAGGGCCTGTTAACCACATCCTATCCCCTAAAGGTTCTTCATGCAGCTCCAGGCTGTTCCTGGACCCTGGGCAGCCCCTCTCAGGGGCAGGATGGTACCAAAGAACAGCCCCAGCTTTGCAGTGGTCAAGTGCATCAGCTCCCAGTCCAGCTGCTCCCTTGCATGCTCTTGGGTGGGCTTCTAACTGCCATGCCCACAAATGTAAGATGGGGATGATGCATGCAATTTTCCTCCTGCTGCCAGGTATTTCTCAGCACCTGTGTGTTTGGGTGGGGCCATGTGACTAGTTCTTGCTGACGATTTGTCAGCTAAAACGATGTGTGTAACTTCTGAGCCTGATTGTGTAATCACTGATGCAAGGCCCTCCGGAACCTTCTTCGCTCTGCTGCCACGGTCAGTAGTATTTCCAGTGGTGGCTGCTCTGTCACTCTGGGTCTCAGAGTGAGAACAAGGATGAAGTGGAGCAGGAGTCCCAGCCAGGCTGCAAGACCATAAGTGAGAGACAAGTCTGGTATAGACCGTGAGCTGTGAGGGGCTCTTTGTTACTGCAGCATAACCTGACTTCCCTGACTGATCCACCTCATAGAGTTGTGAGGATTGTGTGATAACGTAGGTGAATGTGCACAGCCTTTGCCTGGAACTCAGCAGGTACTCAACAAATGTGATCTCTTTGGTGACTCAAGGAGAGCTGAGAGGGAGTGTATGACTCGGGCAGCCTGTTCTACATCCAGACACAAGAGGCAAAGGTCCCTAACGGGGTCGCCATGGCCACCTTCGGGGGCAGTAAATGTACAATTATTCAGCTCCCAATTCAGTGTATTGAGCCAGTACACTGTGTGGCAGGCCTGCAGGCCGGTGCTCATAATATGAAAACAGGGAGTCATGGTCTGGTTGGGGGTCACAGACACGGGGCCAGCTCATGTGATGAGACAGTGACAGGAGGTCACAGAAGTAGTTGTGACACTTTGGGGGTGCTGGGCCCCTTGGAGACTCCAGCGAGCGCTGTGGGCCTCCTTTCTGGGATGTCACACGTGAGCACCTGTACATACACCCCCGCATTTTGCAAACACTTTCGGGGGGTTCCAGGCCCAGGTTAAAACGCCTGTGCTGGGGAAGTCCAGGGGCCTGTGCAGCTGCTGGGCACCTGGCTACCTGTGGCCTCAGGGAAGCCTCTTTATGCAGGAACAACCAGGGCTAAGAGCCCAGGTCCCTGTCCTCAGGAACCCTCAGTCTAGGCATGCGGAAGAAAACCCACCACCCAGCTAAAGAGAAGTGGCCTCTGGGAACAGTGGTGCTGGCTTGGGTTTTGGGAGGACTTCAAAGGTGAGAGCTGAGCGGGGACAGTGCGTGAGGAACACCCACCTGGAATCCACGCACTACTTGTCAGTCCGTAAAGACCCCGAGTCCCCATATGCTCAGTCTGATGCTGGCTGGGGGTGGGCACAGCAGCTCCTGAGAACCCCGCTCCACGGGGCTAGAAACCGAGGCTCAGGGAGGGGAGCAAGAGCCTCCATTCGGTTCACCTGGCCAAACCCTTCCTGACCGGCTCCGGCGTGCCCAGCCCCGTGGCAGGTGCTGGGGAGCCTGAGCGTCACCGGGTCCATACGTGTTAAGTGGTAAATTGACAACAGGGATGAGCGTGGAGCTAGGCGTGGTGGGCTTCAAGCCCCAAACCCACCGGGGTAGTTCCTCTGGCAGGAAAGGAGGCTCTCATGGAGTCAAAGATGGGCAGAGGGAAGGTGTTTCTGGAAGGAGAACCAGCAGAAGCGAGGGCACAGGGATGGGCCAAGTGTGGGCAAGAGAGGGCATGTGAGGACACAAGACAGATTGCAGGGACCACTGGGCAGTGGAAGCTGGGCAGGGCCCCACAGCAGGAGGGTGGTGGCTGCAGAGGCTGGGGTGTGTGGCAGTCCCAGCATTTGACCTGGAGCCCTCATGCAGGGCCTCCCCACCCAGGGCCGTGGCCAGGTGCTTGCATTTGGTTCCACATCCCATTCTTGTGGCCCCGTTGTCTCTGCAATGCTCCTTCCCACCTGTGACGGCATCTTGACATCTCTCCTCCTCCTGGCATCATTGTGAACAGAGAACAGGACCTGGAATTAAGTCCAGGCTCCACCTCTAACTAGCCATGTGACTTTGGGCCTCGGTTTCCTCATCTGTAAAATGGGCATGATAAACGTGCTCTGCCTACCCCACAGGAGCCCTGTGAGGCTCAAATATGAAAGTGGGTATGAAAGGTCTTTCCAAACTTGGCAGTCCTTTAAGAACATAAATTTATTTCAGAGTGAAATCTTACCCTTCCTTGGGAGCTAGGCAGAGCAGCTGAGTTTATTCCCATTTCACAGATGAGGAAACTGAGGCACGAAGAGATTAAGTGATGTACCCAAGGTCCCACAAACAGTGAGTGGCAGAGCCTGGGTCACAATCCTGTGAGTCTGAATCTAGTCTCTGCTTCACCAAGCCATTTCTCTACAAAACCCCCATGAAAAGAAAATCCCTCTGGATTCCACCCTGCAGGAACGGACTTCTCCAGGCCTGGGGGTCCACTGTTCTGGGAGCAAATGAGTAGGTAAGGTGACATCACTCAGGTGTACAAACAGGAGGATGAGCCTCTATCCATCGTGACACTGAAATTCAGGGACAGAGTGAAGCCCATGATGAGCTGAAGCTGGAAACTGACAGGATGTGGCAGAAATGGTTAACATGGCTGCACATCCTACCAGGGTCAGGCCCTTGCTGATCACAAAAGGAACTCTGCCTCAATTCCATGTGCCAGGGAGCTGGGTGACTTATGGTGCCCTTGGTCTGTGGTTATAAAATATGTCATCCTTCCATATGCTCCCCAAACTCAGCCCCTGTGCAGCCAACTGTGACTAAGCCCACCTTAGTCAACAAGCAAGTCAACATGCTGGGGACATTTGGTGGGTGAAAGCTGTCGAGGGTATCGGGGGGCTGTGTGTTTTTTCTGGCACCAGGATCAGGGTGACTAAGAGAGGCATGCATAACCATAGGAACAACCCCTCCTACTTATGCAGTCTCAATAGTCTTCAAAACATTTTTGTACACGTGATCTTGCTGATCCCTGCAGCTATTATGTAAGCGAGGGAGAGCAGAACTATTCACCCTGGGGCTTAAGGGAGCAGAGATAGCAAAGAGTCTGCTCTTAGGCTGCACTCCTCTATTCCCTTGATCATGGCAGACATCATTAATCAATCACACCGCTCTTTCCAGTTCAGAATCTTTCTCTACACAGCCCTTCAAGTAACCATTACCAATCGATTGATGATCACCATCCCTGATGTAGCGGATGGAGGTCAGTTACCTACACAGCTGGGTGACCTGGGGCAATTCTTGTCATTTTTCCCATCTGAAAAACAGAAAGATACATTAGAAGTCTGTGTTTCAGTGGAATGGTCTCTCTTCTTCTCTGCTCCCTGCAATGCCATTGTAGGTCCGTCTTGTGTTACCTCTGCAGGGACCCCCATGCAAGTCTCCTCTCTGGGCTCCAGTGCATTGTGACAACTTGGCAGCATGCTCTTCCTAAAGTTCTCAGCTCAGGAACTTCTAAAAGTCCTCTGCAGGCTTCCCAGGAGAGTCCAACTTCAGAGTGTCTGTGATCTGGCCCTTCTGCTCATCTCCAAACTCAATTTCCAGACTACTCGTCACTCCTGTTAGGTTTCAGCCAAGGTGAACATGTGTTTGTCCCTGTATGGCCCACACTGTCCCACCCGGGCCTTTGCCCATGCACCTCCCTCCATGTGGGGTGCCTGCCCTCACCTCCACTCTCCATATTGACTTCTCAAAACCTTTTCTGTCTTCAAAGGCCACCTTAGTTAATACTCCCACCTCCTTGATGACCTCACAGTTCCCCACAATAGGGGGTGCTCTCTGCCTCTTCTATATTTTAGTGCATCGTGGTTTTTTTTTTTCTTATTCTCTTTCCACATGCCTACCCCTTCTCCTTCCTCTACCTTCTGACTCACTTAGGAAATTCCAGGTGACTCACAGCCAGCACTCCGGGCAGCAAACAGGAGCAGCACCTGGTCTGTCTCCCTTCCATCCAAACAGAAGTCATAAGGAAGGCATTTTGTGAGAGCCGCTATGTGCAAGGTGCTGAAGGGGCCACCCAGGGCTCTTGGTGCCCTCAGTTGTTCTTTTCCCCTAGAGAGAGCTGCAGACATCAGAGGGGTAGCTTCGGTTCTGAAGGGGGACCACCTTTGCAAAGCCTGCACCCTGATGGGTATAGGGGGGGAGAAGAGGAAGACAGGCAAATCGGGATAAGTCTCCTCCCCTCTTCTTCCCCCTCTCCAGGAACCTTCATGTTCTGTGCATATTTACTGAGTACTTCCTGACACACAGTGAGGACCTGGGCTCTGCCCTAACTGTGGGGACAGGACACTCACAGGCCTCTGTACTTGTGCTCAGGCTGTTTCCATCATTTGGGCTACACTTCCATTCCCCCTGCCCCCCCCCCACCGCCGACCCTGTCTGGATCCTTCCATCTCACCTCCTCCAGGAAGGCCTCCCTGATTGCCCCACCTGGAAATGACCTCTGCCCACAGACTCCCTTACCCCTTTAACCATGCTTCTCATGGAGTGTTCCTCTAGCCCCACCTTGCCTGCAATCACTTATGCTTGTGACAACCGCCCCTCCTAGTTCAGGGAACTCTTCGAGGCCAGGGTCTCTTTCTGAGGCTCTCTGACTGCCCCGAACTTAGACATCCTGACTGATGGGGACTCACAAAGATCTGTCCCTCAGAATGAACAATAAGCGTCTGGCTGTAAGTGGAAATTCAGGAACATAAGTCTCCCGATGCCCTTTTCTGAGAGGCTGTCTAACCCCGGCACCATCTCCTGAGGAAAAGGGCCTGGAAGAGCAGGTTAGGCCTCAGGGAGCAGCTGAGGAAGATTTAGGGCACTCCCCCTGCCCGGATGGGCTAAATACCTTCATGCCGAATTCAAGGGCGTGATAATAAGAACCAGCCTCTCCTTGGTATGTCTAGGCCTGGACCCAGGTGTCCGGGCTTCCCCACAACTGCCCCTGCACCTGTGACACTGAAGGGCCTCGGCTGTTCCACCAGAGCAGGGACGGCTTGTGAGGCCCGGCTGAGTCAGAAGGGCAGCGTGGGCCTGTGCGGGCAAAGGCAGCCTGTGCTCCGGTGCTGGCTGTGTCATGTAGTAGCTGGTGACAGTAGGTAAGTGGCTTAGTCTCTCTGGCTTCCACCTCTTTGCTTTAAAATGGTGCTAGTAATCACAGAAAGACAAAAACCGTCTGATTCCACTTACACGAGGTGCCTAGAGTTGGCACATTCAGAGGCAAAGTGGAACAGTGGTTGCCAGGGACTGGGGGAGGGGAGATGGGTAGTGGGTGTTTAATGGGCACAGAGTTTCAGTTTTGCAAGATAAAAGAGTTCTAGAGATTGGGTGCACAGCAATGTGAATGCTCTGGACACCACTGAACTGTACAGTTAAAAATGGTTAAGATGGGGCTTCCCTGGTGGCGCAGTGGTTGAGAGTCCGCCTGCCGATGCAGGGGACACGGGTTCGTGCCCCGGTCCGGGAAGATCCCACATGCCGTGGAGCGGCTGGGCCCGTAAGCCATGGCCGCTGAGCCTGGGCGTCAGGAGCCTGTGCTCCGCAACGGGAGAGGCCACAACAGTGAGAGGCCCGCGTACCACAAAAAAAAAAAAGAAAAAAAAAAAAAAAATGGTTAAGATGGTAAATTGTACTTCATGTGTACTTCACCACAGTTAAAATTTTTTTAATTCGAAAAAAAAAAAAATGGGGCCAGCAAGAGATCTTACTTCGTGGGTTTGTTGTGAGAATTAAATGAGATGATCACCTCCATCGCTCTGTACCGTGTGTGAAGTGAAAGGGACACTTAATAATCCCTGCGCCTCCTTCCTGTCCCTTTTGCTAAGGGGGTGGTTCCTGGAGCTGAAGCTGCAGTGGGTGTTAAGTGCAGCTGTAGCTGCTGGAAATGCTCGTGGGGTCAGGGCTGCGGTGGGAGGTGGTGAGCTTCTCGGCAGAGGTGGTATACAAGCAGAGGTTGGCGGCCCAGCGCTGCTGTGCGAGTGGTCTCTGAACTCCCTTCTCCACCAGGGATTTCGCTGGTGGCTGAGCCCTGTCTCACCACCACCTTAAGCAGCCGTGCTCACGTCCTGGTCATTCTGCCCTCGCACCTACATCCCATTCAGACCAGGTCCTGAGCACGGGCCACGGGCCTCCCCAGGCAAGGCCCCGGCCCTGCAAGAGCTTCCAGTGGGTTCAGATGAGCAACAGAGGAACCAGCTGACAAACTGCCACATGGAAGGGGGGCGGTGGGGAGAGAAGGAGCGAAGGGGAAAGAAGGGCAGTAGAGGGTTAAGGCCAAAGCCGGGGGCTAGACCTCCCTTCTCTGAGCCCACGTCTTCCTGTGTGAGAGGCTGTGGTAACAGCACCTCTTTCGTGAGGTCGGTGTGATGGTAAGTGACAGATGCAGGAAAGTGCTTGGAACACACTGAACCCTCGACAAAGGTAGTTTATATAAATTGTTAGTTTTTGAGTGTTGAGTAGAGTGTGCATAATTTGTTTTTGAGACAGAGGGACTGAGAGAGGGAGAAGCAGAGGGTCCTGCTGGCATCGTTCCTGGTGTGAGGTGCCTGCCACACTCTGTCCCCCTCACCTCCTGCACCCCCCAGCCATGACCCCCATCAGAGCAGGGGCCAGAGGCCCAAAGACCCAGCTCCCCAGAACGCCCAGGGCCTCCAAAGGACCCTCCCCCCTCAGCCAGTCCCCCCCCCTCCCCATACAGAGGCCTGGAGGCGGGCAGGGACACCCAGGACCCGAGTTTTCAGCTCAGGGCTCTCTCCTCAGCCCAAGGAGAGGCCCCTCAAAGCCCACTCCCCACACAGGGTCTTTGGCTTTGCCCACCCCTTGCAAGCTCACTCCATTTCCTCTGTCCCAGGGAAGTTCACCCAACCGTAGGAAGCTCTCAGTAAAGAGGAAACCTCGGCCAGTGGTCAGAAGACAATTTAGAAGTGATGAATTCTCAGGAGCAGTATTGGAAAACGCATCCCAGGATAGCCCTGGGTCTCATCTGGTGGGGCAGAGTGGAAAACACTGTGGAAATCAATTCTCTAACTTCCTGTGAGCCTTCCAGGAGAGGAAGCCAGAGGCCATGGCCCAGGCGGGGTTAGGGTTCAAGTGAGATTGAAAGGCAGGATGAGTCCAGGTAGTTTTCTGTTTACACGATGACAGTAATAATCATACAGTAACAACAGTAATCATAATAGTTTTAAAGAAGAGCTAATAATTAATGTGCACTTGCTGTGGGTCGCAGCATTGTTCTAAGTGTTGTGACCTAGATTATCGTTCTCAGTCTTTACCATGACAATAGTAGGCACTATTATTATCCCCTTTTACAGAGCATGAAACTGAGGCTCAGAGAAGGGAAACTGAAGCCCCAAAGCTAAGTGGGGAGGTTGAGATTCGAGTCTATCTCTCAGTCCCTCTAAAGACCCAGTGGGCACAGGATATGAACCTCTGGCCCAGGCACTTCTTGTGGGGGTCATGTGAACCGGTGTGTGTAAAGGCACCCAGCAAACTGTAAACAGAGTTATTACTAAAATAACAGCCTCCCTCTCTAGATAATCTCAGAACATATAACCAACCCTCTTTTTGTTTAGGAACAGTCAGCAGGGTCACACCTTCCCAGAGGAGGCCAAGGGAGAGGCCATTTCAATAACAGCTTTAGAGCAGAAGAGGCAGGCCGAGCTGGACCCCACCTGGACTCAATGAAACCAGTCAGCATTGCTTTGATCTGAACAGTGCTGGTTTGATCTAGTTAGATTTAGCCAGAATCTACTTTAAAAGGACTCCATTGGTGTGATCCTATCAGATCACATTGGACCAGTTTTCATCCTGATCTGGTCAGAGTTGGAATTAGCTAGAACCTGCTTGGACTGGTTAGAAGTGGTTTGAGCCTGTTGTGGCCAGTTTAAAGCCAAAACCTGTCTGGCACAGTCAGAACCCCTGGCTCTGGTTTTTCAACAGCAAGAGCAGCTTCAAGAAAATATTAGAAGTTCGGGTGCCGTGTGATGGGTGGTCGGGACGTGAGTAAGCAGGTGGAGGTGGGGAGGGCCTGGAAAGCTGAGCTTGAGAAAAGATGATGTCACGTCCGCATTCACGCCATATGTAACCCTCCAGAGCACTGCACAGACCGCATGCCTGTAAATCAGTTAGCCTCCTGCCCAGTGATTAATGGGTAGGAAGCTTTCATCACTTGTTCTGGATAAATTATTGCACATGGAAGCACATCTTTGATTTTTATGGGTTCTCTCTGGAGCATGAAATTTCTTGGAGGAGGTTCCCTGAGGAACGTGGAGCCCCTGCAGTGCCTCCCCCATTCCCCGTACACGCACACACACGCCGCTTCCTGCTTCCTCTTCCCCCCACCCACCTTTGTATCTTCCCAGACCAAAGGGCTCATAAGAGCCCAAGAAAGGAGGGCTGGGGGAGGCAGGGTTCACCAGACCCGGGGCCAAATGTGCTTTGTAAATAACAAGTGTGGTGGAGAAGGGAGATGGCAGAGCGCAGAGACTGACTTATCGCCGCCCAGAACCAGATATGATGCTCACAGCCCAGGCCAACCTAAGGACAGGAAGCTGGGAGGAGAGAGGGGCCAGGCCATACAAGGGGTTTCCTAAGGGGCCTACAAAGCCATTGGGTGGCTCCAGATATGAGTCCAAAGTAGAAACCCGGATGGTCAGGAGTTCTAGGGAAGATCCTTCAGAATGCACATGGGCTAGACCCTCATTTTTCCCAGAGGCCCTGAGTGGGAGGGACTTGCTTCAGGCTCCACCACCAGGACCAGCTAGTCAGCACTGCCTCCCTCGGTAAGTGATGTCTGTCTCTTGGACTCTTCCATCCAGCCTGCCCACACCTGGAACACCAGCCTGCGGCCCTCAAAGCCCCACCTGCTGGGCGGGGGGTTCAGATCACTCCGGTGTTCAAGAGCACAGCCCCTGCAGGCCCTGGAACCTGACAGCCCCGGGTGTGAGTCTGTGACCCTGCTTCATTAGCTGAGTGACCTTGGGCAAGAGTCGTCACCTCTCTGAGTCTCAGTTTACTTGTCCACAAAATGGGGATAATTCTAGAAGTCAGCTCATAGGATTGTTGGGAAGTTTAAATGAACTAATACGCAAAGTTCATGACACAGCGCCCGGCCGTTCACCTAGTGATTAATACTGTTAGCGTTTGCACCACTAATAGTTGTTATTTTCATTGAGTCCTTGTTCTTGGTCATAGAGGCACTGGAGGAGGACCCTGAAGACCTGGCTTAGAGGACCTGCTCAGCACTATCTCACTTGATGTGCAGCCTCAGTTTGCCCATCTGTAAAGTCGGGTAAGTACCTCTGCTCTGCTTGCGCTCCAAGGTGGTTGCAAGATTCAAGAGATGTGTAAGTGCTGAAAACTATGCTGGTGGACACAGAAATGACCGCCCACTTCCCGCGTTGCCAGGAGTGGGGTCAGCGGTCAGATGGCCTCCAACTGTCAGCGCCTTCAGCGGGTCTCAGCTGCAGAGACCCGCCCTGCCCGAGATCATGCCCTCCCCGGGGGCAGGCTGCAGCCAGGGACGGAGCAAGCTGGGGGCATAAAGACCCAGCCATGTGGGTCCATGTGGGACACTCTGATGGGCACTGGCCAAGCCTTCATAACATCTTTTATTTTTCTAATTGACGTATAGTTGATGTACAGTATAAGTCACAGGTGTACATAGTGGTTCACAATTTTTATTATAAAATATTGGCTACATTCCCTATGTTGTACAATCTATCCTTGTAGCTTATTCTATACATAATATTTTATACCTCTTAGTCCCCTACCCTTATATTTCCCCTCTCCTCCTCCCTCTCCCCACTGGTAACCCCTCGTTTGTTCTCTATATCTGTGAGTCTGTTTCTTTTCTGTTAAACTTACTAGTTTGTCGTATTTTTTAGGTTCCACATATAAGTGATACAGTATTTGTCTTTCTCTGTCCGACTTGTTTCGCTTAGCGTAATGCCCTCCAAGTACATCCATGTTGTTGCAAATAGCAAAATTTCATTCTTTTTTTATGGCTGAGTAATATTCCATTGTATATATATACCACATCTTCTTCATCCATTCACCTGTTGATGGACACTTAGGTTGCTTCCATATCTTGGCAATTGTAAATAATGCTGCTATGAAAATTGGGGTGCATGTATCTTTTTGAATTAGTCTTTTCAGGGCTTTTTTGGATATATACCCAGGAGTGGAATTGCTGGGTTATATGATAGTTCTCTTTTTAGTTTCTTGAGAAACCTCCATACTGTTTTCCACAGTGGCGGGAACAGTTTACATTCCCACCTACGGTGGACAAGGGTTCCCTTTTCTCCACATCTTTGCTAACGTTTGTTATTTGTTTTCTTTTTGATGGTAGGCATTCTGACAGGGGTGAGATAACTCATTGTGCTTTTGATTTGCATTTCCCTAATGATTAGCGATATCGAGCATCTTTTCATCTGCATGTCCTTTTCGGAAGAATCTCTATTCAGGTCTTCTGCCCATTTTTCAGTTGGGTTGTTTGCTTTTTTGATGTCGAGTTGTATGAACTGTTTGTATAATTTGGATATTAACCCCTTATTGGCCATATCATTTGCAAATACTTTCTTCCATCAGTAGGTTGTCTTTTCATTTTGTAGATGGTCTTTATAACATCTTGCACCCCAAACTTCACCTCCAACTGCTTCAGGGGAACCTGGCCTGCAAAAGCTATGTAGTAAAAAGGGTTATCTTGCTAACACGACTACCCTTATTACATAGAGAATACAATCCCCAGGGCCTGAAACACCCATCCCTGAAAAATCGGGCCTTTAACACCTGGCTCAGATTCCTGTAGATCTGGAAATACAGTTCAGTTTGGATGGAGGCTCTCCTGGTAAGAGTTGTTAGAGTTGCAGGAAAGATAAGGTGCAGGCTGGAAGGTGAGAAGGGCTACATGCCCTAACTCACACCTCTTTCTAGAAGACCCCTGACGGACCCTCAGCCGCTTTTGATGCACAGAGGTGACCTGATTCTTGGTGGGCCACCAAGGCAATGGTCAAACCACTGACCTCTGGGGGTGGCAGTAGAATTTTCACAGTTCACAATGAGATGAGAAAAGTGGGGATGATACAGTGAATTTAGGGACGTGACTACGCTGATCGTAATTTTTTGCTACTAACATGACTACATAGTGCTGATAATAGATTGTAGGGTTTAAAAAAATACCTTTCCTTGGCAAAAGAGCAAGCAAAAGAAGCTCTGCACCCTGGAAATCTAGGTCTGGGGACCACTGACAGGTCCCAAGTCACCCCAGGTAGGCTCCTCCCTGTGCCTTTGGCTAAGAGGCCTGATCACAGGAGAGGATCAGCGGACTGCTGACTTCAGTCTAGAAGGCAAGCTGGGCACCTTGGGCCCTGGCCACATCTGGAACTGCTGATGGCTTGCTGACAGCCCTTCTTGGGGCCCCGGCCCCTCTGTAGATTGAGATGTAGGGGCGGTGCCCAAAGTGAGATTCTCAGAGAACTCAGAGGAGGGGCTGGTAAGGACAAGCCAGCCTTAAGGTCTGCCCCTCAGCCCCCTTCCTCATGCCCTGCTAGAGGGGTAGTGAGGTCCAGCGTGGGTCAATAGTGCCCCCCAGATGAGCTGTGAGATCCCACATCATCACTCCTGGACTAACTGCTACCCTACCCACCCACCAGGTGCCTGCCTGTGTGTCTCCCCGGCTCTGGGGCCGCTGCTAAAGACATGTTGCAGCAGCTTTACGAAGCGTGGCTTGGAACAATTTTACACCTCATTTGATTTATGTTCTGGGATTCGCTCCTCTCTAAGGCTCCCTCCCCCTGGAGGGAAGTGTGTATTATCCACCCCGGCTCTCCTGCACTCCCACAGAGCCAGTGCCTGGGCCAGGAGGGGCAGCATCGGACAGACCCTAGGTCCAGAGTAAACAGCACTGGCCCTTCCTCCTGGGCTTTCTCTCCAGGTGTTCCTGAGCCAGGACGTCTGTGACTGAGGCCTTCACATGTGGGTTTGGTAATGACCCAGAGAATCCCAGAACAGGGAGAGTCCTTGGGGATTGGTCAGCAACCCTCATCTCCTCCCTGTTAGAGAGAGTCCCCAGGGCCCTTGAGACCCTTCTGAAGGCCCCATTGCCAGTGTGTGGCGGACACCTGCCTCCCCTCTAGCAGTAAAGGGGGAGGGGTTGGCATGGGGAGTCACTGGGTCAGCTGTGAGCCGGCCTTCCTGACAGCAGGAGCCTCTGGACTGGACCCTTTGTCCAGCAGTAACGTTGACCTAGGCTGAGGAATGGATAAGCTAAGAAAGCATCTGGTCTACCTCCTTTATTGCAGGGGGAAGGAAGGCAGGTTCAGAGAGAGAGAGTAATTCCCTGCAAGACACACAGCCAGTAGGATACAGAGTCAGGGCTAGAACTCTGGCTTCACAACTCCAGGATTTCATCACCTTCTCCCTAAGAGGCAACATCATTTCTACAGCCACATCCTCTCAACCATTCAGTTTTGAATGAATGCCTCCCAGGAGCCAGGCTTGGTGTTCAAAGAGCTTCCAGGTTGGTGAACACCTGCATGTGCTGGGATGTCCACATGGGAGAGACAGGAACACCTGCTCTTGGGACCCTTCTCATCCTGTGTACTTCTTCAACTAGCTGTTCCTTTAAATGCCACCAGTAAATTTAAGTGTTTCCCTAAATTCTGTGAGTTGTTATAGCAAATTATTATTATTATTTTTTTTTTTTTTGCGGTACGCGGGCCTCTCACTGCTGTGGCCTCTCCTGTTGTGGAACACAGGCTCCGGACGCGCAGGCCCAGCGGCCATGGCTCACGGGCCCAGCCGCTCCGCGGCATGTGGGATCTTCCCGGACCGGAGCACGAACCCGTGTCCCCTGCATCGGCAGGCGGGCTCTCAACCACTGTGCCACCAGGGAAGCCCTATAGCAAATTATTGAACCTGAGGAGAGGATCATGGTAACCCTCAATTTGTAGCCAAGTCAGACAGAAGTGTGGGTTACCTGGACACCCACCACTTGTGGTTGGCCTTGGAAGTGGGGGCAGTCTTGTGGGACTGAGCCCTTAACCTGCAGGGCCTGCATTAATGTCAGAATTGAATTAAATTGTAGTACACCCAGTGGGTGTCTACAGAAAACTGGAGAATTTCTTGGTGCGGAAAATCCACACATTTGGTGTCAGAAGTGTTGTTGGTTGAGAAACCGTTTTTCTTTCAGAGACTGCTCTTGTTTTTGATGACCTTGACCAGTTTTGAGGAGTACTGGTCAGGTATGTTGCAGGAGGCCCCTCTGCTGGAATTTGTCTACTGTTTTTCTCATGATTAGACTGAGGTGATGGGTTTTGGGGAGGAAGATGGCCTAGGTAAAGTGCTATTTTCATCAGTATATACCATCAACATGATTTACTGTAGTTGCCGTTGGCCTTATTCACCTGGCTGAAGTAGTGCTCATTAGGTTTCTCCACTGTAGAGTTATTCATTCTCCCCACTCATCCCTTCCGCACTGTACCCTTTGGAAGAAAGTCACTATGTGCAGCCCACATTTAAACAGTGGGGAGTTGTGTGCCTCCTTCTTTAGAGTGGAGGATCTATGTAATTTATTTTAAAGCAACTTCCAGACATCCTATCATTTCACTCATAAATACTTTAGTATATGTCTCTAACAGATATGGACTTAACAACCACACAAAGAGCTGCATTACCACCATGCCAACCTACACCACCAACAATGATTCTTTAAAATCATTTAATACCCAGGCCGTATTCAGTCTTCCCTAATTGGCTGAAAAAGTATTTCTATGGTTGGTTTATTCAAATCATGATCCAAACAATATTCACCCATTGTATTTAGCTAACATGCTCTTAAATGACTTTCCATTTCTAAAGATTTTCCTTCTTTTATGGTTTTGTGCCTCTTATTTCCTGAGGAATTATGGTCAATTTTCCTAGGGAATCTTCTATGCTCCGGTCATGGCTGATTGCTATCTTATAGTTTTGTTTAACATGTCTTCTGGCCTCTGCGTTCCCTGGAAACTGGTAATTACCTCAGAAGCTTGGTCAGATTCGGGTTCATTATTTTGGTAAGGTGGTGCATCAGATCAGGATTCATAAATGTCCAGACGTCCCACTTTTCATGGAGCTGAAATTGGTCAGGGGTTGACATGTTGTTAACATTTCTCCCATGGGCTTAGCACTTGTGGCTGGTTGATGCCTAGACAAATAGCCTCTTCATAAATCCCTTTCCTTCTTAAAGAAAGAAGTCAGTTTCTATTGCTTGCAACTAAGAACTCTGATGGATAACTACAGGGTACCCAGTCTGGTGCTGGAAAATGCCTGATTAAGTGCCTACCCCTGATGTGGACATAGCATGGAAGTTGGGAGAGGACTCTGGAACCAGAACTGCCGGAGTTGTGGTCCCACCTCTACCACTGACTAGCTGTACGCTCTGGGCAATTTTCCTCAGTTTTCTCGTCTGTAAAATGGGGATGCTGATGATGAAAGCAATGCGTAGCTCATGAGGTTATAATCAGAACTAAAGTACTTAATGTTTGCAGAGCCTTGAAAACAGTACCTGGCACACAGTAAGCAGTCGATTAGTTGTTAACTGATATCACAATACTAATAATTTTTCATTTTATCTTATTTCCTAGTTCTCTTCTCTTCCTACCTCACATCTTTGCCTTAGGTAATTTCACCCATTCCCACGAATTTGGCTATCATTTTCCCTAATAGCTCAATGCCAAGAAATAACTTAACTGAAAGATATTCACCATTGATATAATAGCTTTTTTGTTTTGTTTTGTTTGGAACCTACAGTAAATGCAAACACTAAATGTCAGTTTCAGAATTGATAAAATGGCGGGTGGGTGGGATTTGTGCTCAGCACTGAGAAAATTAGAAATACTCTGACAACTTCCTAAGTCACACTAGCCAAAACAGCTCTCTACCCTGGAGGTTAGGGGCGTCTTGGTTGTGACCCTTCCTACTGATAAACTTGATTTACCTACAGCCTCTGTATCCTGGGGAGAAAAATATGTGAAGAGGGGCCTGGGCTTTTTGCTGAGTGCTGTGGGTGTTGGAAACTGGATGCTACCAGGACAGGGAGGTAGGTTTGTCCCTGCCACCCTTGTGGAAAAAGGGCTCATTCTTAGATGAAAGGGGTCAATAGACATGGTCTCTGCCTTAGGACCACCAAGATGAAGCTGAGAAAGCAGCCCAATGTCTGGGTCATTGAGTGGCTGTTCCCAGATACAAATCTACGGGGTTTGGGCACTTTCTATAATTCTATTATAGTTGCCATTAGGGAGTTCATTAGGAATCCCACCATGAGGGCATGTGGAGAGAGGTCCACGGGTAAGGGACATAAGAGCTGTGCTGAGGCCACTGGTGGCAGCTCTCCAGCACTATAGGTCCACTCAGAGATTCCCTGAAGGACAGTAGTGGAGGGAAATCCTCCCAGTGGGCAGAACTTCGAGCAGGACACCTAGATGTTTATCTTACCTGGAAGGAAATATGGCTAGGGGTTTGGATCTATGTTCAGTCATGGGCGTGGCTAATGGTTTGGTCAGGGATTTGGAAAGAGCACAAGGAAATTTAATGGCGAGGAGGTCTGAGAAAGAGGTATTTGGATGGGTCTCTCAAAGTAGGCTCAGAGGTGAAGATATTTGCATGCCAAGTGAATACTCATCGAAGGGCAGTCTTGGCACGGAACGATCCTCATCATCAGGTCAACAAGATGACCCATTCTGTGTGTGTCACTGGGCTCATAAACAAAGCAGCCATGACAGCATGAATGGAGATTTTGCATGGGCCCGGTAACATGGACTTTTACTCACCAAGACCAATCTGGCTACAATCACTTCTGAATACCCAGCCTACCTACCATAGCAGAAACCAACTCTGAGCTCCCCATATGGCACCACTATTTGTAGAGACCAGCCAAACACCTGATGGCAGGCCAATTACATTGGAACACTTGCATTTTGGAAGCACTTTTTTGTTTCTCCCACTGGGGGAGATGAATATTCTGGATATGGGTTTGTCTTCCTTGCCCATGATGTTTCTGCCCATATCACCATCCATAGACTTACAGAATATCTTATTTACTATCATGGCATTTCACACAGCATTGCTTCTGACTGGGGAACTCATTTCACAGCTAATGAAGTGCATCCATAGGCTTGTGCTCATAGAATTAGCTAGTCTTACCATGTTCCCCATCATTCTAAAACATCAACCTAGTAGGACAGGGGGAATGCTATTTGGAGATCTGGACTTGGAGTCAGACAAACCTGGGTATGCATTCTGCCTCTGACATGTACAGTTGGGTAGACTGGGTAAGCTACATGTCTGTTTCCAGATAAAGTAGAGTGAACTCTAAAGATACGGTAACTATTATCATCACTCTTTTTTCTTTTTGGTTTGCTTGTGGTATATTATCATCATTCTTAACAAATAATTACAGGTGCTCCCAAAGATTTAGCTGTGTGGATGTCCATCATAGTATTGTTTATAGTAGTAAAAACTTGGAAACTACCTAAGTATCCATTAACTGAGGATTGTTTAATTCTCAATTAGTCACCACATCAGTTGAATTAAATACTCTGTAGCTATGTATGTTTTAGAAGAGTATTTATTAAACAGATATTCATGATACACTACTAAGTGGAAAAAGCAAGTTATAAAATAGTATATGCTGGATGATTTCATTTTAGTGTTTTTTAAAAGCTATATATCATGCATAAAAATAATGCTTGAATTATATAAAGTATAATGGACATAGTTATTATTATCTCTGGGAGATGGGAAATTGGGTGAATTTCATTTTCTCCTTTTGCTTATCTATAGTTTCTAAATTGCATTTGTAGTATAAGAAAAAGTACCCCCCCCCCAAAAAAAACAACCCCAGTGTTTTTAATGTAGACAGGCAGAGGGAGAGACTAGGTGAGGTCTGAAAGCCACATCCTAGGTAGGCTTATCCTACATCTGGGAGGATACTGGCTGGCTGGAAGGAGATTTCAGCCACCTCATTTCTGTAACCTCCAGAGCACGAGCCTTCCTTGGCATGACCCCATCCTTCCTCTGGCAGCCCCTAGCCTCCCTGTAATGACTGGGAGAGAATTCCTTAACCCTGTCCACTGATAGGATGGGAGAATGTCAGAGCAGTCACCTCTGGGACCAAGACCAGATATGCCATATTCAGGACATCAGACAGGAATGTGGCTGCCTGGGACAAATGGGCCTGGATCCAATACCTGGACTGTGTGTATTGGCTGAGGTTCACAAAGACGCTGGACTTCAGGCTGGCAGATTGAAAATATTTTTCAGTGGAGCCCCAGTATTTGACTGGAGAAACAATATTCCTTCTCTGGATGTCAAACATCCGGATAAATAGAAGCCTTTTTTTCCACCTTCGCTCTTCCCCAAGTGTTACAAAGGATGCTCTGACATAGGTTTTTGGAAGGGAGTCACCTCACCAGGGTGAAGGCCAGCTTGAGCCACAGGGAGTGCTTATTTTTAAAGGAGAGGGAAACGTGTGGCCCATCACAGCTTTGCTCAAAGGGCCTGGCTTCCTCAGGAGAAAGGGTGTGGGCTAGCAGGACCTGTCTTCTTGACACAGAGGACTCAGAGAGTGTGGTGGGTGTCTAAGCCCCTGCCCTGGCAGGAGGCTGGGGCAGGGCAGGACTGAGGAGGGGTCTGGCAGGGAATATATCCCACCCAGAGCTGAGCTGTGGGTACAGCCATAGTGAGGGAGCTGTGAAGGGGTCAGGAGAAGAGAAGGAGGTTGAGGGCAGACATTAGTTGAAGAACTCCCATTATTTTTACTGAACTGGAACCCAGGGACGACCAAGCCACAGAAAGCCAGTCTCACCCAGCAGCTGGGCAAATCCAGTGGATTTGGCTAAACCCAGAAATTAAATGAAGGCATTCCTAGCAAGTCTTCCCCCAAATACAACCGGCACTTGGGGTATCCACAGGGGAGTTTAATGGAAAGAGGGTAGAGAGGAGAATACACCTAAACCTTTCTCAAGTCGGAAAATGAATCACGAAAATGTCCCCAATTCCTTGGCTTCTGTTGAGCAACATCTTAGCTCCATTCAGCCAGTGACCCCTAGGCTGGGCTTTCTGTCCCCTAACTCACTGCTTATCTCCACCTTGCAGGCACAGCCTGCTTCCTGACACATGGCCACTCTGCCTGGATCTCTGGACCCCTCCCCTGGGCCAGGATAAAAATACCTCCTTCCAACCATTCATCCTGGTCCAGCTCATCCTGAGCCAATGGGCAGCCCTGTGGGGCAGACCCACTGACCTGTCTTTTCCTCTGATGGGACGTGGTGACCCTGCCCATCTCAGTGTCAGGCCTTTACTCTGTAATAATCATACGTTTACAGGCAGAACCAGCACTCCCTCGAGTAGCCTTCTGTCACAGATGCTCAAAATGAAGACTCAACTGCTTGGACTTGGTGGGATAAACTTGAGCCTCTTCATCAGGATCTTTTTGGAGAATCTAGTATAGGGCCTCCCTGTTCGTATGGACTGGATTCAGCCCAGCCCTCCAGGCTTGTATGGAAATCCCAGCTCCTCTGCAAAGGCTCCAACACTGAGCCCTCTCGATTCCATTGCCAATCTGTCACTTCCTCTCCACCTTCACTACCTCTCCCTGGTTCAAACCACCTTTCTCTCTTCTGGATTACTGCAATAGCCTCCTTCCTCTTTCCACTCTGGTCTCATCCAACCCCCTCACTACACAGAAGTTCCCCTGCTGAAATCCTTTCCCTGGTCCACCATCACATGCAGAAAACAACTCAGGCTCCTCAGCCAATGACCCCGACATCTATCCTTGCTTATAGCTTATCTTCACCTGGAGTCCTCTGTACCTTGGTGTGCCATACTGGCCTTCTCTGTGCTTCTCTCTGTGCCCACCACTTTCCTGCCTCAGGGCCACCCCAGTAATGTTCCCACTGCCTGGAACACACTCTCCTCACTAGGTTGGCTCTTTGTACTTCTTTATCAATCAAGTCCAAGTTTTAGAGAGACTTTCTCTGACCATCCGAGCCAAGAAAGTCCGTCATGGCATTCTTCCCTTTCCTCATGGCACTTACTGTACTTGAAGGTGGGTCTCTAATTGTGCCCTCACTTGTTTAATGTCTACCTTGACCACTGGACCATGAATTCCGTTAGGGCAAAAACCACCTCTGCACTATTCATCCCTGTCTGGCATCTCCCATGTAACAGATGCTCAGAACTATTTCCTGAGTGAGTGGATAGGTAAAAGAAAGAGAGAGCCTGGGATGCAGTTGGCAAAGGGTGCACCCTGGGGTTGGGTGGTCCTTGCCTGGCACTGGGCTCTGTGGCATCCTAACTGTGATGTGGGGCAGGTTACTTAACCTCATTGAGCCTTAGTTTCCTCATCTGTAAAATAATGATTATAATAACTTCCTTTCTGGGTGGTTTTGAAAGTTAAAGGTAATGTATTTAGAGAGTCTGACCCAAATGCCTGGCACTAAACAGGTCTGTTTATCCAAAAAAATCCCACATATTGGAAGTAACATGTATATGAAATAGATAGACAACAAGGACCTACTGTATAGCACAGGGAACACTCTCTCTCTCTCACTCTCTCTCTCTATATATATATATATTTACACACACACATCTCTATGTATGGAACTGAATCGCTTTGCTGTACACCTGAAACATTGTAAGTCAACTATACTTCAATAAAAAAAAAAAAGAAAGTACAGAGTGGGCCAGACCCGTGCTGTGGCCAAGGGCCTACACAGGCCCCACACTCAGGGAAGATACCATTTAGAGGTTCTATAAATCTCAGCTATTCATAGTAATAGTCCTACTGCTACTACTACTAATAAACAAAATGTTAGGAAATTCTCTAGCCAGAGTGAATGAGCCAAGCCCCATGAAAGCCCGCCTGGGAGAACCAGGATATGAGAGAAGGGAACAGGGTGTGAAGAAAAAATACAGGAGCGAGTGTGTGGTTTACTATAAATCGTCCTTTGATCTTTCTTTCATAGTTGACTTAGATTTTCCACTTAACTGAGTTCAAGAATTCTGTGACTAAAGTATTCATTCACTGAATGGATATTTGTGTGTGTGTGTGTTTACATATATATATATATATATATATATATATATATATATAAATTCAGGAGGGAGAGGTTCAGAGGTGAATTTGACATAGTCTGTCCTCAAGAGGCTTACAGGGGAACAAGATACACACAAAAAATCCTATCCCAAGGCAGACTTTAAAGAGACACAGATGAAGGACAATGGGGGTGTGGAGACAGAAGTAATAGACTTCATGGGGACGTGGTGTTTGAATAAACTTAAGGACACATGAGCGAGAGAAGGGAGGAAGGAGTGTGATAACAGGGAGAGAAATAGGACCTGTTTCCAAACCCTGGCTTACAATTTGCACCCTGAAAAGTTGGTTTCTCTGAGCCTCAGTTTTCTCATCTGTGAAGTGGGGATAATACCTCTGCATTACTGTGATTATTTTGTATGGTCATCTACACACACGCGCACACATGCACACACGTGCACAGTTTTCCTGGGAAAGGTCAGAGCCGTGGGGCTGAGAAACACCTCCTGAGGTTCTGGGGAGCTCACCAGTGAGCTCGTCCTCACTACTGTCCTCCCTGCAGGGGAAAGCTACATTCCTTAGGCCTGGAGGGCATGTGGTTCATGATGGTGTTTGGAGAAAGTGGTGATGGCACTGGTGCCACATCCTGCCTGGCTCGCTGCTCCACACCATTCCACTTAAACCATCTGAGATAGAAACAGCACTTCCCGAAATCCCAACTCACTCCCATTCCCAGTGAGAGGACTTTCAGGAACCCTGGGCTGGGCCCAGTATCCAAGCCAGCATGAGCCACGAACCCAGGTTACCCAAGATGCCAATGGCCTGAAGTCGGGCATGGCAGACACTGGCCAGCTGTTCACCCAACCCACTTCCTCATCTTCCTGGGCTCGCAGCTAGACTCCATCCTTGTAGTTGGGCAAGGCCATGCAGCACGGTTCTCATCAATGAAAAATGATAGATGTGTCCTCTTTCCAGGCCTGACCAATAAAACCTTTCCATACTCCGTCTCTTGGTCATCTGATGGTGATCCCCCAGCCCGAATTTGGAAGATGTTTTAAAGGTGGCATAGCTGCCATCAGCCACAGTCTCTGAGTACATGGAGAAGGATGGTCCCCTTCCCCATTCACCACACTTGAACTCCAATCTAGCTAGGACTGCCCTGGACTGTTAGATGAGACATGAAGTGAACTTCCTTTATGTTTATCCATTATATGTTGGGGTCTATTTTCTTTTCCTCTTTTTTTTAAAATAAATTTATTTATTTTATTTTATTTATTTTTGACTGCATTGGGTCTTTGTTGCTGCGCGCAGGCTTTCTCTAGTTGTGGCGAGCGGGGGCTACTCTTCGTTGCGGTGCACGGGCTTCTCATTATGGCGACTTCTCTTGTTGCAGAGCACGGGCTCTAGGTGCACGGGCTTCAGTAGTTGTGGCACGTGGGCTCAGTAGTTGTGGCTCGTAGGCTCTAGAGTGCAGGCTCAGTAGTTGTGGCGCACGGGCTTAGCTGCTCCGTGGCATATGGGATCTTCCCAGACCAGGGCTCGAACCTATGTCCCCTGTATTGGCAGGCAGATTCTTAACCACTGCACCACCTGGGAAGCCTTTGGGGTCTATTTTCTACAGCAGCAATACCTAACTAATACACCAGAGTAGGGGCTCTCCCATCTGAGGAGGACCGAAGCAGGAAGGGCCAAAGGAGCAGTTCTCAGTCGGCATCCTTGGAGGAGGCAAGATGTTGTGACCAAGGTGCCTAAATATGAAATGAAAGCTCTGTGGGGTGAAAATGGAGTTGAGGGTTAGGAGCTGGGCCAAGTAGGGTCAGAGATAGAGGGGGATGGGTCACTGGGGGCTGTTGAAAGCAGTGCAGTTAGGCCTCGCTTGCTCTTGTGAGTTGAGCTGATTTGAAGGTTGCAGCCATTGCTCTTGTAGTGGAACCTGCCTCACACCTGGTGTTTACGTCCTGCCCTCGACCCAATCCCTGCCTCAAGCCCAAGACTTGGTAACTGGGATCCCCCTGATTGGTACCCACTCTGCAGCCTGACGGCCCCATCTGTTTTACACATGAGGAAAAGCAGACCCAGAAAAATGAAGGGACTTATTCATAAAGCCCAAATTGATCTTTCTACCTGGTCTTGGCCAGAGAGCACAATTTCCAGCAAAGTCCTACCTCTTTAATGCCCTGGTCAGAGCCTTCCCAAAGGACTGCTTCTGGAAAGCTAGATTTCCAAGCCTGGCCATTGAGAATGAAAAGAAGCTGGTTTCTTCTGGTTCCCAAGATAAACAAACTGGTCAATTTTCTGTCGGTCCCAAGGCAGCGCTTCACTGCCCTGGAGCCAAGCAGACACTAGGCAGTCTGTGTGCAGGTCTGAGGTTGCAGCACCCCTTGGCTCGCAACAGCTTCTTGACTTCTCGGAGGGTGCTGGCCTCAGCTCAGACCACTTGGGTGGAGGGAGAAGAAGTTGAAGACACAACTGCGCTTCTCGTAAAGGTCTCTAAAAATAAAGGCAGAGTTAACCTAGTGAGGGTCTGCAGGGATGCTGGTCTGAGAGAAGTGTATTAATCTGAATTTTCCAGTTAAACAGAACTAATGGAATATATAAATATGCATATACATATACATGTATATATAAAAACACATACATATGGGTATATATAACATATACATGTAGATATATAACATACATATAGTACTGATTTGAATCAGTACTGATTCAAATGTTAATCGCATCTGGAAATGCCCTCACAGAATAATGTTTAACCAAATATCTGGGCACCCCATGGCCCAGTCAAGTTGACACAGAAAATTAACATCACAAGAAGGGATGCAGCCACGCAGAGATTCCTGACTAGGGCAACCAGGCTAAGAAAAGAGTGCAAAGCAAGCCTTCTCCTAACAAGATCTGCATCCCAAGATCAAAGCTTTCAGCTTCTGATCAATCTTAGGTTAAGGGCGGTTCTGAGGAACTGAAAACTAGACTCAATCTAGTTAAACAATAAAAAGAATGTATTGGTTTTTGTACCTGAAAATGTTAGAAGTGTGAGCGGCAGGCAAAGCTTGATCCGTGGTTCAAATATGGCACTAAGAGGGCTTCCCTGGTGGCGCAGTGGTTAAGAATCCACCTGCCGATGCAGTGGGACAGGTTCGAGCCCTGTCCGGGAAGATCCCACGTGCCGCGGAGCAACTAAGCCCGTGTGCCACAACTACTGAGCCTGCGATACAGAGCCCGCGAGCCACAGCTACTGAGCCTGTGTGCCTAGAGCCCGTGCTCTGCAACAAAGAGAAACCACTGCACTGAGAAGCCCACGCACCACCACGAAGAGTAGCCCCCACTCACCACAACTAGAGAAAGCCCGTGTGCAGCAACAAAGACCCAAAACAGTAAAAAATAAATAAATAAATTTATTTAAAATATATATATATATACATATGTGTGGCACTAAGAATCCAGTTTCTTTCTGTCTCTCTTTTCTTCCTTCCATGGAATCACTGGGTTGTCTGAGTTAGCAAAAAAGAAATACAGGCTGTCTACTTAAATTTGAATTTCAGATTAACAATGAATTTTTTTTAGTATAAATATGTCTCATGCAACATTTGGGGCCTATTTATACTAAAAATTATTTGTTGTTTATCTGAAATTCAAATTCCTCAGGGTGTCGTATTTTATGAGACAACCCTATCCTAAGCCTAGCCCTGCCCCTCTTTGTTTGGTAGCTCCCATAAATAAGAGGGGACAGTTCTTTTCCAGAGCCTCAAGCAGACATCTCCCTGTATCTTGGCCTGAAATGCCTGTTTCTGAACCAATTTCTGTGGCCAGGGAATAAGATGAATTGATTGGCTTAGTAAGGAGGCCAGAGGCCTTTGGGGAAAGGAGAAGAGGATAATGGATGTTTTGGGGGGCACCCAAAAGATGTCTACTACCTTGGACTTTCCAGTATCAGTCACAGAATCCAAGGTCCTCAAGGTTGGATGGGACCCTAAAGATCACTTAGTCCAACCTGTGATATGATGCCTGAATCCCCCCCATAATATCCCAGTCTTTATGTTCATATCTCTAGTGACAGGGAATTCACTTTCCTCCAAGGAGCTCATTCCATCAGCAGCCTTGACTGTTGGAAAGTTCTAGCTGAAATTTTCCTTTTCTTGTATCTTCCATTCATTGGTTCCAGTGCTAACTAGAGGTATCTGCAGGGCAGTTTTCTAAACCAACTTGGGATGAATGAGTACATAGTATGCACCATGCACTTGGCTATGTGCTTTCACATTTCACCTCATTTCATCCTCCCAATGCCCTGTGAAATAAGCTAGTCCCTTCTAATGGATACAGAAACTTGGGAGTTAAGCCCCTTGCCCTGATTACACAGCTAGTGGCCGAACTGGATTTGAGCACACATTAGCCCTGGTGTCCCACCCACCTGCCCCTCCACCATGATGAGGAACCCACAGACTTTCACATATTTGATGACTGCGTCCCAGTTCCCTTGTTCTCTTTAGGACCTTGCTCTCAGGGACCTTCACTCCTTAAACTTGGTATCCCAGACAGAACACGCTGCTCAGATGTGGTCAAGGGTGAAAGAATTGTGGAGGAGGAGAGGCAAGCAGTCCGCAGAGTTTTATATACAAATCACTCATCGGGTGATTTCATTCAGTTGTCAGCAGAAGCTGAGTGCCTGGTATGTGCAGACACCCTGTGAGGCACCGAGGATGAGGACAGAAAGAGTGAGAGCAAGAGAGAAGGAAAGCAAGAGAGAAGATACAGGTTGTAGCAGGAAGGAGCTCATGCCCCAGAAGGGGAAACATGTGAAATCAACAATTACAGTAAAATGTGATATATACATACTTGACTATATCAGCATGGATAGAATACTGTGCGTCTGGTTACGAGAAGTCAAGGGGAAAATGGCCCTAGAGGCAGGAGGAACAGCCTAGGCAAAGCACAGAGTGGTGAGTTCCTGCCTTCAGACAGAGAACTGAGGGAGAACCTAGATGGGAAGGTGCTTGGTTGAAAGACCACTGTGTCCATGTACCACTGGGATTCTAATAAGGTGAAGCGTTTTTACTCTTGGCCCAGGCCTTCCTTCTTGAGACCCCATACTGTTTCTGCAGAAAACACTCTGCATACATTTCAACAAATTGGAGATTTATTCCCACAGAGGAAACTGGGTTTTGGCATTTGATAACGTCATAAATGGGCCAAGGACACAGGCAGTTCACACAAAAGGAAATATGGTTAGTAACCCAACGTGAGGAAACACAGCCGACCTGGCCAGGAATCAAAGAAATGCAAATTGAAACAACGGAGGTGCACACTTCCACCTATTAGATTAACAGCCATGACAAAAAAGGTTTCGGTGGTTAAACCTTTAGATGGTTAAACTGTTGTGCAAAGCAGGGACAGCTACAAGATCTTCAGGGCTCAGTACAAACTGAAAATGCAGGATCTCTTGTTCAAAAATTATTAATAATTTCAAGACAGCAACAGCAGAGCATTAAACCGGACTCGTCTAAGTCCTTGTTGGATCTTGTATAAATGAGTACAGCCCTGTTATGGGAGAAGAGGTGTCCCTTCTCCGACCCAAAGTCCATCCCTTTACCTGTGTTTCAAGCCTCATCCCTCCCACCTGCTCAGGGACTATATTATCTATTGTCACTTCTCTTCTGCTCGCAACCCAGTTTTCCCACCAGCGTTCACCATACACACAAGTCCTCCTTTTTGGAAAAAAAAAAACAACCCACAAAACCAAAAACCCTCCCTCAAGGTTTCACCTTGTCTTTTCCAGCTGCTCTCCCAGTTCTCCATCTCAGCCATGCTTCTGGAAAGGTCTGTATAGACATGCTATCCCAGTGTCCTTATTTTCCATTCATTTATCCAGGCTGCTTGTCCCTCCATCATTACATGTCTTGCCAAGGTCACCATTGATCTCGACTCATTTCCTGGGACCTTTCGGCAGCATTTGACACTGGTAACCACTCTCTCCTTCCTCTACCACTCTTCCCTTGGCTTCTGTGACATCATGTCCTCCTGGCTTTCCTCCCATGTCTCCTTCAGTCTTTTTGGCCAGCTGTATCCCTCCATCTGAAAGTGAAAGTTCCTCGCTCACCTGGTCTAGACTCTGTTCACCCTCAACCTTTCTCCTTAGGCAAGCTCATCCATGCCTGTGGCTTTAGTCACCATTTGTCCATTGATGACTCGTAAATTCATGGCTGTAACCCAAACTCTGGTCTGAGTTTCAGACCCATAGTCCAGCTGCTCACTTGGCAGCTCCACTTGCCTATCTCAAAAACACCTTGAACTCCTTATGTACAAAATCAGCCCCCTACTGGTCCTCTTCCATTGTTCTCTGGATCTGTGAAGGGCATCACTGTTCATCCTGTTCCTTATACCAGAAATCTAGCAGTTGCCCCTCATATATCCTTCTCCTTCCTCTTCCCCACACATCTTAAATTTGCTACCGAGTCTTGTCAATCTCGCCTCCTCCATATTTCCTAAATATGTCCACTTATCTCCATTTCTGTCCCTATTCACATCCTCTAAGCAGCTATCACCTTTCACCTTGACCACCGCAACAGCTGCCCATTGGTACCCCCATCCCTTCTCACACTACCTCCCCCTACATACTACAGCCAGATTGAGTGTTTCAAAGCCCACACCCAGTTCAGGAGGGTCCCGTTGCTCTCAGGATAAAGACCGACACCCTTCTGATGGTCTGCAGGCCCTGCCTGATCTTGCCTCAGGCCCTCCCAGCAATTTGAGCTCCATCCATTGAGGTGTCCTCAGCTCTGCCGAAAGGCATCTGTACACGCTGCGCCCTCTGTCTAGGATACTGTTCTTTCCTCCCTTTTGGTCAACTTAGCTCCCAGTCATCCTTATTCCCCAGCTCAACCACTTTTTCCTTAGGAAATCCTTCCATTAAACAGCAAGCAAAGTAGGGTTCCACCATGAAATGCTTTTATAGCTTCGTGTCTCTCTCCTTAGTAATGCTTAACGTGGTTATAATTTTATCCATCTGTGTGATGACCTGATCAGGTTCATGTCCCCAGCTAGAGGGTAGGGCCCATGAGTGTAGACTGTATGTTCTTCCGTAACCCCAGTGCTTAATCAGTGTCTGGCCAGAAGAAAGTGCTCAATAAATATTTGATGAATGAATGAATGGACATGCATTTAACAGTATATGTTGAGAACTATAGAAGTGTTCATGTTTTGATCCAATAACCCCACTTCTAGGAATTTATCCCAAGGAAGCTATCCAAAAAAAAAAAAGGGAGAGAGAGAACATTTTTTATACATGAAGATATTACCACGTTCGTTTTTAGTAGAACATTTTTAAAAGACATATAGGTGTCCAGCAATATGGGAAATGTTATAGAGTAGTAGATCCATAAAGTAAACAACATGGTCATTTAAAAACAATTGTGAAACTAAGTAGCAATATGGAAAACACTTTACAATGTTACAATTGTTTTTCAAAAGCTGAATGCAAAATTGGAGTTTCACAACTATGTAAAAATGTTTTATGCATGCAGACAAGTACCAGATGGGAACAAGGAAAAATGAGTTGATTTGTCAGAAAAAGTGGATCATGATTGAATTTTCCACTTCATTTTGATTCCTCTTAGTGTAGTTTTATTGTTTTTGCTCAAATAATACCTTAATGTATTCTGTGAGTTTCATCTATAATCATAAACTGAATGAAATGTCCATGTTAAGCTGAGGATCCATCAAAGCACAAATGCCTAATAAATAGTGTTATTTTAGAACAACCTATTTACCACTTTTAAAACGGATCCCGTGATAATTATACCTTATGTTTATAATATTTTATGTGTGGACATGTGTTTCGTAAACACAGGAGTAAATGAGATGCATTATATGGTAGGTGTGTGTTAAACTTTTATTTTCCCCACTTCTGTGAACCAGTTATTATTATTATTTTATTTAAAAATTACAGTTGTGTCTATTTAAGGTATACAACATGATGATTTGATATACATACTTCAAATTTTTTATTGAAGTATAGTTGATTTACGTATGTTGTGTTAATTTCTGCTATACAGCAAAGTGATCCAGTTATACATATATATCCTTTTCATATTCTTTTCCATTATGGTTTATCACAGGATATTGAATATAGTTCCCTGTCTATACAGTAGGACCTTGTTGTTTATCCATTCTGCTAATCCCAAACTCCCAATCCTTCCCTCCCCCATCCCCCCTCCTCCTCGGCAACCACAAGTCTGTTCTCTACGTCTGTGAGTCTGATTCTCTGTGGTAGATAAATTCATTTGTGCCATATTTTAGCTTCCACATATAAGTGATATCATATGGTACTTGTCTCTCTCTTTCTGACTTACTTCACTTAGTACGATAATCTCTAGGTCCATCCATGTTGCTGCAAATGGCATTATTTTGTTCTTTTTTATGGCTGAGTAATATTCCATTGTATATATGTGCCACATCTTCTTTATGCATTCATCTGTTGATGGACACTTAGGTTGCTTCCATGTCTTGGCTGTTGTGAATAGTGCTGCTGTGAACATAGGGTGGTATACATGTACATGCTGAAATGATTACTGCAGTCAAGCTAGTTGACATATCTCCTCACATAGGTACCTTTTCTTTTTTCTTTTGGTGTGACAAGAGCACCTGAAATCTACTTTTTGGGGCATGTTTCCAGTATTAAATACATTATTATTACCTGTAGTCATCATCAGGCTGTACATTAGATCGCTTGAGTTATTCGTCCTAAATAACTGCAACTTTGTACGCTTTGACCAACATCTCCCCATTCCCCCACCTCCCTGCCCCGGATAACCACTATTCTACTACCTGCTTCTGTGAGTTTGACTCTTTCTTTTTAAATTTATTTATTTTGGGCTGCATTGGGTCTTTGTTGCTGCGCTCGGGGTCTCTCCAGTTGCGGTGAGCGGGGGCTACTCTTTGTTGCGGTGCGTGGGCTTCTCGTTGTGGTGACTTCTCTTGTTGTGGAGCACGGGCTCTAGGTGCGTGGCCTTCATTAGTTGTGGCACGGGCTCAGTAGTTGTGGCTCATGGGCTCTAGAGCGCAGGCTCAGTAGTTATGGCGGACAGGCTTAGTTGCTCCGTGGCATGTGGGATCTTCCCAGACTCAGGCTCGAACCTATGTCCTCTGCCTTGGCAGCAGGCGGATTCTTTTTTTTTTTTTTTTATTTTTTTTTTGCGGTACGCGGGCCTCTCACTGTTGTGGCCTCTCCTGCTGTTGCGGAGCACAGGCTTCGGACGCGCAGGCTCAGCGGTCATGGCTCACAGGCCCAGCCGCTCCGCGGCATGTGGGATCTTCCCGGACCGGGGCACGAACCCGTGTCCCCTGCATCGGCAGGCGGACTCTCAACCACTGCGCCACCAGGGAAGCCCACAGGCAGATTCTTAACCACTGTGCCACCAGGGAAGTCCCGAGTTTGACTCTTTTATTTAATTTATTTTTTTTTAACTCCACTTGTTTATTTATTTATTATTATTTTTAAACTACTTATTTATTTGGCTACGCCAGGTCTTAGTTGCGGCACACAGGATCTTTAGTTGTGGTGTGCGGGATCTTTTTAGTTGCAGCATGCGAACTCTTAGTTGTGGCATGTGGGATCTAGTTCCCTGACCAGGGATTGAACCCAGGCCCCGCCCCCTGCATTGGGAGCGCAGAGTCTTAGCCACTGGACCACCAGGGAAGTCCCGAGTTTGACTCTTTTAGATTCCATATATAAATGAGATCACGCAGTATTTGTCTTTCTATGCCTTGCTTGTTTCACTTAGCATAATGTCCCCCACGTTCATCCATGTTGTCACAAATGACAGAAAAGGGAGAATAATATTCTTCTGTGTGTGTAATCTTTATCCATTCATCTGATGATGAACACTTAGGTTGATTCCATATCTTTGCTATTGTGAATAATGCTACAATGAACATGGGAGTGCAGATATCTCTTCAAGCTACTGATTTCACTTCTTTTGGATATATACCCAGAAGTGGGATTGCTGGATCATATGGTAGTTCTACTTTTAATTTTGGTGGGGGGAACCTCCACACTGTGTTTCCATCATTTACATTCCCGCCAACAGTGTATTACAAGGGTTCCCTTTTCTCCACAGCCTCACCATTTGTTGTCTTTTTTTTTTTTTTTGTAATGGCTGTCCTAATAGTAATGAGGTGATTTCTCACTGTGGTTTTTTAAAGATGTTTATTTATTTATTTATTTAAGCTGCACCGGGTCTTAGTTGCGGCACGTGAGATGTTTGTTGCCATGTACGGGATCTTCATTGCCGCATGTGGGCTTTTTAATTGTGGCATGTGGGATCTTTAGTTGCGGCATGCATGTGGGATCCTGTTCCCTGACCTGGAATTGAATCCGAGCCCTCTGCATTGGGAGGGAGGAGTCTTAGCCACTGGACCACCAGGGAAGTCCCCTCACTGTGGTTTTGATTTTCATTTCCCTGATGATTGTCGATGTTGAGCATCTTTTCATATACCTTCCAGCCATTTGTATGCCTTCTTTTGAGAAATGTCTATTCAGGTTCTTTGCCTATTTTTTAATCAGGATATTTATTTTCTTGTTGTTGAGTTATTGAGCTCCTTAATATATTTTGGATATTAACCTCTTATCAGGTGTATGGTTTGCAAATGTTTTCTTGCATTCTGTAGGTTGTCTCTTCACGTTATTGGTTGTTTCCTTTTCTGTGCTGGAGCTTTTTAGTTTGAAGCAATCCCACTGGTCTGTTTTTGCTTTTGTTGCCTATGTTTTTGGGGTCATATCCAAAAAAATCATTGCCCAGACCAATATCAAAAAGCTTTTCTCGGGCTTCCCTGGTGGCGCAGTGGTTGAGAGTCCGCCTGCCGATGCAGGGGACACGGGGTCGTGCCCCGGTCCGGGAAGATCCCACATGCCGCGGAGCGGCTGGGCCCGTGAGCCATGGCCACTGAGCCTGCGCGTCCGGAGCCTATGCTCCGCAACGGGAGAGGCCACAACAGTGAGAGGCCCGTGTACCGCAAAAAAAAAAAAAAGCTTTTCTCTGTTTCCTTCTAGTAGTTTTATAGTTTCAGGTCTTACATTTAAGTATTTAATCCACTTTGAGTTGATTTTTGTATATGGAGTGAGATAGGGTAAAATAGGGACACATTTCATTCTTTTGCACATGGGTAACCAGTTTTTCCAACACCATTTATTGAAGAACTGTTCTTTCCTCGTTGTGTGTTCTTGGCATCTTTGTCAATGCCAATTGACCATGAATGAGTGGGTTTATTTCTGGGTTCTCTAGTGTGTTTCATTGGTCTATATATCTCTTTTTATGTGTTTTGATTACTATAGTGTTTTATTATATTTTGAAATCAGGCAGTGTGATGCCTTCAACTCTGTCCTTTTTGCTCAAGATTGCTTTGGATATTCACAGTCTTTTGTGGTTCCATATTAATTTTAAGATTGTTTTTTCTATTTCTGTGGGGAAATGCCATGAGAATTATGATCGGATTACATTGATTCCGTAGATTGCTTTGGGTAATATGAACATTTTAACTATATTAATTCTTCTAATCCATGAATATAGGATATCTTAAAATTTATTTTTGTCTTCAGTTTTTTAAAAAATCAATGTTCTGTAGTTTTCAGTGTATAGATCTTTCACCTCCTTGGTTAAACTTATTCTAAAATATTTTTTGATGCTATTGTAAATGGAATCTTTTTCTTAGTTTCTTTTTTGTATTGTCCCTTATTAGTATATAGAAACACAACTGATTTTTTTTTTTTTTTTTTTTTTTGGTGGTACGCAGACCTCTCACTGTGTGGTCTCTCTCATTGCGGAGCACAGGCTCCGGACGCACAGGCTCAGCAGCCATGGCTCACGGGCCTAGCCGCTCCACGGCATGTGGGATCTTCCCGGACCGGGGCACGAACCCGTGTCCCCTGCATTGGCAGGCAGACTCTCAACCACTGCACCACCAGGGAAGCCCACAACTGATTTTTATATGTTGATTTTATATCCTGAAACTTTACTGAATTCATTTATTAGTTCTAACAATTTTCTTGGTGGAGTCTTTAGGGTTTTCTATATATAAGATTATGTCATCTGCAAACAGAGACAAATTTAGTTCTTCCTTTCCAATTTGGATGACTTTTATTCATTTTCTTGCCTAATTGCTCTGGCTAGGACTTCCAATATTATGTTAAATAGAAGTGGCAAGAGTAAGCTTCCTTGTCTTGTTTTCTGATCTTATAAGAAAAGCTTTCAGCTTTTCACCATTGACTATGATGTTAGTCATGGGCTTGTCATATATGGCATTTATTATATCAAGGTACATTCCTTCTATACCTAATTTCTTGAGAATTTTTTTTCATAAAAGAATGTTGAATTTTGTCAAATGCTCTTTCTGCATCTTTTGAGATGATCTGATGGTTTTTATCCTTTATTCTGCTAATGTGATATATCACATCTGTTGATTTGCATATGTTGAACCATCCTTGCATCCCAGGGATAAATCCCATTTGATCATGGTGTATTGTGGGATCTTTTAATTTTGGGACTTCCCTGGTGGTCCAGTGGTTAAGACTTCACCTTCCAATGCAGGGGTTGCAGGTTCGATCCCTGGTCAGGGAGCTAAGGTCCCACATGCCTCATGGCCAAAAAACCAAAACATAAAAAAAACCAGAAGCAATATTGTAACAAATTCAATAAGGACTTTAAAAATGGTCCACATCAAAAAAATCTTTTAAAAAATTAATCTTTTTCCAGTGAATCTCCTAAATTCAGTTATTCTTTCTAGTAGCTTTTTTTGGATAGATACCTTACAATTTTCTGCTGAGATGATTGTATCATCTGCAAATTAAGAGTTTTATTTCTTCCTTTCCAATCTGTATGCATTGTATTTCTTTTTCTTGCCTTATCACATTGGCTAGAACTTCTACTACAACATGAACAGAAAGGGTAAAAGTACACAACCATGCCTTATTCCAGGTCTTAGAGAAACATATTCAGTGTTTTATCATTGTGGTAGCCAGTCTTCAAGATGGCCCCAATGACCCTAACCTACTGGTATTCATGTCTTCACTAGTTTATATGTATCTGGATTGGCCTGTGTATCTAATAACAGGGAAGTGACTGTGTGAATTCACAGACTAGATCATAAAAAGTCACTGTGGCTTCCATCTTGGTCACTCTCTTTAAAATCACTTGTTTGGGGGAAAGCCAGATCCCATACCAAGCAATGTGGCAAGGAACTGTGGCCTCCTGACATTCGCCAGTGAGGGACTGAGCCTTTAACTATCATGTGAAAGATGCCGTATTAGAAGTGAATCCTCCATCCCCAGTCAAATCTTCATGATTGTAGCCCTAGACAGCAAATTGATTGCAACCTCACGGAAGGCCCTGGGTCTGAACCAACTAACACCAAATTCCTGACCCTCAGAAACTGATAAGATAATAAAAGTTCCTGGTTAATGCTGATAAGTTTTGCAGGGTAATTTGTTACATAGCAGCAGATAACTAATACAGATGTTGGTATCTGGAAATGGGGTGCTACCATTAACAAAACTTTAAATTTGGGAGTGTTTTAGGAATGGAGAAATGGGCAGGGGTTGAAAGGACTTTGAGGAACTACTGATGAGGACTTAAGGGAAAATGAGGAGCATATTATTGGAAATTGGAGGAAGGGAGATTCTTGATATCTGGTTGGAGAAAGTTTAGCAACACTGTCACCTGTAGTTATATGGAAAGTAGAAAATGATCATAATGAACTGGGCTAAGGAGATTTCCATCCAGACTGTTGAAGGTGCTGCCTGTTTCCTTGCTGCTTTTAGCAAAATGCTAGAGGAGAGAAATAAGCTAAAGGAAAGACTTAAAAAAAAAAAAAAGGAGATAGGACTTGCTGTTTATGAAGATCCCCACCACTCTAGATAGCAAACAATGTTAAAATTAAGAAATGAGTTCTGAGCAAAGATCAAATCCAGGGATCTCTCAGGAAATCATGGTCTAACGATGAAGCTGAGGGAGGGTATGACCATGAAACCCTTTGTTAATACTTCAGCAAGGTCAAAGTTGGTACCTGAGTACTATTTTCTTACAGTGTACCTCTAAAGATTTTAAGGGTGTGACTCAGTAGAAACGAGTCACTAAGTGGGACAAGATTCTGTAGCCAGACAGCTGGAAAAGGTGGCAAGGGAGGGATGTATGGAACAACAAGAGGGATGTATGGAACACTAAGAATTTACAGGAACTGCCAAGAGAGTAGAGTTTGTGACCAACAACATAGACTCTGGTATAAATCCCACTTCTGCCACTTATTGGCTATGTGACCTTTGGACAGATACTTTGTCCCTCAGTTTCCTCAGCAGTAAGATGGGGATTGTAGTGCATACTTTATAGAGTTGCTGTGAGGGTTAAATGGCTTCATACATGTGAGCACCCAGAACCATGCCTGATATATAGACTGTGATAAATAAGCGATAGTTACTGTATTTGGGTAAGGGGAAGTGAAAAAGCCAGTATTTCTTACAGCAAAGCTGAATGTGGCCTAAACTATCATTTGGGTAACAAAAGGAACTATAGCATTAATTTGTTGTCACAGGCTTGAGAGGGTCTCCCAAGCTATCTAGACATGGCAGTAACCCGGGGCAAATGTGAGACTAGGTCCTTGAGCTGTTCATTTGCAAGTGGCACACCAGTGACACAAAGAGCTGAGAAGTGAAAAGGAGCGAGAGATTGCTATGGTCTGAGAACACTTAGATAATCAGAGCTAGAAGGGATTTTTACGAACTTGTCCAATATCATCAATCTTGTCAGAGGAAGAAGCTTGGAGAGGAAACCACTAAGGAATCCATAGTTTCCTGGTGCCTCTAACACAGAGTGGGCATCAGTACAACCTGCCCTCTCTGTACCAGTCTGGGCAGGGCCTGGTCAAAAATGGCTGGTACTCACTGTCAGAGAAGGGCTGAAATAATAATAAATGTTAATTCTATTTTTTACACTTTCAGCTAGCATTTATTAAGCACTTAGTATGCGTTAGTCACAACTGTATGAGGATAAACCATTTCTTGACCAATAAAAATTTTGACAATTTCATATAGATCAACCTAATACATAACTTTATTTAATCATAATAAAACTCTGTGAAGTGTATACTATCATTAGCCTGATTTTACAGATGAGGAGACAGAGGCACAGAGAGATTAAGTGCCTTACCCCAGGTCACACAGCTGGTAAGTGATAGAGCCGGTTTACAAATCCAGGAAGTCTGATTTCAGAGCCCATGCTTGTGAACCCCTCCTCCAGACACCAACATGAAAGTGCCCACAGTCTCAGCAGGCTGGCCCTGGCACCTGGGTCCCACACTGACCCCCAGAGTCTGTGAACCAGCTTCCCTTGGAGAATTAGATCAACCCAACCTCCTGGGGCCTTATCAGAAAGAGCACGTGCTGGACCAGCCCTGTGATCTCATGCTGGCGGGGCTTTGAGACAATGGAACAACTTGTGAGCACCAGGCATCACCGTGGAGACAATGTGCTTCTCCAAACACCAGCCCCCAGAATAACAAACACCGTTGACTTCCACGGCACCGAAGTGTAAATATTGAAGTGGAGCGTCCGTGCCTCACCACGTGTGGTGATCTTTTAGTGGAAAAAGTTGACAGTTGCTATTGTCTAGATTCCCCAGGGGGAAGATCTGAAGTCATTCCTCTTGTTATGCAAGACTTCTGCCACCTCTCTCTAGCCCCTAGTCTGAGAGAGGGTTTGTTTGATGTGAGCCAGGCTGAGGGACCCCCTCAACATCCCACTGTGATCTTTACTGACCTAGAGCAAAACAAGAAAATAAGGGCAATACGGAGAGTTTTTCCTGAAGCTAAAAGTATTCCACTTACAGAACTCTATGATGCTCAGCATCCTTTCCATGGCTCCTACGCTTTCTACTACTCCATCCACCTCGCTGTACTCATTGCACAGGTGCTAATGGTGGCTTCATGACTTACCAGTCTCAGTTTCCACTGCTCACTGTCTCATCCTCTCAATATTTCTATTTTTAAAAACTATTTATTTATTTCGGCTGCGCCGGGTCTTAGTTGCGGTGCACGGGGTCTTCGTTGCAGCGTGTTTAGTTGTGGCATGCGGGATCTTTGAGTTGCGGCAGGCATTGAACCTGGGCCTCCTGCATTGGGAGCTCGAAGTCTCGCCCACTGGACCACCAGGGAAGTCCCTTCTCTCAATATTTCTTTGCTCACGTTTTCTAGAGAGAATCTGATTGACCAAACATGCCTCTTTTACACCAGACCATGTCACGTGTTGCTGGCCAGCCTGTCGGCCAGCTGCCTTTGGGCCAGGTGGCCGGCACTGGTTCAGTCAGCTGGCATGGCCTAAAACACAATTGCTCTTTGAGCAGGTGGTAACAGTGGGCCAGTGCCCCTTGAAAGGGGCTTAAAGGTCAGGTGCTGTGAGTGATATGGCTGGCATAAAAGTCCAATTTGGAGATTTCACACCAAAATCGAATTTACAATTCTCAACTTAGGAAGGTTTTGGAGTCCTGGTGTGGGAAGGTCCATCTGAGCCATACAAGGGATACCAGCACGGTCAGACTCTGGAGGAAATAGCCAAGGGGAAAACTCACACCAAATGGGCAGGATTCAGTAAGGGGGTGGTTGCAGAGGCAGAGAGGAAGACACAGATTTAGACATAATTTGGAAGAAAATCAGTAAGCCTTGGTGAAAAATTGGATATAAGGAATGAACTAGAAGGAGGAGAGATGGTGGCATCGTTCACTGAGAAATAACATAGAGGAACAGTTTGGGAGATGAAGGAGAAATGACCAGTTCCATTCTGACACGTTGAGACATGAGACATCCTGCTAGATTTACCAATGGGAAGTTGGCTGTTCAAGTATAAAGTTTAGGAAAGAAGTCTGGGTTGGGAGAATAGATGTGAGTAGCTTCAGCATATTGGTGGTTGAGACCATGGAGAGGATGATTTCACCCCGGGAGAGGTGGAGGGCATATCTGATGCTTGACAGGTTCTTGTTGGGTGAATGAGTGAATGAATGAATGAATGAATGACCAGGTCAACATGGATTTGCTCATGTTTCACTCCTTCCCAAGGGAAAGTCACTCACTGAGACCTTGCACTATGAAAAAGCAGAATGGTGAATGGAAGGAGTGTGGGCTTTGAAGCCAACAGCAAGTTCAATGGCAGGTTGAAACTTACTAGTTCTGTGCCTTTGGGCTTCATCCTTAACCTCTTGCAGCCTTAGTTTCCTCATCTCAAAATGGGTGTAATGATATTTACCTCATGAGGCTGTCATGAGGATTAAATAAGAGAGCAAGACTAGAGCTTCAAGAACAGGGTTTGGTACATATGGTAGGCACTCGACAGCAGTTACAGACTCCTGCTTCCCGCTGAAGCAAGCTTTGAGATACCAAAGAGCATTTTGGGTAAGAGCCTAACAGAGACTCTGAGGGGGTCATACCCTTAGACGTCTCAAAGGGACCCACTGATAATGTAAATAATCTCATTTGGAGCTAATGTCAAGAGTCTACATCTGAGGCCTGGACCAAAGAGCCCTCCTGCTGCCCACTCCTACCTCCTGCATGGGCCCTCTGTGACAGGCCCTGCCCGTTCATGTGGTCACACTTCCCAGTGGGTTCTTCCCACTTGCAGGACTCCCACAGGCACCCAGGATCTTCCCACCATCCCTTCCCCCCCACCGCCAGGGAACCTTCCTTCCACTGCCTGCAGCTATCCAGGCCCCTGCCACACTCCAACGTGAACGCCCAGTTTCCAAGTCTTTGACACCTTCCCTTAGGCCAAGAGCTCCCATTCTGGCCCATATACCAGACCTACATAGATAGGAAATAGACAGGAAAAGGTGTTTCCTTCATTTAACGTCAAATACCCAGCGCTTGACATTAGTTTACTTCAAGTCATAAGATTTTTTCAAAGAAAGTTATAGAACCCTAGTGGGAGAAATAAAGCAAGATCAGGGCTTCCCTGGTGGTGCAGTGGTTGAGAGTCCGCCTGCCGATGCAGGGGACACGGGTTCGTGCCCCGGTCTGGGAAGATCCCACATGCCGCGGAGCGGCTGGGCCCGTGAGCCATGGCCACTGAGCCTGGGCGTGCGGAGCCTGTGCTCTGCAACGGGAGAGGCCACAACAGTGAGAGGCCCACGTACCGCAAAAAAAAAAGCAAGATCAAAATTAATGGAAAGCCCACCAACGCCAGGCTAGAAGATTAAAAATAGCGAAGGCAACAATTTTCCTCGAGTTTCTATATAGATTTAGTGCACTACGTATTAAGGCTCCCAAGGGATACTTTACAAGAGTTTGAGAAATGAATAGTGATGTTCATTTACCCAGATTAAATGGTTAAAAAAACTAAAGCTTCTTTTTAAAGGGTATGATAGTATATTTAGCTTACCAGATTTCATAACATGTTACAAAGAGACAATTATCTAAACCATATGGTAACAATGGGAGAAAAAGATCAGTGGAAGAGATTAAATGATCCAAAATTAATTCAGTATATAGTAAAACTATAAATAATCCAACAATGAGGAAAGTAATTACCATATAATAAATGTTTGGGAGAGAACTGTAATTAATACAGAGAAAAGTTATACCTTATACATTTACTGCAATAAATTGCAGACGAGATTTTGTGCATATCTGAAAAACAAACCGTAAAAAAGACAAGAAAGTATAAATCCACGTTTATCATATTGGAAGAGAATCCATCACCAGAGACAACAAAGATTTTTTTTTTTTTGCGGTACGCAGGCCTCTCACTGTTGTGGCCTCTGCCGTTGCAGAGCACAGGCTCCGAACGCGCAGGCTCAGCGGCCATGGCTCACAGGCCCAGCCGCTCCGCGGCATGTGGGATCTTCCCGGACCGGGGCACGAACCCGTGTCCCCCGCATCGGCAGGCGGACTCTCAATCACTCTGCCACCAGGGAAGCCCAACAAAGATTTTTAAATTAAAGCATAGGAATGTCTTGTTAAAGAAAATATACGGCAATTAATTGCAAGAGGAAAATATCAGTGTGGAAAAAAAAACCACCAATACATCTAAAATATATTAATTTTTGCTTTTTCACAAAAAGCTAAAATCAGTGCCCAGTAAGCAACAAAAGAGATGAACAGTTTACACAGGAAGTACAGATGGTAAATCAAAACATGAAAAACTACATAACTCTACCAGAAATGACAGAAATGCAAACAAAATCAGCTATGAGGTATCAGCACATGCTTATCAAACTAATCAAAATAAAATAAAATAAAATGGCAAAACCCTGTGTTGGTAGAGCTGTGGGAAACAGGCAAGATAGTATAGAGACGTTTGGGGCAGGGACTGTGGAGCCAGGCTGCTGCAATACCAGCTCCACCACGGGCCACTTCTGAGACCTTCCGTGAGTGACTTAATCTCTCTGGGTCTTGGTTTCCTGATCTGTCAAATGAGGTTTAAATGAGTCAGTAAATATATATATTTGACTAGAGCACAGGCTCTAGGTGCACGGACTTCAGTAGCTGTGGCATGCGGGCTCAGTAGTTGTGGCGCACGGGCTTAGTTGCTCCGTGGCATGTGGGATCTTCCTGGACCAGGGCCTGAACCCGTGTCCCCTACCCTGGCAGGCAGATTCCCAACCACTGCGCCACCTCGTCTGTCAAATGAGGTTGAAATGAGTCGGTAAATATATATATAGTGCTTGGAATAGTACCTGGCACATAGTAAGTACTATATACATGTTAGCTGTTATTTGTAGATGGAGGTGCCTTCCCCCTCATTTTCCCTCAATTGTAGTAGGAAGGGCATGGGCTTTGGGGCCAAAAAGATTATTCATTCAACAGATTTTTACCAAATGCCAGATCCAGGTGCAAATCCCAGTTCCATTAGTGATGTCACCTTGGGAAAATCGCTTCGCAACATTGAATCTCAGTTTCTGTAAAATGAAGTAACAAAATCTGTAAAATGGAGTAACAAAATCTACTGCTTAGTCTGCCTTAGGGGGAATGAGATCGCACAAGAAAGTACCTAGAATGGGGCTTGGAGCGTAGAAGTCCTTAATCTACCTTCGATTCCTCACTTCTCCTACTAGAACTTCAGCCCAGCCCAAGTGCCCAGCCCATATCTGTGGTCATGGAATTTGCTCTCAGCTGCCTGCCAGTTAGACCAGATTAAGATCTTAATCTCACGATGCCACCTACCTCCAAAATATGTGAATCAAAATAACAGTACTGGGTCTTCCCTGGTGGCACAGTGGTTAAGAATCCTCCTGCCAATGCAGGGTACATGGGTTCAATCCCTGATCCAGGAAGATCCCACATGCCACGGAGCGGCTGGGCCCGTGATCCATGGCCGCTGGGCCTGCACGTCTGGAGCCTGTGCTCCGCAACGGGAGAGGCCACAACGATGAGAGGCCCATGTACCGCAAAACAAACAAACAAACAAAAAAACTTACTTGTATGCTGCCAATACAATTGCTTATTTCTGTATTTTCTCTCTCACTCTTGCTTATTTTTTGGTTCCCCTGTTTGCTACTGGGCTTTTTTCCCTGGTGGGTAATCCCAGCCCGTTGCCAAATCATCCCCATGACGTAGGGGCCATAACGACTTCAGATTTCTCCGTCCCCAGGGGTATTTGCATTTTAGGTAGTGGGGAGCAAGAGCTCTTGGGGGCTGAAAGCTGGCACAGAAGGGGCATTCAGTAAATATCTGTGGAATGCAAGAAACGAAACTGAGTTATTTGTAGTGAGGTGGATGGACCTAGAGTCTGTCATACAGAGTGAAGTAAGTCAGAAAGAGAAAAACAAATACCGTATGCTTACACATATATATGGAATCTAAAAAAAAGTGGTTCTGATGAACCTAGGGGCAGGACAGGAATAAAGACGCCGACGTAGCGAATGGACTTGAGGACATGGGGAAGGGGAAGTATAAGATGGGACGAAGTGAGAGAGTGGCATGGACATATATACACTACCAAATGTAAAATCGATAGCTAGTGGGAAGCAGCCGCATAGCACAGGGAGATCAGCTCGGTGCTTTGTGACCACCTAGAGGGGTGGGATAGGGAGGGTGGGAGGGAGACGCAAGAGGGAGGGACTATGGGGACATATGTATACGTATAGCTGATTCACTTTGTTATAAAGCAGAAACTAACACAGCATTGTAAAGCAATTATACTCCAATAAAGAGGTTAAAAAAAAAAAAGAATGAATGGATACATGAAACCTCTGAATGGTGGAATTTCAGCTGTGACGGGAGACAAAGGAGGAGGATGTCTTTAATGGAGAGACAGTGACCAGAATTCCTCAGATTGCCCTAGGTATGTGGAGGGCTGATATTCAAAATATTTAGCAGGTGGAGCAGCATAAGTACTGACCAGGCACCTGGAGACCCCTGCTGGGCTAAGCATAATCTCTTTGCTTGTGGGTAATGGGAGGCCCAGGGGTCCCAAAGGGAAGGGCCTGTGAGAGAGGGGGTCTAGGGGCTCCCAGCAGCTGTTATTCGCCAATAGATATGAAAGTACTTCAGGATTCCAACAACCAGCGCGGCCGTATCACACGCACACAAGGACAGAAGCCAGGCCCAGTTAGGAGGCTGCGTAGGAATCAGGAGACTTATGCCGTCCCCCTCCCTAGGCTCCAATTTCCCATCTATAAAACAAAGAAGTCAGACTTTCTAATCTTTCTGATCCACTCCAGCTCTGGAGGCCTGTGATTTCAAAACCAATTTGTAAAAAAGGCCGTGGTATAGTAGAGAAAACACGTGCTCTGAAGCTGGAAAACCAGTTCAAATCCCAGCTGTTACTGTGTAACCTGGGTCCAAATCAGTTAACTTCTCTGAACCTCCACTTTTCATTAATTCAACAAATACTTACTGAGCACTTTTTATGTGCCACATTGTGAGGACACACCAGTGAACAAGACCTGGTCTTTGCCATCATGGAACTCACTGTCTACTTAAGACTCCTTGGATGCAAGTGACAGAAACTGACTCAAGCCAACTCATACAAAACCAGAATGCATTATAAGGATGTAGGCAAATCTGGGGGCCACAGGGTGGGAAGCACCGCCAACCATTCTATTTGTTTTTTTTGCTGTACGCGGGCCTCTCACTGTTGTGGCCTCTCCCGTTGCGGAGCACAGGCTGCAGACGTGCAGGCCCAGCAGCCATGGCTCACGGGCCCAGCCGCTCCGCGGCATGTGGGATCTTCCCGGACTGGGGCACGAACCCGAGTCCCCTGCATCGGCAGGCGGACTCTCAACCACTGCGCCACCAGGGAAGCCCATCGCCAACCATTCTATTGCCCCCAGCATACCTGCTGTACTGTTCATCCCCCTCCCAGACCTGATTCCTGTGAGCCTCAGTCAGCAGGACATCCAAATTCCAAATCTCAGGAAGGAGAATCTGATCATCCCAGCTTGGGTCACGTGTCCACTCCCAACCTAATCGTCTGTGACCGTGGGGCAGGGCCACTCAGTACAAACATGGCCTCAGGGAGTCGCTCATCTGGATGGAGGAGGGGTCCGAGTTCCAAAGAAAGAAGGGCTTGTGGATCCTGGTATCCACTCCACAGCCTCATAGGTTGGTTGTGAAATTAAATGAGATTCCATGGAAAGTGGCTGGTGCATAGCCTAGGTGTAGATGCAGCACTGTGACACCAGGCTGTGTTCATAGCTGGTGCTTGACTGTGAGGAATTAACTTGTTAATGATAATGTCTTTCATGTCTCTGGCTGCTTTGTGTCCATTTTCTCAGTGACTTTCTCCCTTTGCTTTGATTGTGGGCCCCACCTGGCTGAGCTGACTTGTAAGTTAACTGGGCACACAAGGCACCACGGCTGACCCCACCCAGAGCTCAACACCTGGCCCACACACCTGGTGGGTACCTGATATGCTAAATGAATGAATGAATGAAAGAGTGAATGAGTGAATGTTCTCCCACCCAGCCCTCAGTGCTCCACTGGGGGCAGATGGACGGTTGGGGCAAGGGAGGGTGGTCTTTGGAATTTGTCTTCTTTCCACCCAGGTCTTTGTTGGAGGACCTCTCTTTCCCCCTTTGCTTAGTATCCAAGAACCAGGAGCTCAGCTCCTCTTAAGAATTCTAGGAGGGATCAAGGACTGTGTTCAAGTCCTCCCAGCCAATTCTAATTTGCGGAATAACATTGAGCCACTGACTTCACCTCTCTGGGCCTCAGTTTCCCCAATGGCAAAAGATATGGCTATGGATGCGAGGACTGGCCGAGGTCAGAGATGGGAAGGGGCCTTGACAAGGCCAGGCTACAGCCCTTCCCCACCACCCGCAGGGCCCCTGCTGCCTGGAGGGGGAGATCAGTGAGGCCTTCCGCCCAACTGCTTCGTGCCCTCAGGAGCACCTCTTCTGCTGGCCCACGACCGATGACTTCACCGGCTGTGGCTGAAACCTGAACCCTCTCGCTATGGGCTGAGCAGGAAGTTTCTTCCTGCAGTGGGAGCTTTTGTTCTGCAAGCCTTGATCACTGGGCAGAGGAATTTCCAGGCGGCTGACCTCAGCCCAGACTCTGGCCAGGCCCATTAGACCTGCAGGGGGCCTGTGGGAGGGCTGTGGGCAGGTCAGAAGGTGCAGGGTTTCAGGCACCAGGAGGCGTCTTTCCTTCCTCTTCTTTTGCATCATCCGGCTGTGCCTCGGGTCAGTTCCCCATCGATCACTCAGGGGGAAAGCCCAGGGAAAGCTCATTCACCCTGAAAGTAGATAGAAAGGTGGGTGGAAAGTGGATTCTAATTCTGGTCCAACTACTTACTGCTAGCTGAGTGCCTCGGACTAGGCACCTGACCTCACTGGCACTCAACTTCCTCATCTATAAAATGGGAATAATACTGCCTCAGATCTCCTGGCAGGGGGTATTAAATATAAAGCATTAAAAACTGCCTGGTACCTAGTAAATGCTCAGTAAAGATGAACAACAATTTTTGTTATTATTATCTCTCCAGTGAAGAGGAAATGAGATGCCATGTGGAGGCACCTAGCAGAGGGTTCAGATCAAAAACAGAAGCTCCCTTTGCTAAGAGAGCATCCTTTTCTGCTGCACGAATCTGGCTGTGCATCCCTTCCCAGGGTCACGCGCCTCGACAAAGGTGACTGTGTTAGATTTCACAACAGAAATGTATCGTCTTGCAGTTCTGGAGGCTAGAAGTCTGAAATCCAGGTGTCAGCAGAGTTGGTTCCTACTTAGGACTATGAGGGAAGGGTCTGTCCTGGGCCACTCTGCTCCGTGTGTGGGTGGCTGTCTTTTCCCTGTGTTCTCTTCACCTAGTCTTCTCTCTATGTGTATCTGTGTCCAAATCCCTTTTCATGAGCAGACCAGTCATATCAGACTAGTGGCCACTGCAAAGACCTCATTTTAATGATTACCTCTGTAAAGACCTTCTCTCCAAATAAGGTCACATTCTGAGGTACTGAGGGTTAGGACTTCAGCATATGAATTTGGGGGGGGGTACACAATTCACCCCAAAACAATGACCTAGGGGGAGAAGGTAATGCTTAGCTGAAAGGTGGATTTCATATCTTTCAACACCGGAAGAGATGAGATAATTTGGAGCAGAAAGACCTTCTTGAGGTCTGTCAAAACTTCCCTGGGACATGGCTATCAATTCTAATAGTGTCAAGTCTTAAAAGCATCAGAACCTAGTTGTGGAGCCCATATGATTAAGTTACTTATTTTGTACTCTAAATTTCCTGCTACCCGCCCCCCCCCAAGAAAGCTATGCCATCCTCGCTTCCCTTGGCAACAGAGTTGGGTAGAAGGAGCACTGAATAGGGAGTCGATGGACCTAGATTCTAGTTTAGGTACTTGCTGTGTGACCTTGGGCACGTGACCTCCTCTCTCTGAGCCTCAGTATCTCCTCAATTGTGAAATTGTGTGTCTGTGCATGCAGATACAGGGAGGTAGAAGCAGAGTGGTCAGACTCTGCTACTACTCTAACTGGGGGCACCATGGGGCAAAGCTGGCACATCTTCCTTGAGTGTCAGTTTAACATAGAATGTGATTTTAAAACTCCAAAACACACAATTATATCACGGAGGAGAATGCAAAATTGCATGGATTTTTAAGCATGAGGCTTTAGAAAAACTAGAGAAATGCTAGGCTGCTGTTCTGTACTCCATTTTGACCCCTGATCCCTGGGGTAGGACCTCTTTCCCGTGTGCCAATACGGGTCCTTCACTGGAAAAATTTGAGATGCTTTGGACTAGGTGTTGGCAAAAACGTTTCAGCTTAGACTCCGTGGAGCTTTGGATCTGAACTCCCTCGAGCGCACTGAGAACCCCAGGGCATCTTTCATTCATCACCTAGTTTGAGCCGCCTCTTCACCGTGCACTTGACAGCCAAGCCAGGGTCAGAGGTTTGTGCGAAATCACAAAAGCTGTAGCTGGGAGAAGAGGTGTACCAGCAGTGCGCTTGGTAGCAGAGGAAGTGGAATTAACCTCTGGAGGAAGCAGCCTCTGGCATGTGTGTGGGGAAATATCTCGTCGGGGCTTCCCCCATCTTCCAGTTCCCCTGATAGTCAAGTGGCAGGAATTTGAAAGTGAGAGTCCGCCTTTCCGTCAAGCTTCGCCCTCTCTCCTCTCCTTTACAGTGAAGCTTCTTTTTCAAAAAATTTTTTTATTTTTTAAAATTGAAGTATAGTTGATTTACAATGTTGTGTTAGAATCTGGTATACAGCAAAGTGATTCAGTTATATATATTCTTTTTCAGATTCTTTTCCATTATAGGCTATTACAAGATATTGAATATAGTTCCCTGTGCTATGTATTAGGTCCTTGTTGTTTATCTGTTTTATATACAGTAGTGTGTATCTGTTAATCCCAAACTCCTAAAAATAGAGCTATCATATGACCCAGCAATCCCACTCCTGGGCATATATCCGGAAAAGACGAAAACTCTAATTCAAAAAGATGCATGTGCCCCAATGTTCATAGCAGCAGTATTTACAATAGCCAAGACATGGAAGCAACCTAAATGTCCCTCAACAGATGAGTGGATAAAGAAGATATGGTGTATATACAATGGAATATTATTCAGCCATAAAAAAGAATGAAATAGGGGGCTTCCCTGGTGGCGCAGTGGTTGAGAGTCCACCTGCCGATGCAGGGGACACGGGGTCGTGCCCCGGTCTGGGAAGATCCCACATGCCGTGGAGCGGCTGGGCCCGTGAGCCATGGCCACTGAGCCTGCGCGTCCGGAGCCTGTGCTCCGCAACGGGAGAGGCCACAACAGTGAGAGGCCCGTGTACCGCAATAAATAAATGAATGAATGAATGAATGAATAAATAAATAAATAAATAAATAGAATGAAATAATGCCATTTGCAGCAACATGGATGGACCTAGAGATTATCATACTAAGTGAAATAAGTCAGATGGAGAATGACAAATATCCTATAATATCACTTATATGTGGAATCTAAAAAATGATACAAATGAACTTATTTACAAAACAGAAATCGACTCACAGATATAGAAAACAAACTTAAGGTTACCAAAGGGGAAAGGTACGGAGAAGGGATAAATTAGGGGTTTGGTATTAACAGGTACATCCTACTATATATAAAATAGATGCACACAGTGACGCTTCTTGAAGGGGGGAGTCTGTACTCACCTCCCACTCCCTCCTCCGTCAGCTGTATTCTGGCTTCTGCCCCCAGCGCCCACGTACACTTGTTCTTGATGAGACCGTGAGTGCCTCCTTGTTGCTAATGGCAGTTAGTCCTCTTCCGTCCTCATCTCATGGGCCTCCTGGCAGGACAGTCTGGTTTGGGGGCCACTGCCCACCCTGGGCTTTCCCCCTCCTCTCCGGCTGCTCCTTCTCTATCATCCCTGTAGCTCTTCCTTTCTCGAGCCCTCTTCCTTGTGCACACCCTCCCTATGCCTCCTCACCTGCTGCCGCAGGTCAGTCCTCCACCTCCATCTTTAAACCCTCCAATCTTCATCTCAGGCGCAGAATTCTGCTGGAACTGCTGGCCTGGCCACCTGACTTTCCCCTGGGTGTCCCACGGGGCTTGCACATCAGCAGGGCTCAAATGGAGTCATCGCCTTCCCCTGGACCCCGTCTTTCCACCTGTGTTCCAAATCTCCGAAACCACCTGGGGGGCTACCCATGGTACCTCTCTCCCCTCCTTCCTTCTCTCGTTTTATCTATAGATTAATTGCTTGGCTTCTGTCTCATAATCACACTCATCTCCCTGAGGTCAGGGTTTGTGAATTGCACCTCTCGGCATCCTTCACAGGGCCGGGCACAGTTGGGTACACAGTAAGACCTCAATAAATATGTGTGATTTGATCCTGAAGGGAGGTTAGGCCCAGGTTCTGGAGACCACTTTCTTTCTTCAACATTCTGAGAAGACCCACCAATGAGCATGGAAGGGGGTGATCCAGAGACCTGGAATTTTGTCCTTGTTCTATCACTAATTACCTGTGTGACTCTGGGAGAGACACACCGGTCTCCCAGCCTCAGTCTCCAAACGGTAACCTGGAGGTTGGGGAGTGGATTCCTTTGCAGGGAGGGGAGGCCTAGAGGGGTCCCAGCGTCCTCACAGGGCAGCGTGTGGTGGGAGGAACATGCCAGAAGTAGGGACAAACAATCCTTGCTCTGTGTTGGTCCAGACCAGCCACCAGACTCACCTACCTCACAAGGCAGGAAACAGGCATGCCCCCCATGATCAATTACCCAGAGAAAAACTAGGAGACAGCCCAGGACTCCGGACCAGAAGATAGTGAAGAAACCTAGCCCCTCGTCCACGCTCTCCTGCTGCTCCAGAATTCGGTCACCTGCCCAGGTGAATGTCCCGTGTGGTTAGCCAGCCAGAGCACCCATCTGCACCCCTCCCCTGTGGTACATGAGCAAGAATTGGTGTGTCCAGCTGGCTTGCAAGCTGCACTGGGGGGAGATTGTTTCCCTGAGACCAACTGATCCTAGATGACCTGATAAATGGGATTTTTAAAACTGAAAACCCAAGGACCCTTGTGAGGATCCCCCTGGGAGCCCTGGTGTGAGCAGCCACCTGGAGCGTCCCTCCTAGATGCATCTCAGATTCCACAGCCGGCGCCATCCAGTTCGCTTGGGTAGAGGGGCTTAGCAGTGAACAGCCCTGGCTCTAGACCAGAGGTTCTCAGTAGGGAGGGAAATCTTGCAATGTCTGAAGACACTTAGGGTGGTCATATCTTGGGTGAGGGTGGAAGTGCCACTGACATCTAGGGGCCAGGGTTGCTGCTAAACCTCCTACAATGCACAGGACAGCCCCCTCACCAGAGAATGATCAGAAGTATCTGTGCCAATACGTCAGTAATGCCAGGGTTAAGAAATCTTAAAGTCAGACACTTGGCTTCATCGCCAGCTCTACCTGGAGCAACTTACCTACCTTCCAGCTGCGTTAGTTTCCTCAGCTTTAAAATGGGTATAACAGGGAGCTCCCTGGCAGGCCAGTGATTAGGACTCGGCGCTTTCACTGCCGTGGCCTGGGTTCAATCCCTGGTCAGGGAATTAAGATCCTGCAAGGCTCGAGGTGTGGCCAAATAAATAAATAAATAAAAATAAAATGTGTATAATATCTGTATTTACCCATAGGGTTGTTGTAGAGAATAACTGATCTAACTTATGTAAAGCACTTGGAACCATGCTTGTTGCACGGTAAAACACTCAGGAAAGTTTTATCGTTACTGTTATTATTTGAGGGATGATACAGGCATTAATTGTGCAGCTTTTCAAACCAGCGTGGATGCCAAGACATTCACATATAGTGACATCTGCATCTTGTCATCACATGTGGTGCTGGAATCAGGAAGTCCTATGTCACCATGGGGGCTTGGCCTCTGACAGAGGTGCAGTGCCTCCCTGGGATCAGCTTGTTGATTCTAGGGTTGCTGAGATGTGTCTCTGAGACTTGGAGGGGCAAGGAGCTCGGGCCTTCCACCTGGATGGATTTAGCAGCTCACCTTCCTGGGCTTCCTTCCTTGTCAGCCTCTCCAGACTCAGATCCCAAAGCTGCTGGTCCCCTCCTGGCAGAGCCCTAGGCTGCTCCAACCCAGCTTTTGCTGGGGGACTAGGTATGGGCTCCCTGCCTGCTCTCTGGCTGGCACTCCGGCCTCAGCTCACCCCAGGATTGCTGCTGGGGCCTCAGCTGGCTTTCTGTCCAGCGAGCACAATAGCAAACATTGGGGAATAGTATGTCTCTATTTCACTAGTTTTCAGGTATACCTGACCTATACCTGGAATCTTCGAAACATTCAACCAACAAAGGTAGCACTGGTGGAAGATTGTGAGAATGAAAAGAGATTTCAAAATCTATGAATTATAAATATATCCAGCTTAATTATATATATATATATGTGTATATATATATGTCATTTTGGTGAAGTGTATTGGTTACCAAAATATAATCATCTCTCCCCCCAACCCCCAACATGCTTTAATTATTCAGGAAGAAGTGTTGGTAAGGAGAGAAAGAAGAGAGGAGAATATTTAAAACTCTAGAATTTATATAAAAGGAAAACCAACACTTTCATGGAAAGATTAGCTAGAGTTTTAAGGGAAAAGATCTGTCTTCAAAAGGAAGAGATTAAAATGCGCTATCACTTGGGGAACAACCAGCTTTAAAAAGGATCCCCAGAGGAACCCACTCCTGGGACTCTTGCGGTCGGAGGGTCAGCCAGCATTCTGCTAGCAGGCTGCAGCTCTCAAGTGCTTACCAGTCAACTTCAGCGAGGCAGACAGTCGTGCTCCAAACCTGCTCCTCTGTTGGACACACAGACAAGAGGGTGCTGGGCTTGCCACTTCTGCTGGTCATGAAAGACTGGCTTGTTTCTTGCAAACTGACTGTTCCTCTCTTTAGGAAAATGGGCATTTGAAGAAGATTTTCTCACCCCCACTTGATTCTGATGACAGGCTAAGCGCCCATTTTCTCGCTAGCAAACCATTAGCATGATGCTCTTCAAGATGCAGACATCCGCTACGTGATAAATTGTTGCTCTGTTTTATCAAACTGGAGTTTCAGACTAGCTGTGAGAGAGAAGAGGCTACATTTTCCCTCATGAGATCATGGCTTCGAAGATGCCAAGACCTTGGCCTTAGTGGGGTCAGGATGCTAGAACTGAGGCTGGCTCTTTTGACTCTAGGATATTAGTACTAAAGACCTCTTTATTCATTTACTGCTTCATTCATTCAGAGAATATTTATGGAGTCACTACTATGTGCCCCCAGGCATTATACAGACGCTGGGATTACAGTGGAGAACAAAATAGAAAAAGTCCTGCCCTCATGGAACTAATAGTTTAATGGAGGGAAGAGGCAGAGTGTGTGGGGAAGAAATGATGCCTTTTAGGGAGTTCTTTAAAGGCTTCACTCAGATGCTGATGTTTGAACAAAGGCCTGAGAGGTGAGAGGGTGCTCACAGATACCTGGGCAAAGAGTGCTCCAGGCAAAGCAAACAGACAGTGCAAAGGCCCTGAGGTGCGGGTGGAGGGGCGGTGAAGCCAGATGTGTTTGGAAGACCAGGGATAGAGCAGGGCAGGGTGGAAGATCAGGTCAGTGGGGGGATGGGGCAGATCATGCAGGACCTCCTGGGCCAGTGGGAGCCCTTTGGATTTTTCTCTGAGAGATGGGAAGCCATTGGAAAGTATCAGGCAGAAGCATGACACCACACATTTTATAAACCACTGTTAGCTCATTTCTCAGTTGTATTATTAGCCTCATCCTTAAGGTGAGGAGACTGAGGTTCAGAAAGGTTAAGAGAGTTGCCTACACACACACAGCATGAGCTGCCAGGACTCTAAGTTGGACTCTTCTTCCTTCTAATCCAAGGCTCTTTCCTCTCTCACGTGTAAACCTCTGCTCCTGCCCGAGAGGACTGGGAAAGGGGCGGACAGGGCTGGCTCTTCCTGCGTCTGGATTGCTGGGTGGATCTGGACCTGTTCTACAGCATCATTTGAGAGCAGGTACAGAAAGTGCTCTGGAAACGATCAAGTATTGCACATACGGTGAGCACTATAGTAGCTTAGTAAGAAGCTCCTAACGATTCTTCCTGACCCTAGGTCCCCAGTACCTGTCAGTCTTTCCACTGCGTTGGGCTGAGCACTGCTGGTAGCTGGTATTCATCTAGGAAGGTTCCAGTGCCAGCTCCTGTTTCCCTTTCTCACCCCTCACGTGTGGATCTGCTGGTTTCAACTCCAGGTCCAACCTTGCCGTGGTTCGCAGACCATTCAGCCTGTATAAGGAAGCACCTAACACAGCTGGATATCAGGTCACCCTTCCTATCGGGTGGCCCAGCGCTGTGCCTGGCACACAGAAAGGGCCACATATCCATTAGTCGTCTTGAGCACTGGGCCTTGCCCCTCTGTGTGGCCCACAGCCGCTGGCCTCTGCAGCTGGGTCTGCCCTGCTCATCCAGTGAGGGCCAGGGGCTGACCCCAAGGCTGCCCTGGCTCAAGGCCGCTGGGTCCTGCTTTAAGTAAACAGCCAGCCTCGACACATCCAGGAAACAGGCTTGCGGAAGGAGTGTGAAGGGCACAGCCATAGTTTGGGGTGCTCATCTCCAGTATTGCTTGTTTCCCATCAGGCTTGCAGGGGAGGAGGTGGGGGCAGCAGCTGGCCTAGTGGAGGGAAAGCCCCGTGCACCCTGAAGAGGGCGCCCATCTTTCTTTGTGGGTCAGCTCCTCATAATATTGTCACCAGAAGGGTTTTCTTCCCCGTGTAGATTTCACAGAAAGTAGATGGACTTGTACTGGCAGACACAGAGTGGCCAGAGTTTGGAAGGCCTTCAGTACCGTTAGCTCATACCCTCAAAGCAAAAGACAGGGAGATGCAAAATTAGAAGAAAAGAAAGAAAGAAAGACTGTAAAAGTTAAACAAAACCACCCACATATAACCTGGAAAGAAAAAAAAAGACTCCCATATCATGGCAATCGTGGACAGTTCGGCAGCTGAGCCAGCAGTGACTCATTCCTAGACTCTGGTTGCATAACCCTCCCCAGCCCAGGCAGGAGAATGAAACTAGGAAACGAATGCAGTGACATTTAGTAGCAGAAAGGAAGCCCATACAACATTCGTGCAAAGCTATCCAAAAATAGCGGGCTCCTCCATGCTTGGGTTTGGAAACTATGCATTTCACTTGAAATGCTTGAGTCGTGGCACTCTCATCTAGTTCATTTCACACCCTAATCTAGTTCTTTTCAATTCAGCAAATATTCATTGCAGGGCTACTGTGTGCCGAGCCCCATGTAAAAGGATTTAGGGGTGGGAAATCCAGGGATGCTGGAGACACGATAAGGAAAACGTGGAAGGAAGAATGAATGGGTTTTGGAGCCAGAGAATGATGGAGTCAAACCCCAGCATGGTCCCTTACCAGCTCCAAACCTTGCTTTCCTTGTCTGTGAAGTGGGGATAGCAATGCCCACCTCATTAAATTGAGTGAGGGTTCAATGAGATAAGGTATGTAAGTCCCCAGCACGCTGATGAGCATGTAGTAGAGCTTCACCATATGGCAGCTGCTCCTGCACCCTCTGGAAGAATCCGCAGTGTGTGTGTACACACGTGTGCACTGCAGGACCAAAAGTGCCACTGGAGATGCGTGAAGCCATAAAGGGGCTCAATGAAAGGAGCTCTCAAATCTGGCTGGCATGGTTCAGGGGCTCCAGCAGGGAGGAGGAGGCCTTTGAAATGAGCTTTGACTCATTTCAACCGAGCAGTGGCAGTTTTTTTCCTTCACTGCTCACTGGGTGTCCAGCCTGGTGCCAGGCCCTGAGGATGCAAAGACAAAGGAAACAAATCTATCATCAATTTTGAATAATCATAACAATAAAAATAGAAATAATAATACGGGGAAGCAGTTTGGCATAATAGTTGTGGGCGCTGGCTCTGAAAACAGATTCCCTGTGTACAAATCTCAGCTCTTCTGCTTCTAGTTGTGTGGCTCCAGCAAGTTCTTTCGCCATTCTCTGCCTCAGTTTCCTTTTCTATAAAATGGGGGTACAAATAGCAACTCCCTTATAGCGTTGTTGCAAAAAGTAAATTGAAATAATGCTTGGAAAGTACTTAACATAGTACCCAGTGTATAAGAAGAGGCTGAAAAAGGTAAGCTACCGCCATCTTCATCACTGCTATCTTCATTGCTATCTTTATCACCATCACACAACCCAGAAGAGAGGGCGGTGCAGAGTCATCCAGGAGCAGAGAAGAACTTGGAGAGTCAGGGAATGACAGAGACAGGAAGTGAGTTTTGAAGGACATGTAGGCGTTTGCCAGGAGGATTCTGGAAGGAAGAAGTATTCCAGGCAGGGGGATGATAGGAGAAAAAAGCATGAACGTGCTGGAGATAAATGTTCAGGAAACAGGAAGCAACTTGGGCAGAAAGCCAGGCTGAGAGGATGACCTGAACAGGGTGAGAGAGGGCAGGCGGGAAGGGAGTGAAAATCCTTCCTTTCCTGGCACAGGTCAGGCGGTCCGGAAGCTCGGTGCCTGGATGTGAGCACCGACTCTCTCTTAGAGCCCTTCAGCTTCTTTCCAGATGTCAGACACAGGCTCACTGAGAGGACAGGCGTGGTTACTGTCCCATTTTTATTGAAAATACTGTCCCTGACGTTGCTTAGAGCTCTTTGTATAAGGAAGCCTCAAGATACATTCGTCTTAGAATTCAGCCAGGAAAAGGTATTGATAAAAATGATTTCTAACTTTTATTGGGAGTTTACAATATGGCAGGCTCTGAGTGCTTCACATGTATTAGCTCATTTAATCCTTAGAACAACCATATGAAGTAGGCACTGCTGTTTGTCCTGTTTTATAAGTAGAGGGATGAATCACAAACAAGTTAACTAATTTGCCAAAGCAACACAACTACTAAATGGCAGAGCCAGGGCTTAAGTCCTGGGAGCCAGGCTCCAGAGCATGTGCTCTCATTCCTTTGTAACATGGAAACCTCTTTTCCTTTTCACATTTCTCTTTTCGCCTTGGCTACCAGGAGCCTCAGCTAAGTTTTGTGATAAAGTGTAGTGTCCTCCTTTAGCCCAGATTTTCTGGCATAATTTTTTTTTTTAGCCTTTAAGGCCCTCTAATCTCCAGATCCAAGTGACCTATCCAGGTTTTCTTCCACTATATTCCTCTTTGTAACTTGTGCTCCTTCTACTCTGGACTCCTCACTTTTTCCAGACTTGCTTTGCATTGTCATCCCTCTGTGCCTTTGTTCAGGCCAGTCCTCCTACCTGGGATGACTTTCTTTTTTTTAAATGTGGTATTTTACTTTATTATTATTATTTTAACATCTTTATTGGAGACTTTCTCTTTTTATTTTTACTTTAATGACATGGAAATTTTTTAATTTAGTGAGTGGAAAGAGTAAGTTACAAAAGTGTATGTAGAGAAATACAGTAAGCTCCCATCTTTAGTAAATAACCATCAAAACATATGTATGAAAACAACCCCAGTGAGTTGTGCATTAAAATTACACTATTTATATCTGAATGGTAGAATAACAAATTTTTTTTTTTTTTTTTTTTTATTTTGGCTGCACCGGGTCTAAGTTGCAGCATGCAGGATCTTTAGTCGTGGCATACGGACTCTTAGTTGCGGCATGCATGTGGGATCTAGTTCCATGACAAGGGATCAAACCTGGGCCCCCTGCACTGGGAGCGTGGAGTCTTACCCACTGGACCACCTGGGAAGTCCCTATTTTATTTATGTTTTGATTGACGATCTCTATCATCTGAATGTTCACAGAAAATATGTATCACTAGAGTAAGTTGTGATTTTAAAGAAAATTGTACATTAAGTTTTATTTTTAATTTAAAAAAATCTTAATTAGCATTTCAGCGATTTTTAAGTGTACAGTTCCGTGGCATCAAGCACATTCACGTGGTTGTGCAGCCGTATGGGATGACTTTTTGTTTGTTTGTTTGAGCTTTTAAACATATATATTAAAAGCATTTAAAGCTCACAAGTGGATTTTTAAAAAAATTTACAATGTTGTGTTTAATTTCTGTTGTACAGCGAAGTGACTCAGTTATATATACATATTCTTTTTCATATTCTTTTCTATTATGGTTATTACAAGATATTGAATATAGTTCCCTGTGCTATACAGTAGGACACTGTTGTTTATCCATCCTATATATAATAGTTTGCATCTGCTAGTCCCAAACTCCCAATCCTTCCTCTCCCCTCCCGCTTGGCATCCACAAGTCTGTTCTCTATATCTGTGAGTCTGTTTTTGTTTCATAGATATGTTCATTTATGTTGTATTTTAGATTCCATATATAAGTGATAGCATATGGTACTTGTCTCTCTCTTTCTGACTTACTTCACTTAGTATGATAATCTCTGGGCCCATCCATGTAGCTGCAAATGGCAATATTTCATTCTTTTTTATGGCTAATATTCCATTGTATATATATGCCACATCTTCTTTATCCATTCACCTGTTGATGGACATTTAGGTTGTTTCCACGTCTTGGCTATTGTAAATAGTGCTGCTTTGAACATAGGGGTGCATGTATCTTTTCAAATTATAATTTTGTCTGGGTATATGCCCAGGAGTGGGATTGCTGGATCATATGGCAACTCTATTTTTAGTTTTTTTAAAACCTCCATACTGTTTTCCATAGTGGCTGCACCAATTTATATTCCCAACAGAAGTGTAAGAGGGTTCCCATCTGGGATGACTTTCTAACCTCATTCTCAGCCACACGCACTCTCTCTCCAGGACTAGAGCAATTTTCACCTTCTTTTTAAAGCTTTCCCCATTTCCCCCGACTCTGCCTGCAGAAATGATGGCTTCTTCCTCTCTACTTCCTTGTTGCAGGGACCTCTGTGTGTTCCTCATGTCATTCTGCAGCAGTGGTCAAGTGAACAGGCTCCAGAGTCTTCATATCCTGTATTTGACACCTGCCAGCTGCATAATCTGGGGCAAGTCACTTAACCTATCTGTGCCTCAGTTTCCTCATCTTTAAAAATAGACAGTATTGGGACTTCAGTGGTAAAGAATTCATTCAGTTCAGTGGTAAAGAATCCGCCTTCCAATGCAGGGGACACGGGTTCGATCCTTGGTCAGGGAACTAAGATCCCACATGCCGTGGGGCAACTAAGCCCACGTGCCACAACTACTGAGCTCGCGTGCCTCAACTAAAGAGCCCACGTGCCGCAAACTACAGAGCCCACGCGCTCTGGAACCCACGCACCACAACTACAGAGCCCACACACCCTGGAGCCTCCGCACCACAACTAGAGAAGAGAAAACCCGCATGCTACAACTAGAGAGAAGCCCGCGCACCACAACGAAAGATCCCGCATGCCTCAGTGAAGATCCTGCGTGTGGCAACTAAGACCCGACACAGCCAAAACTAAATAAATAATAAATAAATCTTTAAAAAAAATAAATAAAAATTAAAATAGACATTATTAGTCCCATTTCACAGATGAGGAAATCAAAGCTTATAAAGGTTAAGAAGTTTACCCAAGATCCCAAAGCTGGTAAGCGGTAGAGCGCAGTTAAAGCCATAGAGCACACACACACACTGAGTCTCTGCCTCCGTATAGGTAATAACACCACCATTTATTGATCACTTATTATGTGGCAGGCTCTGTGCTAGGCACTTGATGTGAAAACCCACTGAATCTTTACAACTAGCCCCGTGAGAAAGGTTACTGTTGTCCCATTTTACAGATGCAGAAACTGAGGCCCAGAAAGGTGGAGTTGTTTGCCTAAATCCCTCAGCAGAGCCAGGATTTAGTGACTATAAAGAATGCCTTCTTTTTCACCACACTATGCAAAAACAATTGATTTCTAAAGTATATAACTAAGGACTAAAATGAGGGGTGCAAATTTTATTGATACTAAGGCTTTAAGAGTTCAAAGAAGGGGGTTCAGTGAGGACTCAAGAGTATGAAGAAGCCTTCACAGAATAGGTGAGGCCGCACTGAGCCCTAAAGGCTGGTGGTGGAGGGCCTGTCCTACCTTGGGCCAGTGGTGAGGCTGTGGTCCCTGTAAGCAGTCAGCTCCCAGTTAAGACTAGTGAGGCCAAAATGGGGTCTGGGCCTGGGTCTACTGCCCAGGAGAGGAGGCTGAAGGCCAAGGCCAATACATATATGTATATATATATATTTTTTCTCTTTCAGATTCTTTTCCATTATAGGTTACTACAAGATATTGAGGATAGTTCCCTGTGCTATATAGTAGGTCTTTTGGCATTTACCTATTTTATACTTTGTATTTTAAGCAATGAACTTTACCAAATCTAGAGATGTAGAGAAGCCAAAAAATAGATGAATTCAATGGCATGTGTTGACAGGGTGTTATGGGGACTCTGAGAAGGTAGCTAGTCCAGATTGAGGGGAGACTTTTAGAGGTGTCTTGAAGGATGGAACATCTAAGCTGAAACGAAGGAGGAGTAACAGTCAACCAAGTAGAGAAAGACGAAATGGATTTAGGCAGAGATTAAGAGTTTGGAGTTCAGGAGAGAGGTCTGATTGAAGGGGAGAATTTGGGAGCCCTTGGCATAGATGAAGTTTGAGGCCATGGGCTGGTGAGATGACCTAGGGAATGAGGGCTGTCATTTTACCCATCCTTCCGAAGTGGGGTAACAAGCGAATCTCCCTTATCACTTGTTGTGGGGATAGAATGGGATGATGCAGGGGTGGGAAACATCCGATCTGTAAGCACACCAGGCAGGGAAACAGCAAGCCCCCAGCAGTCAGAAGCAAGAGACCCACCAGACAGTAGCGGGTGTAAAGTGAACATGAGGGGAGCAGGGCCTGGGTTTTGTCTTGACGGGGCTGGGATGTCCAGACCTCCCTCTAGCTGGGTGCTGCCTGGGTCTACCATTAATAATCTATGCCTAGTCTACCCTTTCCAAGGTCCCTGCTGCCCACAGTGACCCTCCCTCTCTGATCCTCCCTGTATCCGTCTGTAATAGCTAAGTATCAGGCGCCAGGCACCTCAGGCTGTCAGGCTAAGCATCTCACATTCATCATCCCTTTTCATCCCCACAATATCTCTTGTGGGAAAGGTTCTCTTGTTACCCCACTTCAGAGAAGAGGGGTAAAGTGCCGACACTCACTCCCTAGGTTACCCCATCCAGCCCATGGCTTTGTATATCATCTATACTGAGGGCTTCCAAATTTCTCTCTCCAATCAGACCTCTCTTCTGAACTCCAGGTTCATACATTCAACTGTCTTCTGAGAAGTCCCATAAAATATGGTCCAAAGTGGAACTCCGGATCTTCACTGCCCCAACCTGTGTCACCCACATCTTCCCCATCTCAGTTGATGGCAACTCCATCCTTCTAGCTGTTTAGGTAGGTAGGTAGGTAAGTAAGTAACTAAGTGAGTGAGTGAATGACTGACTGACTGAATGAATGAATGAATGAATGAATAAATAAATAAATAAACATAAGCATCATCCTTTATTCCTTGGTAGCTCTCAGGCCCCATATGGCTATCAGCTTCCCTCTGCTCACTGTGGGGTGTACCTGTTTTTTTTGTTTGTTTGTTTGGTCGGGTTTTTTTGCAGTACGCGGGCCTCTCACTGCTGTGGCCTCTCCCGTTGCGGAGCACAGGCTCCGGACGCGCAGGCTCAGCGGCCATGGCTTACGGGCCCAGCCGCTCCGCGGCATGTGGGATCTTCCCGGACCGGGGCACGAACCTGTGTCCCCTGCATCGGCAGGCGGGGTCTCAACCACTGCGCCACCAGGGAAGCCCTGTACTTGGTTTTAATGGAGCCATCTATGAGGTCACAGGGGGTGGGGCGACAGTCTTCTGGGAAGCCGGGGAAGGGGTAACTATGAAGGGATGTTTCTCCTCCCTCAGGGCCTCAGAAATCAGTGATTCCCAACGAAGAAGAAAGGCAAAGTTCCTTGCGGGAACCTGGGGCAGCAGAAACCTAATGGAGGGACCCTGGAAAGAGGGAGAACCAGAGAAATCAAGAAATTATAACAAAATAGGGCAAGAAAAGAGCCCAGCTCTGCAGATGTTTTCCATGAAGGGAGTGCATGCTCGGCAGGCCGGTGGGCACACCCATCTACTCTCCACCAGGCATGTGCACCTGGGCCCACCCCGCTGGGTACACCTGCACCCACTTGCGCTGCCCTTGGAGGAGGGGCCCTGCACACCCTGGGGCTTGTGACCCCGGCCTGGCTGGTTGCGGAGCACCCCACCTCCCTGCAGATTCCATGCTTCTGGGGTCTCCCTCTGCAGTGTCAGGACTGGCGTCACAGGTGGCCTTGCTGCATGTGATAAAAGGCCATCTGCTGGCTGGGGACCCTGAGAACCTCTGACTTCTTGGTGGAAGAGGGTGCCTCTCTCTGTCCTTGAGACTCAAAAGAGCAGAGGGCCTGTTTGCTTCTCGCCTGGGTGAAGTACATGCGTGTGGAGCTGGGGGAGACTGCAGCCTGGAAGGAAGCTGAGCCACCTAGATTCCGGTCCCACTGTGTGACCTCACACCAGTTACTCACCATCTCAGATATCCTAACTTTAAAGCAAGCAGTGTTAGATAAAATAATCCCTACCAGTTCCTCCAGGACAGGGCTTGTGTCTTCTTTGTGGTTTCCTGTGGTCCCTGAATTGAGAGGCAGGAGAGTACATTCAGTTTAAGAGTGATTGTCTCTATTGTAATGTGTTCCTGTTGGGGTGTATGTGTGTGTGTTATTTGAACCAGACGTTCTCATTCCATGTGCAAAGTTATAAATGGCCCCCATTGTCCTGCAGCTGGGGACACAGAGCAGAGATTTTACACAGATGCCAAATATCTTAAGGATCTGTTATACTTCAAGCTCAAGGGACCAAAGCACAACCCTCTTGGCCAAAGTCAGGCTCCCCCCAAGTTCTATTTCCCGAAAACTTCCCTGCACCTTTGAGGAGCGGTGATGTCCCAGAGTTATGGATCTGTCCCAACACCCTCATGAGAACGGCTGAGCCTCAAGGTCAAAGATGGAGGGAGTGAAGAGAAGCTGTATGGGAGTCATAGTGGACTAGAGTGTGGTCTGGTTGTAAAGACAGGGTCTGCGTGGTGGCAGGGGCAGTGGGAAGGGATAGGTTTTCAGAGCTTTTGATGGAAGCCATCTGAAAACCAGTGCCCTTTACAGCTGCAGCGGCATCTGGCACTTTTAAGCGCCTCTCCATTGCCAGGCATTGTCCATTATGGAGGTACTGCTGAGCTCACTGCTGCGGGCAAAGGGGGGCTCAACGCAGCTGGAACCTCCAGAGAAGCATACGGAAGGCCTCCCAGATTTGTCTGAAAGTAGAGTTCAGAGAAATAAAATAGCTTGCCCAAGGGCACACGGCTAGTAAGGGAGTCTTGCCCAGCAGGGATTAAAACCCTCTGCTTTCAGAGCCAGTGCTTTCCCCATAATACTTTGCAGAGGCTAGGTAGGGCTCTGACGTGCCAGGGGGCTTGGGGCCCATCACCTAACCTCTCTTTGGAGGTGGTTTAGTTTCTCCTCTGGGCAGAAGCATGATGAAGATATCTGCCTGCTTCCTCACCAGGGATGTGCTGAGGACCCAGGGTGCAGAATCACAGGAGTGTGGGAGGTGCTCTCACAGCATCACAAGGCATGAGCAGGGGGAGGGGGTGGGGGTCGTACTGGGTACAGAGACTGAGGGTGGGATGGGGAGCCCTGCCTGACGGGAGATTCTGGGAGGCCAGGCTGCCCACCTGACTTCCCTCCCCCCTCCCCCAGGCCACGGGTCTCCCCAGGCCCCGTTCCCTCAAATCTGATCACACTGACACCTGGTTTGCATCAAGAAGTCCCTGACTGCTGAGGGGAGCCTCTCATGGAGACTTACCTCTCCCAGTGACGTAGGGCTTTATAGTTTACCAAGTATTTCCCATCACTTTTTATTTTGATCTTGCCACACCTCCCTGAGGTGAGCAGGAAAGGCATTATTATCCCAACTTTACAGCCACATGGAAGGGATCCTGCAGATCGCAGCCCAGACCCCTCCCTTTATAGAGGCAGAAAGTGAGGCCCAGAAAGGAGAAGCCACTTGCCCAAGGCCACACAGGTAATGAACAGCAGAGCAGGGCAAGAAATGAACTCTTCTGGCTCATGGGTGGTGTTCTCCCTAATACATGATTTGACCCAGGGTGTCCAGACCCCTAGGACTTCCCCTGGAAGTTACCATTTAAAACAAATCTCCTTCACAGTGTTTTTCCCCCAATATCTGTCTTTTCCCTTGTGAAAGTCGGGGGAAGATTAGGCAAGAAACAAGATTGTGCCATGATTCTGACCCTGCTTCCTCTGCTGGGTTATGCGAGGGGAGGAGGAGGATGGAGGGGGCCGTGAGGGACGCGGCAGCAGCTGGCCCTCAGTTCCCGTGGTGCCCTGTGGCCACGTGGTCGGGGGTGCGGCTGACCCGTGTCCTTCTCCTTTTTCATGCCCTCCTCTAGCCCCAGCCTGTGGTTATTGATGACCGCACCACTTCTCTGTGGCCGCAAGAACCCTCTTCAGCAAGAATCCACTTAATTACAATCGCAGGGCAGAAAGAGTGTCTCAGACATTTTTTTAATAACTAGCAGCCAGACAGAAGACTGAAACAAATTGAGTTTTATCAACAGATCTGTCCATTACCCAGAAAATTTCATTACCCCATACACCCCCGTGCCCTCACTCCCTGAGCTTTCTGCCTAAGAGCTATTGACTGAAACATATTAGATTTCCGAAGTCTGGCCTGAGAGGAGTAGAAGGGGAAAACCCCAAATAATCAGAAATGCAAGAGATCTTGCTGAAGTTTTACTCCCCCTGATAGATTTGGGAAGGATGCCGGAAAAAAAACAAATTAATTAAGCAAGTAACAGGCTGAGGTCCAGCTTGAAACAAAAGTTTTGTGGATGAGCCATATAAATAAATGTTAAGTGTCTTAAGAGTTAATCAGGGAAAACCGAGCAGAATTTTAACCAGCAACTCAAATGGGGGCTGCTCTAATTCCACGGTGTGCACCAGATCTGGGTAGCAGCTGGGTCATGGTTCCCAGCAAGGAGAGTGTGTCCTTGCTGTCTAACCCAGTTGAGAAATTCCTCTTCCACTTTGTAATTTGAAATCTTTAATAATTCACTCCCTTCCTTCCTCTGCCTCCCACCCCCCAAATTAGCCATATGTGTGAATGGCCTTCATAACCAACTCATCATGTCAATACCATACCAGGGAAATTAACTCGTGTCCTTTGGAGTAAGTAGGGAACCATCTTCAGCCCAGTCTTCCTCCCCAGTATGACCCTGAGCATTCAGTGGCTCCCTGTTGCCTTAAAGAAAAAGCTAATTGGGACCCAAGTTATCTCTCCAGTTTCATCTCCAACAACTCCACATCTTATACCATCAGCCCCAGCCAAACTACCTCGGCTTTGGCCTTGGCTACCTTCCCACCTATTTATTCATATTCTCCCCAAACATATGAGGGAGATAATCAGTCAAAAAGATAATTGGTCTCAATGAAATCCCTTTCCTTCCCCTGAACATAGTGATACTTCCCTGCCATGCCTGCAACGTGATTCTCTGGGGCACTTTTTTGACCATACGTAGTAATAAGAGTGACCAATCTAATCCATCATCTGTATTGTATATGTATCTTATTTCTTCAACCATACAGTAAAAACAATGAATTTTCTGAGTGAATGAATGAATGAACGAATGAATTTGCAATTCGCGCTTCACAGATACTGCATGGCAAGGCAGGAACAGAATGATTTGCTCAAGGTGTCTGCAGTTTAATGTCCCATACACTGAAAAGCACACTGTCATAACAATCTATTAGTAGCCTAGAGGTTAGCTCATTTAACTGAACAGCTTCATTAGGGGTTGTTAGCACATCAAAGCAGTGTTTATTGAACCTGGAAAAGTGTCAAATTGTGCGGAGGTTCTGCAAACTTCTCCAGAGCTAGGTGATAACATCTGCTTTCTTTTCAGGAGAAAAATAGTTTCCTTTCCCTGAACACATAATATCTTTGTTCCTTCTGTTGACTAAGATGTCAAGCTGCCTTCAGTTATTTAAAGAGACAGAAAGTGTCTTTGTTCCTCAGTGATATTGCCCTCGGATTCTTTTCACTGACGATAAACAGCTTCACTATTGTAAGATGTCTCTGCTGGCTTTAAAAAGGAAACCACTGTCCACCTCCACTCCATTTTTCCGGTTGCTGTCTTTACGTGGAGTTGCTCTGGCTCCTTTAAAGTTGTTTCTCTGGATATCACACTTTAATGTTGATATAAAAGACCCCAGGCTTCGTGTCCCCTACCTCCTCTTTTTTTTTGAGGCTAATAACTCCATTTTGCAAACATGCCATTTAAGCCCCAGCAGTTGGAACCCAAGAATACAGCTGCTTCGCTGAAACAGATAAATGCGGAGGCTGCCCTGGTTACCATGGAGACAAAAGCACACTTCCCAGGATAACAAGGGCCACACCTGGGAGCCTCAGACCCTCGCCCCTTCCCCCTTGCTGAGGCCTTTTGCTTTCTGTTCAAATAGGAGTGGAGAAAGAATAACTTCTACTACTCACTTTTGACTCGGGGGGGTCTAAGTGGGGAGCAGAGGTGGGGGGGGAAAGCTAATCAAAGACATGTCTGGTCTTTGATGCTGGGGGCCTGCAGGCCCAGGCTCACACCCCAACTCAACCAGCTGCTTGGTGACCATGAACAAATCCCCTTCTCCTCTCTGGGCCGCAGTTTCCCAGCTGTAAACTGAGGGAGGTTCATTAACTCTCTTGGTTTAGTTTGCCCCAGAAGCTGAACTTGAGTCAAGGATTCAAGTGTAAGTAGTTCCTGGAAACTCAGGTCGAGGGGTGTGGAAGTGAGACCTAGGGAAGGAAACCAATACAGGGTGTGCTGTTGAGCGTGTCATCACCATGGCAACTGGGGCTCCATCTAGCTGGGGGTTCTGGGAGACTGAGTTGGAGCACACCTCGGAGTTCTCCTGCCCAAACTGGGGATTAACCCACCACATCTGCATCCCTCTTAATAGAGGGCTGTTTCCAGAAGCATTCGTTCTCGGCCACTTCAGGCTTTGCCCCACAATGGCCCACCGTGCTTGCACGTATTGGAAGGAAGCAACCCTCAGTGTCAGGGTGAGTGCTGACAAGACAGAGGGAAGGCCCTGAGAACATCTCTATAATCATTGACCTTCAAATCTCCCCCAGCCCTGAAAAGCTATAGGCATATAGCTTTGCCCAAGCATACTTGGGCAAAGTAGGTGAATTTAGGGCCTTGGTATGAAGAGCAGAGTGTAAGGACTGCATCTTCTGCAATCAGTGATGCCCCTATCTCTTTCCCCATGATTCTAGAACCTCTAGACTGTTCCCAGGGGCTGATACCGAGTTCACGTCTAACTAGTCAGAATGGTGAGCTCATCCGCTAGCCAGAGGGGGAGATAACGTTCTTACAGACTCTATGCCACCTTCCTCTCCATTGCATCCAGGATATTAACACCCCCTCCCCCGCCCCAGCTTCCAAAACTTGGTCTGCTTCCAAAATACCTTATTTTCCAACACAAACCCTCAATGCTGTCAGGCTTTCTCCCTCCACACTTCTGCATAGGCCATTCCTGTAGATACCCTGAGAGCACCTTTCAGTGAATTGATCTGTCAGAATTCAGGGCCCAACCCAAACCTCATCTCCTCCAGGAAGTACCTCCTCCTCACCATCCCAGGGTTGGAAATCTTTCTCTTCTCTCTGAACATCTATTGCCTCTGACATCAGCTAACCTGATCGCACAAGACTCTGGCATTTCACAGCGACGCACCTAACCTTCCTCAAATGGAGAACACTCTTCTTTCCACCATTTGGCTGTCTATCTTCCAGTGCCTGACTAGTGTCCGAGAGACCAGAAATAACTGAAATAAAGAGTGAGCCAATTAATTCAATTCAGCAAGTATTGGTTAGGCATCTCAGTATACAGACACTGTCCAAGGAGCAGTAGGGTAACTCAAAGATAAATAAGATGCCATCGAGACTGTGCAGAATTTCAGAGTCAAAGTTGTCCGAGGTAACAGAAAGCCAGAATGTGTAAGGATGGCCCTTGGAGATCAACAAGTCCAAACTCCTTCCTTCACAAATGGGGAATCACAGAAGAAAACTGACTTGCCTAAGGTCACATAGCTGATGAGTGGTTTTACATGTATTTATTCACAAAGGAAGGTCCTAGACTTTCTTTTTTTATCATTTGTGCAAGTTCAGAGACAATCTTCTTTTCCTTTGTCTTTTTTCCCCCACTTTGAAGGAAAATGAAATTTAACGGCTTCTCTTTCTGAAGAGAAGGGGCAAAGAATAAAAATATCAGTTATATAATAGTCGTTTGCCTACTCATGCAGCCCTGCCAGAATGCCGTTGGAACAGAAAGATGATTAAGTTGAACACTGCGTGTTTATTCCCCTGCGGTCACCCTAATTGGCTCTGCCACTGTAATTGATTTGACAGGTTATTTTTACTCAGAACGAGCTGGGTTCCTCTGCTGGCTTGTAGATTTGCTATTGTTCTCAAAGTCCAGGATGGCAATGGTCCAGATGCCCAGATATGCAGATTTGGGCTGGCTTCCACTGGAGGATGAGTGGGGGGATCTCCAGCTTAACCTGGTGGGAACTGAGCTCCCAGTGTATGAGTGTGAGAGTGTTTAGGGGGTGCCCGGGGAAGAAATGGGTAGAGAAGCTCAGTGTAATGCTCCAAGGGATCAAATGGAGAGATCTAGGAGAAAACTGAACGTGACGTGCCACGATGTTAAGGACTTAATCGTGAGGGCAGAGGGGTCTTGCAGGGACTGGGGCAGAAGAGTGGGGGATAACTTTTTGCCTATGGAGCCTTCTGTACTTTTTGCCTACCCCAGCAGCCAGCCCCTCCCACCCCTGCAAACTGCTCCCCAGAGTACAGAGTACAGAGAACCAGCATTCCCTGTTAGCCTGCGGCACTGGCCACCTACACAATCTTCTCCATCTTTGCACATGGCTCAGTGCCTCCCCCTGTGTGCAGGCTGGGAGGGGAGGGTGTGTTGGCAAGTGCTCAGAAACCCATGGGAGGGCTCCAGGGTGAGATGGGACCCTTGAGGCACCCTGTGGAGACACAGGCTGTGGAATAGGGCCATTTCAGTGACCATGTGTGACCTTGGATATCATTTAAGCTTTGAACCTCAGAGTCCTAATCATCTCTCAACACAGAGTAACCTTAGTCTGTCCCATCCCCTCACTAGTCTGTGATAAGAGTAATCACAAGTGATAATTAATTACTGAGCACATGCAACACGCCGAGCTCTGGACTAGTACTTCCCAGGCACCATTGCATGTCATCTTTACAATGCGATGGAGAAGGTACTATTATTATTATTCTTCCTTATAGATAGGGCAACCGAGGTTCAGAGAAGTTAAGTAACTCTTTCACGGGCACACAGCTCATAAGCAATGGAACTCAAGCAGGCTGACTCCAGCCCTTGTCTTTTTTTTTTCTAATATTTATTTATTTATTTGGTTGTGCCAGGTCTTAGTTGTGGCACGTGGGCTCCTTAGTTGTGGCACGTGGGCTCCTTAGTTGTGGCACATGGGCTCCTTAGTTGTGGCATGCAAACTCTTAGCTACGGCATGCATGTGGGATCTAGTTCCCTGACTAGGGATCAAGCCCAGGCCCCCTGCATTGGGAGCACAGAGTCTTATCCACTGCGCCACCAGGGAAGTCCCCAGCCCTTGTCTTTTAACACTGTAGTACTCCATTCAGTATTCTATGCCAGAAAAAATAATCTGAATTTTCAATGGCTGAGGGGCTTATTAACGTGAGAATGTTACCATATCCAGAATAGCATAATGGTGTGGCAAGAACATGTGGAAAATGCAGCCCCACCATTCGCTAGTTTTCTAACTCCTGGGGCATCTCTCCATCTCTTCTGTAAAATGGGAATAGCAATAACCATGTCACCTGGCTGCTCTCGGGAGTGCAGGACGGCCCATGGAAGGCACCTAGCACGGGGCCTGGTATACAGTAAGCACCCAATAAATGGTACCTCCTTTCCTCCCTTCTCCTGAATTCAAAAGCTGAGCCAAGAGAACCCCTCCTGGTCCCAACTCCCCTGGAACGGGGCATTTCCTCTGTGCACGTAACTTTGAACAAGGGTGTGGTGTTGCATGCTCTAGAGCAGGGAGTGAGGGATGGCATTGGCCTCACCAAGCCCGCTCAGCAGCCCGAGGGGGTCTGAGCCATGTCTGATCCTTGCATCCACACAGCATCCAGGCCGACGGGGAGGGGGCCCATGCTGAACTGGGCTGAGGAAGTGAGGTCACAGCCTCGGACAGCAATTCGGAAGTTGGGAGAGTCCTGCCAGCCCCTGCCAGTTGCGGGGCCTTCCCAGAGCAGTTGTTCCTTGGTTCGGCTGGAATTTCAGGCAGGAGTGTTTAGCAGACGGCGGTGGGGCAAGTGTAAATTCTGGAGGCTGAGGCTACACTTTGCAGAGGAGTTTTCCCCTGTCAGCGTCCAGCCTCGAGCAAGGCCTTTCTGGGAGTGGGAGGTACCTCTCGGGTTGGAACAAGACCAAGGGGGCCTGGGAAGCAGCTTCTCCCAGGGTCCAGGGGAAAGAGTAGGTGCACCTCGTGTGCCAGGCACTTTACACAGATGTGGCCACTTTATGGTTCCAGCTGGATTCAATATGCAAACAGAGATCAACTTCACTTTTTTTTCCCTGTCCTTTTTAGACTGTTCTCTTTCCTCCCATGCCTAAATAAAATCTCAGGTCTGGGAGCTTTTCTGGGCCTTCTTATTCTCTAAGAGTTTCATTTTGTTAAATAGAAAATCTAGTCTAGTTTAATATCAAAACTCCAAGCTCTGGTCTAATTAAGGCTTTTCCGCTCCTGTAGCTCAACCCTACTCTAAGGACTCTAAGGTTCAGACATGGCAGTGGAAGCCATGGCCACTACTTGGCTCTCTTCACTCCACCTCTGTCCCACTGGTCACTGCTTTGGCCCCTGCAGGGCAGGCACTGGGGTGGAGGAGAGGTGAGGGGCAGGAAAGGTCACCCACGACTGGCACCCTGGCATCACATCCTCTCACGTGGTACCCTGCTGTGCCCTTGCCTCTCTCTCCTCTGCTACTTACGACCCCCCGCAGCCCTGGGCTTTCAACTGATCAGCGCCCTGTTAGACCCCTTCCCCCTTCCCGGAGTCATCTGCAGTGAAACCCAGTTGGGGACACCGCAGTTGGGCTGTCCTTGACCCGATAGCACTGGGATGCCCCCTCCCCTGCTCCAGCCTGTCCAGCCAGCTTCTCACCTTTCGATTTCCTAGACAGGTGTGAGACACCATCCCTGTGTCCCCCAAACTCTGGGGTCACATATCAGATTTTCCAAGTGCCCTCTTGAAGCACTAGCTCCCTTTGCCTGCATGTCTGGGGAAGACAGGACACACTTGCAACTCTCTTCAAAGAATTTCTCACAACTGTGCTCTTTCCATTCTACTCTTTGTTACCCTGGAGGTGCTGGCAGAATGTTCTACAGTATCTTAGCTTGTCCCACACAGATGGCCCAGGCCCTTGCTTTATGATGTGGAGGTTCTTGACACCTGTTGTATTATTTCAGGGCTTTGGGGTGATGGCTGAGGTAGAGACAGCAAGCGCCCCATTGTAGCACCTTGTTAGGAGAGTTCCCTAGTGTAATGATCGAGATGGGGGCATGCCTGTTTCTTGAGTACTGTGTGCCAGCCACTATATCAAGCAGCTTGGATGCATTATTTCATAGCAATTCCCATGTTACAAAGGGAGGAATTGAGACTCAGAGAGGTTAAGTGACTATCAAGGTCACAGAGCTGGTCAGTTATGGAGTTAGGATTTGAACCTGGACTCCCAGACCCAAGTTCACAGTGCGGTTCCTCTCCCTGCTGCCCTGCCCTGAGTCCTCTGCTCTAGCCACATCCTCTTTCTCCCTGTCATCTAAACACGTCTGTGCTTTCTCACTGTCCAATCTGCACTCCTGGAACGACCCCTGCCCCAGTCATATTCTTTAAGGTCCGGTTAAAGCCCTACCCTCTCCATGAAGCTATTCAAGGTAATTTCTCCCTCACTGCATAAGAAACACTTCTGAATGTAGTACTTATCCTGAACTGAGTAATTTTCATTCCCATACACATCTTTATGTTTTGTAAGTTTTTTATTTTTATTTTTACTTAGTTATTATTTTGGGCTGCACCGTGCAGCATGTGGGATCTTTGTTCCCCAACCAGGGATTGAACCTGTGCCCCCTGCAGTGGAGGCGCAGAGTCTTAACCACTGGACCGCCAGGGAATTCTGTAAGTTTGTAATGTAATTGCTTGCATTAAGTGCACAAGTCTTAAGCGTACAGCTGATGAATTTTACACAGGTGATGCCTGTGTCACCACCACTGAGATCAAGGAACTCAAGAAGTCCCCTCAAACCCCTTCACCGGCAGCACCTCCCCAAAGTCCCACTAGTCTGACCTTTATCACATAGGTTCATTTTGCTGGCCTTTGATCTTCATATGAATGATATACAGTATTTCCTCTCTTATAACTGCTTTTTTTCACTTGTAAGATTCACTTATAAGATTATTGTGTGTACCGGTCAGAATGGCCATCATCAAAAAATCTACAAACAGGGCTTCCCTGGTGGCGCAGTGGTTGAGAGTACACCTGCCGATGCAGGGGACACAGGTTCGTGCCCCGGTCCAAGAAGATCCCACATGCCGCGGAGTGGCTGGGCCCGTGAGCCATGGCCGCTGAGCCTAAGCGTCGTGCTCCGCAACGGGAGAGGCCACAACACTGAGAGGCCCGCATACCGCAAAAAAAAAAAAAAAAAATTGTAGCCATCCTAATGGGTGTGTAGTGGTATGGCATGCCGTTTTAATTTGCATTTTCCTAATAATTGATGTTGAATATCTTTTTATATGCCTAGTGGCCTTTGGATAGCCTCTTTTCTGAAGTGCCTGTGCAAGTTAGATTTTTAATAATTGAATTGTCTTTTTCTTATTGATTTGTAGCAGCTCATTATGAATTTTGGATGTGGTCCTTAGGTATATGTGTTGCAAATATCTTTTCCTCTGTGTTGCTTTTTTTTTTTTTTTTTTTTTTTTGCGGTACGCGGGCCTCTCACTGTTGTGGCCTCTCCCATTGCGGAGCACAGGCTCCGGACGCTCAGGCTCAGCGGCCATGGCTCACGGACCCAGCCGCTCCGTGGCATGTGGGATCTTCCCGGACCGGGGCACGAACCTGTGTCCCCTGCATCGGCAGGCGGACTCTCAACCACTGCGTCACCACGGAAGCCCCCTCTGTGTTGCTTTTGAATTGCCTTTTAAATTGTGTTACTTTTCTGTTTCTTGTCATTGTCTCTTTTCATGCGCTTCTTAATTTTACTGCAGTGCAGTTTATCAATTTGTTTATGGCTAGTGCTTTTTTGTGCCCTAAGAAGTCTTTGCCTGCTCCCAGGTCATGAAGATATTCTCCTAGGTTTTCCTCTAGAAGCTTTATTATTTCCCATGCACATCTTTATATTCTAACTCCATGTATATATGTATCATAAGGAAATACGGTATTGTTTTGTATATTTGTAGGGGTTTTTTTTCGTTTTATACAAATAATATATAATAACATATTATGACACAGTAATATATATAATAACATTCTGCAACTTGCTTTTTGTACTCGACGGTACATTTATGAGATGAATCTTTGTTGACAAGTGTAGCTTTCACTCATTGCCTTTCGCACGAGCAAAGTTAATTACGCTGTATACATATAACGCCATCTGTTTAAAACCCTTTCTCCTTCTGATGAACGTTTGCTCGCCTCCAATTCTCAGCAGCACAAACAAAGCTCCCATGAATCCGCAGGCAGGTGCCTCCTTGTGTGAGAGAGTCTGTGGGGTGCCTCACAGATGAGACTGTGGTTTCAGAGCTGTAGAAACTCAGCACTCTGAGGAGAGGCCTCAGGGCTACTGAGGAGCCGGACTGGGGAGAGAGATGGGTGGGTGGGTGGCGGTGGCGGGTGCTGGGTAGTCCTGGCTCTGGGCCCCCACCTGTTTCAGCTAGAACAGATTTGCTTTCATGCATTAGGACCCGGGGTTCTGTTTAACGCTTGGTTTGAAAAATGGGTTCTGCTTTAAAAAACAAAAATAGCGTGAAGACACGTAACTGAGTGAAGGCATTGTTCACAAAGTGTTACAGGTACCATTGGACTGTGTCAACTGCGAGGAGGTGATTAGCTCCCCCTTCAGCCAAGCCAGTCTGCTCCTCTGCTACTTTGCTCTGCACTGTTCATTGACTCTTCGCGTGCAGGCCTCCCTTTTCTTCTCTCCAGGTAGACTCTATTTCTGTATCCTCAGTGTCCAATTCAGTAGACATTTGTTGACGGATTAACTGATGGATAAACTTTTGAATAACCTGGTACCATTGTCATCTCATATCTGTACGTTTTGCAGTTCATAAACAAACCACTTTTATTTTTTAAAATTTTTTATTTTATATTGGAGTAGAGTTGATTTACAATGTTGTGTTAGTTTCAGGTGTACAGCAAAGTGATTCGGTTATACATATACCTATATCCATTCTTTTTCAGATTCTTTTCTCGTATAGGGCAAACCACTTTTATATCTATCTTTCCCTTCAGATCAGCCTAGTCAGAGCTTTGAGGCTTACACAGTGGAGGAATGACTATTCTCACTTCACAGAGGTGAATATTGAGGCTCAGGGAGGTGAAGAGGCTTGAGGTTACGTGATTGATAGGTGGCAGGTTCAGGACTTGGACCCAGGCCTTTGAATCCTGGCACTGGGCCCATTCCACTGGTGTGTGTGGCCTGAAAACACAGCCTTAATCCAGACATCAATTAATAAGTAACCTGTGCGTTACCCTCTGTAGTTTACAAGCGCTCTCCACACCCTTCTGTGGGGTGGATGCAACCTATCTCTTTTCAAAGAGGGGGAAACTAGTGCTCAGAGGGTGGAGGTGTCTCACGCAAGGCCACACACTGTGAAGTGACTGAGCTGCATTCAATGTCCAGCTCCATTTCCCCAGCCCACTCTACTCCTTCCCTCACCTTTACTCCCTAATGCGGGGCCTGGGGGCATCTGGGGACAGTCCGGCTTCTCAGCAGCCTTCCAAGTCCAGCCTCCAGCAGCCTAAGGCCTCACCCTCCCTGGCAGGCCCAGGAAACAGGGTTGGCTCTGAACTGCTGAGCATCCCCTCCCATGAGGCCTGGGGTTGTTTTTCTTATCTAAATAAACTCTGCACAAACATGGTCACATTACTCATGAGTAAGTTATTTGCGATAGCATAGCCCAGAAACGGGGAAATTAGTTCACACTGGAACCATGTCTTAACCTGGTGAAATGAATGGGGAAGAGGAGTTTTAGACCCAGGTCAGTGAAATCTAAAACCTACTCTTCAGAGCACTCACTCTACCCTCCACCTCAAGTCTGGGGAACACTCTTGCCCCTGGTCCTACTCCCCGTGGGCCCCATGGAGGATAGACAGAATCCATCTGTGCCTGGGGCAGAGGGCGAGTGAGCTCCAAGGGCCCAGGACCCTGTCTCCCATGGCCTCCACCTCTTCCCACCAGCTTCTTAAGGGAAGAGGAAGACACACCCACGGGGGAGGGAAGCTCTGCTTTATCCTCAGGCTTTTTGTAAAATGGGTGCTAGAATCAACACCTGGTTTAACTAAATTCCTTCAGCTTCTGGAGTTGGCTCTTTCACAGGAAAGCCCTGGGATCAGGGGAGGGAGGGGCTTAGGAGCTGTTATGTAAATGAGGATACAGTGCCTGGCAGGGCATCCTTGTTGTTACAACTGTCCCGGGTACTAAGGTGTGGGAAAGAGAGAAGATGCTAAAAGTGGTGTATCTTGGCCTACCACCATGGAGCTTTTCAAAGGTGTTCACATCTACACTCTCAGGTGTGTTTATGACCTCATCTTCCAGGCGAGGGCCTGACTCGCAGAGAAGCTCTGTGATGTGCTCGAGGTAGCAATGGGGAATGGATCATAAACCACGGACAATGGGGTTGGCATTTGCAAAGGACTCTTGGACATAAGATCTTAACAGAATTCCTGGCAGAGCTGGGAAAGGAACCTTAGTCCCTGACTCCTCGTTCAGCATATCCTGGTTTCAGCAGAGTGTTTCTCGGATGCCGTCTCTAGTCCCGGACGTGATTATGTTGGTCCCAAGTAACATGGGAACTACATTTGGCTTCTGTCCAGGACTCTGGAACTGTGGTGCCCAGGCTGTGTGGTCACAGGGAACCCTTACTTCTCTTCACCAGCTTTAGGACAATGGGATGGAGCTTGGAGTGGCTGGGTTTATTGCATCGTGCAGGCCTTGTCCTGGGGGCCTCTTCTGATCATCTTGCACAAGGACTGGGCTGGGACAAGACCCTGAGATGCCCTGAGAGATTCAGCCTCGTCATACGAAATTCAAACAAATACCTGATAATGTGTCTAAACCTGATAATGTGCCTCCCATCCATATGTGCTGGACTCAAATAGCTCCTTTCTAGAGATTCTGATTGCAAAAATCCTATATGGATGCAAGGAAGTTGAACTTTTCTCCTTGGCTGGGAGAGGGGCAGGAGGGGGAGGGGGCTTTGCGGTTGGCCTAAGCGCCTTCTTGCTGTGCCTCTTGTGTCCCCCAATCTACCAAGGGGGCCTTGCACGTAGTGGGTGCTCAGCCCCCATCTTCTAAATTGGGTGAGGTGTGCCCCCTTCCCAGAAGAGGATTGTGTCTGAGCAGTACTGTGTGAGGTGTGGGCAGGGAGTCCGTGCCAGCCCAGCATGGGTGTGTGTGCATGCGCCCACACGGAGGGGGCGTGGGGGGAGAGTATGTGTGGCCTCAGCAACCTTCCTTAGTTCCAGCTTAAAGGGACAGCAAAATAAAAACGTGTTATTCCCTCTCCTAATTAACATCCAAGTTTGGGATTTCCACACCTGCCCAGGTGTGGACCGACCCCTGACGCTGACTGTCTCTTGTGGACAAGTCTCCCACAGAAGGATCAACTCCTAGCCCTGAACGGAATGGATAGAACGCTGGGCCTGGAAGCCACATCTTCACAGAAGATGCAATTCCACAAGGGGATTTTAGAGTTTCCTGACGCAACCCCAGGTAGATGCATCGTATGGGTAATGCTTTCCTACTTAAAACTGCCCTGGATCTGCTTAAAAACTAAAATCGGAGACAAAAATACACTTAATGAAGGTGTAACACACCACAAAACCATGGCCAGTGGGGTTTGAGTTTGAGGGGAAGTGTATAATTGTGTGTGTTTTAGACATTAAGTTAAGGTAACATGGCCTCACTTGGAAAAATCTGAGGGGAGGAGGGAGAGAACTGTGAAAATACGAGTCCATGCTGGCTGGGAGTTCAACTCCACCCTCGCCAGCTAAGCTTACGCGTTGTTAGTGCCTACGTACGTTCATTTTTTTTCATTCATTCAATCAAATATTTATTGCGAGGCTGCTTTGTCCTGGACATTTGGTGACACATCCGTTAATTAGACAGATGAGTGCTGCTCTGCGTATTGAAGTCAGTGGGAACAGCACTTGTATTTTCTGGCTCCCGAATTAAGCTGCACGCTACCCAAGGGCAGGAGGCCAGGCTGTCCCTCCCTGAGCATTTCTTCTACCCATTGCCCTGAACAAGGGTGCCTACAATGGAAGCTCAGGCACCGGGCCCAACAGGCTCACAAGTGCACACCCTTTCCTTCTACCACCCCCTCTCCTAGAATTCTCTCCTGGGCCTCCTGGGTGGCCATGGCAGGAAGGGGCCCTGAGAATTTAGCTGTCGATTGAAGCTGACAAGAACTCGAGGTGTTTTCCTCCCACAGTCATTTGCATCTAGTTAGGGGATTCCCGGAGATCAGAGGATGTGTTTCTATCAGTGAATTCGAAGGTTGGAGCTAGAAGAGGCACAGGGGCAGGCAGGCTCCAGCTAGAGGAATGACAGCTCCTGGCAGAGTTTAAAGAAGAATTCCAAGGCAGGAAAGAACTCAAAAGCCATTCGTAACGTCTGCCATGGGTCAGGCAAAGGAGGGTATTTGAGTCTTGTATTTATAATACCCAAGGCCAATCCAATCCCTTCATTTTACAGATGAGGAAACTGAGACTGGGGCTGTAAATAATGTGCAAGTTAGAGCAGGTCCATTGATAGAACCAGACCCTTCACCCTCCACATCCCCTCCCCAGTGGCAGTCTAGTCAATCAATTCTCCTGCCACTTAACCAGGCTTCAAGCACTTCAGAGAAAATTTCTCCCCAAGTCACAGCCATTCTCTTCATCTGTGGGTGAAGTCAGTCCAGATGAAGGGCTGTGTATCATCATGCACCCTGCTCCTATGTTTCTTTTGGTCCCCGTCATTTCCTCGTAATTGTTTGAGGGCAGTAAAATATAGTGCAGCAGAAGCTGAGTCCATACCAGAAATAGCAAGATTGTGGTCCAGGTTGCCTGGATTTTAGCAGTTGGCACCTCAAACCGATCTTCATGTAAATCCTTACATGCATACCCTACAGTTGGCTTTCTGACATCCCCTAACCCAGTGGCCAAATAAGCACGGGGCTGAGAGCCTGCGGTGTAAGTCAGGATACCATGTTTTAGTTATGAGACTGTGGGAACATCACTTAATCTTTATGGGCCTCGGCTTCCTAATTATTAATTCAGTTCATCACCAGACATTTATTAAGTACCTTCAGTGGGCTCAGGCACAGGTGTTGCAGAGAGAAAAATATGACAAGGTCTTGGACTTTCAAGGGCTTAAAATCTACTGTAATGAATCAGTTAATTAAACAGATAAATGCCCTAATGGGTCCTACATATCAGCATAGAGGTCTGAACAGGATAGTCAGAGAAGGGAAGAGTTCACGAAGTGGGTGATGCTTGAACCCAGTCTTGGATGGGAGGAGTGTTCATCTAGTTGAAGGGGTGAGATGTGGAGATTGAAGGGATAGAGAGGACACCAAAGGCCAGAAGGAGTGGTATGAGCAAAGACACAGTGGCATGAAAAGAACCAGGGATATTTGTGATGTGCCTGGAGAGAGGATGTGATATGGGCACAGCAAGAGAGCTGAGGCCAGAGATAGGCTGGGTCCCATCACTCAGAGCCTTCACTCTGTATGAAGGACTGTGGACTCTATTCTCTAGGCCTGTGCTGTCCAACAGCATAGCCACTGGCCACATGTGGCTATTGAGCATTTGAAATGTGGCCAGTCCAAATTGAGATGTAAGCGTAAAGCACACAACAGATTTCAAAGACTTTGCACACACACAAAAGTAGAGATAGTTTTTATGTTGATTACATGTTAAAATGATAATATACTGGATATGTTGGGTTAAATCAAATATATTAACTTCACCTGTTCCTTTTTCCTTTTTTTTTTTAACATAGCCTCAAGAACATTTAAGATTACATAGGTCACTCTCATATATTTCTATTGGACAGCACTGCTGTAGACAATTGAAAGCATGTTTTACAAATCATTGAAAGTATTTTTTACAAAGCAGGGAGATGTAGATGCGATTTTTGCTTTTAGAATGCTCACTCTGGCTGCAAGTAGAGAAGGAAGACAATTAGAAAATTATTGTAATAATTGGTGGTGAGCAGCGATAGGGGCCTGAATTAAGGTGAAGGCTGGGAGATGGGAGGCAGATTCTATACGGTTTGGTGGCAGATTGGATGTAGGGGAGAAAGAAGGGGGAGTTTCCAGGTTACTAGTTGGGTGACTGGAGACAATGGTGATGCCCCGAGGATGGAGGACTGAGAAGGAGGTTCATGGAGGAAGCTGATGTGCTCAGTTCTGAACGTGAACTTGAGATGACTGTGGGCCTCTAATTCCAGGGGACAGTTTGAGACCAGAGCTCAGGAGAGGGGTTTGGGCCAGATACTCAGATTTGGGAGTCAGTTTATAAAGGTTAGGTGAGACTCAGGGTGAATAAGATCACCCGGGGAGAGGATGTAAAAGGAAAGAAGCAAGTACCTGGCCCTGGGGAACACCAATACCTGTGGGAGGGCAGGGGAAGAAGACCGAAAAATGCATCCTTATACTGCCTGCCAACAACACCACCCTGTGATTCCTCACCTGTGACTCCTCTGCTCCATACTGAGAGGTCTTTCAGCAGAGACCCTTTTTCATGTGTTGATTTCAGAAGGAAACAAACAAACAAAGCCATAGCTAAAGCTGAATGGAGCTATTGATGACTAAGTAAGACGATAAGAAAAATTCTGCCCCAGGTGCATTCTCGCTGTATAAAGCTGGTGTGGTGAGGATAAGCTGGTACAATGGCTTTTCAGGGACCATTTAGTAACAGCATCAGAAGTAGCCATTCTCCTTCCAGGGACTTATTCTAAGAAAATAATCAGATATGTACACAGATGCATATGTACAAAAATGTTTAAAGCAGCACTTCTTACAATGCCAAATAACATGGAGAGCCACCTAAAGGTCCAATTGTGGGAAACTGGCTTCATGAATTAGGATAGATCCATGTGGCAGAATGCTCCACATTCAAAATAATGGAGTAAATGTATATTTCTTGACATAGAAAGATGTTCATGATATGTTTCATGAAAAAATTAGGGGACTGCAGTGTGATTATCTCTAGTGAGTGATTGTTTGTCTTCATCATGGTTAAGAGCAAGAGCAAGGCTGCCCGGCTTGTCTGAGCAAGGTTACTCACTGACGTCACCTCGCCATGCCTCAGTGTCCTCTTTTGGAAAGGGGACGATAATAACACCAACCATAGGCAGTGGTAGAAACTAAATGAGTTCATCTCATCCACGTAAAGCACTGAGAACAGGGCCTAGCACTTGTGAGACGTTCAATATGTGTTAGCCTTTATTATTATTATTATTTTAATTAAATTAAATTTATTTTTGGCTATGTTGGGTCTTCGTTGCGGTGCACAGGCTTCTCATCGCAGTGGCTTCTCTTGTTGTGGAGTATGGGCTCTAGGCACGTGGGCTTCAGTAGTTGTGGCACGCGGGCTCAGTAGTTGTGGCGCATGGGCTTAGTTGCTCTGCAGAATGTGGGATCTTCCCAGACCAGGGATCAAACCCGTGTCCCCTGCATTGGCAGGCAGATTCTTAACCACTGTGCCACCAGGGAAGCCCTTTATTATTATTTTTAAAGACATCTTTATTGAGCTATAATTCACATACCATACAATTCACCCGCTTAAAAATGTACAAGTCAATGGGGTTTAGTATATTGAAAGAGCTGTGCAACCGTCACCCCAGTCAACTTTAGAACATTTTCATTCCCCCAGAAAGAAACTCTGTACCCACCGGAAGTCACTCCCACCCCACCCCTCCACCAGACACCCCAGCAACCAGTAATCTACTTTCTGCCTCTATAGGTTGGCCTATTCTGGGCATTTCATAGAAATAGAGTCCTGTAACGTGGTTCTTTTAAACAACAACAGTCCAACTCATCTCTCTTTTAGCTGGTGTCCCTCCCTTTGGTCAGATTGAATCGCTTGGGAGAGGGACAGCTTTCCCCATTCCTGTGACTTTCATTTCATTCTTTCAAAGTCTGAGTCAACCCCAGGAGGTTTGTTTCCAGATGCTGGGTTGTGTCTAAGGGACAGAGTACTCTAGTCACGTGTGTTGTTTCGAGCAGTGAGGACTTTTCTTCTCTTTTCACATGCCCGGTGTTTGACTACACAGAGGCCCTAACAGCCCTCCCACCCCATACCCCGCCCACCGCCCTGAGCATCAGAACCCCTCTCAGACCTGACCAGATAGTCCAAGCCACCCCTGCCTCATTCCCCTCCACCCTCCAGAATCCACATTCCTTACCCCGGAGAGACCTAACTCTACTTTCGCCCTACACCTTGCTGTCTTTCTTCAAAATCTTTGTTTAAATTGAGGTACGACTTTGATATAGTATATTCCATTCACTTCTAGTGTAAAAATAACTTGCAATGTATTAAAAGTAATACAATCTCACTGCCTTTCTAGAACTATATTTTTATTTCAACACACCACTCCTTGGTGTTTGTCCATATGCACATGTGCTTTTAAAAATAAATGCAATTATAATGAACCAACAATTTGCCAACAACTATTTTTTTTTAGGGCCACATTGTAAATTGAACACTGGGCCGAGGGAGATCCTGGGTCTGAGCCAAGGCCACATTTGTGACTCTTATTATCCCAGAAAATAGGAAAGAGCAAATAAAGGGACCTCTACAAACGTACATAGGTACAAGGTGCAAAGACGAAGACACAAAAACACATGAACTGAGGGAGAAAATTCACACAACGTGTATCCATTTCTCTTAAACATATGGGGCTGGACTCTGAAATAATGTGATCTGAACAAGACAGATCTCAGAGGCATGGGCAGACAGAGACATCTAACACACACACACACACACACACACACACACACACACACACACACACCCCTGAATCTCAACAACACCTCTGTACAGAGAGTGACCAACACACCAGGACATACACAGATGGTATAATCAAGCATACATGCACTCACACACACAACTCTACACCTACCAGGATCCTCTCCTGGTCCCTGACTCCCAGGCCTGCAATTTCTGAACGCTGGGAAGGAGCTCCTGCAGAAGAACTCAAAATAGCTCTGTGAACTCTGCCCTGGGCTCCAACTGCCTGCCCACAGGCCCATCCTGTCCTCCCCCGCAGCCCTGGCCCCGTGCCTTGGTCTGCACACAGTGGCGGTTGGCTATGCCTACCCCCAAGTCCAATCCCCTGCCCCAAATCTCCTCGAGTCAGAACTGGTCTCTCGCCTTACCTTCCTTGGACAGTATCTGCACCCGGCTCCTTCTGTCCCAGCCCCCTTCTCCCAGGGACAGTCTGTAATCAACCCCAGGAACCTGCTGGGCTGGCAGTCAGGGGTCAGCCGTCCAGTTTGGACAACAGCAACTTAAATTCCTGAGTCTCTGGTCCGTCCTCTGCGAAGCAACAACCATAGCGACCATCTTTCGGGGACTGAGAACTTCAAACAAGACCCTATCCTTGAAGTCCTGGCCCAGAGCCTGGCATAGAGCAGACCTGCAAAGGGTAGTGTTCCCCCAGCCCTCAGTTCCCTAAGCTGTCAGGTGGGGGCAGTGTCTGAGCCTGCATGGTCCTAGGGGTGGCCCTGAGGCAGGCGTTTTAAATGATTTTGACTGGGTTCTCCAAATATGAGATGTCACCATCACTGGGTTGGAAGGTGCTAGAAACCAAAGGCTCTGTCTTTTGAGCAAACTAGAGAATAGTTAGTATATTGACTACCATGTGCTGAGCACGTTGTACTATTGCAGCTCTGCAGCAGAGGGTGAGGTTAACATACTCCTCAGTACCACGCAGTACTTCATCATTACAGGTTCACAGATCCATTTATTTATTTTCCCCCTTTAGCCTCCTCTCCAATTCCCATATGCCCACCCTCAAACACTTATTTTGTTGTGTTCAATGTATATTTTTTCTCTCTCTCTCTTTATTTTTTATTGTGATAAAATATAGATAACATAAAATTTATCATTTTAACCATTTTTAAGTGTACAGTTCTATGGCATTAAGTACATTCACGTGGTTGTACATTCATCACCACCATCCACCTCCAGAATTTTTTCATCTTCCCCATCTCAATCCCCATACCCATTAAACACTTACTTCCCCTCCTTCCCTCCCCCCAGTCCCTGGCAAGCACCATTCTACTTTTTGTCTCAATGAATTTGACAGTTCTAGGTACCTCACGTAAATGGAATCATATGGTATTTGTCCTTTTGTGACTAGCTTATTTCAGTTTGCACAAGGTCTTCAGGTTTCATCCATGTTGTAGCATATGACAGGATCTCCTTCCTTGTTAAGGCTGAATAATATTCTATAATATTCTATAGTACGTATATACTGTATTTTGCTTATGCATTCATCCATCAGTAGACACTAGAGTTACTTCCACCTCTTGGCTATCAAGAATAACGCTGCTGGGCTTCCCTGGTGGCGCAGTGGTTGAGACCCCGCCTGCCGATGCAGGGGACACGGGTTCATGCCCTGGTCTGGGAAGATCCCATATGCCGCAGAGCGGCTTGGCCTGTGAGCCATGGCCACTGAGCCTGCGCGTCCGGAGCCTGTGCTCCGCAACGGGAGAGGCCACAACACTGAAAGGCCCGCGTACAGCAAAAAAACCCAAACCAAAACAAACAACAAAAAAAAAGAATAACGCTGCTGTGAACATGGCTGTATAAATAACTGAGTCCCTGCTTTCACTTCTTTAGGGTATATGCCCAGAAATGGAATGATTAGATCAAGTGTTAATTCCATGTTTAATTTTTTGAGGAACCGCCATACCATTTTCACAGGACTGCACCGTTTTACATTCCCACCAGCAACGCCCAAGGGTCCCAATTTCTCCACATCTTCACCAACACTTGCTATTTTCTCTTTTTTTGATAATATCCATCCTAATGCGTGTGAGGTGATTCAATATTTATCTTGTTTGTGTGACTTCTTTCAAAATGTATACAGTTGTTTTGTGTCTATGTAATTTTTTACATAAGTAGCATTGTGTTATTTGTTTCATTCTGTGTGTTACTGTCTTCACCTAGAACTGTTTTTAAGGTCCAACCGTTTGTCTCATGTACGCAGAACACATTGCTTCTAACTTGTGCATAGTACTCTACGCTGAGCACCAGCCATGTGTATTGAAAATGTTCTGTGTGCTTTTAGAAAGCTCTCTACGTGGTTATTTGAGTCCTTACAGCAATCCTAAGAGGTAGATGTTGTTATTACTCCCATTATATGGATGAGGAAACTGACGCACAGAGTTAAGGGACTTGCTTGAAGTCACACAGCTGGAAACGGGAGACTAGACATTTTAACTCAAGTCCGTCTGGTGCCACAGGAGAGCTCATGTGTGTAAAGTGCTAGAAAGAGCTAAAAAATGGGGGCTGACTGCAGACAGAGGCTCTCTCTCGGATGAGGGCACTTTGATGAAAGTTCTAGTCCTGACTAGATCCTGACTTATCTGCAGGTTGTGAATGCCCTCCCTTCACCAGATGTCACTTTATGTTTGTGTAAAATGAAGACAGAACAATTTTCTTGCTCTTTCTAGATTCACCACTTATTGATTATTTATTTATTTATTTATTTTAATAGATCTTTATTGGAGTATAATTGCTTCACTCACTTATTGATTAAACACCCTTTAGCTACTGGAAAAATCATCAGAATTGAGGGCAGGTGTTTGTTTCTTTCCAGTGTTCCACCTGGGAGCCACTCCAAATACATGAAAACCTTTTGGCAAATCCGCTTGTGAGGCTCCTCCCCCATAGGACTAACTATTTCCAGGAAAACAGAGGCTCTGCCTCTGGCCCTATCCCACCTCTCTTGAACTTTGCACTTACCGTGATGAAAAATTAACCGGGCTAACATTTCCCTTCCAAGGACAACCTCTGCAGAAGCCAGCCTGGCTGGGCCCCAGGAGACCAGAACAGAGTTTCTATCCATCTGGAGCCACCCACCCACTCACTGCCCAAAGTCAAGGGAGCATGTGGGGTCCTCCTGGCACCCGGAGGAATCTAATCCTTAGCCCTCCTCACTGCTTTGTGAAACTGGGCTGATTTCCCCAACTCTTCTTGTGGAGAAACGGAGGCCAGAGAAGGAACCAGCCCAGAAACGGTGCTTGCTGGCTTCATAACATGGGTCCAGCGCTGTTTTCTGCACGTACAGCTGTCCCTGTCCCATGACATGAAGGAAGCGCAGGAAAGCATGTTTCAGCCACACTGCCTGCTGACAAGTTACTGCCTCCCCTCAGGAAAATGAGAGGGCTGAACCTGGGGCCCTTTCCATGCCACAGTTCAGAGGCTTAGGGACACGCTAGGTCCTTCCACTACATGCAACCCTCAGATCTCTCTTGGGCTCCTTACCTCCACAGCACACATTGCACTTCACCATACATGGCTTCTGCCTGTGTAAAATGAGGGCCTTGCACTGAAGGGGAACAATTTTAATGCTCTTTCTACATTCGTAGTTGTGTGCTTCATTCTTACAGCTGAGAGAATAGACGCTCAGTGGGGAGAACGGATGAAGAGAGCCAGGATCGAAAGCCAGGTCAGTCATTGATGAAGCTTGAGGTCCTTTAGCTCGATCTGACTGCCTCTCAACAGTGGGACCTGCCTCATTCGATGTTCAGGTTAAAAATGAATGTTTTGCTGGGATGACGGCAAGGGCCCCTTTCATGCGGGCACACACCTCCTACCCCTTGGTGCTTCTCTGGGCTGTGCGCTCCTGAGGTTAGGGACCTTCATCTTTCATTTCAGCATCCCAGAAATGAGTAGGATGGCAACACGGAGGTACTCCGTAGATGTGCACGTCTAACCGAAACCTGCTACCCCCCCTGCACGACTCTCCATGGCACTAATGGTGGCCCCAAGGTGTGGTTCTATTCCTTTACAGCATTCGACTGTTTGCAAAGCTTTCCACGTTGTATTCCCACAACCACTCTAGGAGACTGAGAGGAAAGCTATCTCTAGCTCCATTTTACAGGTGAGTAAACATTTCTTCTAGTATCACAATAGTGCACCTGTGTAAAGAACTTTTGTTTTGCAAAGAGCTCCATCTGTGGTGTCACCTTCACCCTCCACGACTCTATAAGGCAGCTAGCTGGGTGCAGTGGCAAGAATGTGGACTGAGGCCTCCCAAAGCATGGGGATCAGATCCCAGCTCTGCTGCTAGGGCTCTCGAGTACTTATTATAATCTCTGTGCCTCAGGTGCTTTATCTGTAAATGGGAGACATAGGGACATCTACCCCAAGAGCCATTGTGAAGGTGAAACCAGCGGACAGCACTCAGGCTACCTGGAATGAAGAAAGCCATCAATAAATGTTGATCGCCTTCCTCCCTTCTCTTTTTTGATGAGGGCTGGCAGGAAGGGAGTGAAACCAGATTACAGTGGCTGCTGGTTAGCCCGAGGACCAGCCAGGAACGGGAACCAGGTCATTAAGCCCCAGTTGGGGTTCAGGGATTCTCCTTTAAGGTCCAGGCAGGCGGGGAGTTAGAAGGAGGGGAGGGCGAGAAGCCCAGCGCTCAGCCCCAGCAGCTGACAGGCTTGTGAGAGGCCATTCTCTCCTACCAGGCAGGGACCCCTGCAGCTTCTGGGCTGACTTTGTGGATTAGGCCACACCTCACAGGGCTTTGTAACTCCCCACCCGCTAGAGGGTTTGCAGATAACTTCTTTCTCACCACGGGAGTTTCCTGCTGTTAAAAACAAACAAAGCCTAGAGGCCTGGTAGGGGGAGGGGCAGCAGGAGAAAGGCCCTGGGGGCCTGGGGTAACTCCTGAAAGCAGCTGAGTGAGGGGTTTGTGGGCAGATGCCCCTGAAGTGTGCTGGTAGGGAGAAAAACCCCAGAGCTCCCCCAATATCCCGGTGTTCCTTTGCTTCCCACCAAAACTAATTTGGAATACATAAGGTTCCCCAATACTGCCCTTTTGCCCCACTTTTTGCGAGTTTACAGCTTTGAAAACAAAGCTCTCTCTCCTATTTATTGGGTGTCGCATTTCGGATCTTTCTTTATCATAAGATTCCAACACCCTGTAATGAAACCTTTCCTCCAAAGATAAGTTCTAAAGCGCCCCCATTCATTTCTTCCTGAACTCAACAGATGTCTTTGAGGCCCATTTTCTGCCGGGCACTTGGTTCCCAAGGCCCAGGGGACCCCCTGGCTCCAGCTATTATCCAGGGAGTCACTGGGGTCCCCAAATCTCCACTTCTGAGTGCCTCTCACTAATCCCTCTTTCGCACGGTCTCGGGGCTCTAAGCCGGTATGATCTCACCGGTGCGAGAATAAAAACAGCCCTAGAGTCACCGGCGCCGCCAAGGCCCCTGACCGGGATCGGCGCGCCCGCGTCTCGGTGCGCGCCCCAACTTCCTGGGCCTAAGCCTTCCGCGCGCCCTCTCTCGGACCGGGGTCCTCCCGGGGGTGCACCGCCAGCCTGCGGCCGGACGGCGCTCGTTCGTGCGAGTCTAACGCTCTCGGGCCCGCCACTCCAACTGAGCTTCCTGAGTGTGGGTTCCGAGAGCAGACGCCACGGCCCGAGCCCGGCCCTCCAGCCTGGGGCCCCTCTCGCCACCCCTTTCCCACGACTTCCTCCTGGCGCCCGCCGGACTTCAGGTCGGGGCCGCGCGGGGTCCTGCGCGCTCCAGCCCGGGCCGCCGCTGTCCCCGGACGCCCACGTGGGCGTGCTCCGCTCCGGGCGGGGGAAGGCCAGGCGCCCTCCCGGAGGCGGGGGGCGGGCAGGGCGCCCGCGGGAGGAGGCGGCAGGGCGCGGGGGAGAAGGCGGGGAGCCCCGGCGGCAAGGGGGCGGTGACAGCGCTTGGAAAGGAGGCTGCACGCGGATTTGCATGAAACACAGACTGGCAGCGGGCGGGAGCGGGAGCGCGGCGCAAACCCGGGGCCGGCCCAGCGAGCGAGCGAGCGAGCCGGGAAGGAGGAGGGCAGCGGGAGGCGAGGCTACCGAGGCGGAGGGATCTGCGCATCAAAGCGAGCGAGGCGAGCAAAGTTTGGCTGGGAGTTGGACTCTCCTTCCTGGAGGCGGCACTCAAACAGCCACCCCGTGCGGAAACCCAAACTTTCTTCTGCCACTCCGAGCCCCGCGGCCTTCCCGATCCCGCGCCTCTGCTGCCTGCCCGCCCGCCGCCCCTCCGCCCTTCTCCCCGCCTTGGGAGCCGCCCGGGGCGCAGGGCCGCGCGCCGAGCCCCGCCGGCTGCAGCGCCGCGGCCCGGCCGGGAGCACCGGCAAGTTCGCCGAGAGTTGAGGCGAAGTTTGGGCGGCCGCTGCCTTCCCCGGCCGAGCACCCCGCTGCGCCCCCGGCGTCCCGCCGCACCCAGCCCCGCCGGGGGCGCTCCTCGCCGCCCGCGCGCCCTCCCCAGCCATGTCGTCCATCCTGCCCTTCACCCCCCCGATCGTGAAGCGCCTGCTGGGCTGGAAGAAGGGCGAGCAGAACGGGCAGGAGGAGAAGTGGTGCGAGAAGGCGGTCAAGAGTTTGGTCAAGAAGCTCAAGAAGACGGGGCAGCTGGACGAGCTGGAGAAGGCCATCACCACGCAGAACGTCAACACCAAGTGCATCACCATCCCCAGGTGGGGGCCCGAGGGACGCTGGGGCGCGCCCGTCCAGCCCCCTGGCGTGGCGAGGACGGCCTGGTGGGATAGGAGCGGGAGGGATAGCGTGTGTGTGTGTGTGTGTATGTGTGTGTGTGCGCGCGCGCGCGTAAGGGGGGTGGGAACGTGGGCAGGAAGGGGGTGGGGGGACCCCAAACAAAACCTTCTCTATATTTGCAAAGATTCAGAGCCTGGGGCTTCCACGCGGCACTCGCGCTCCTAGACCTCGCATTCGCTTTTCACCTCCGGGAAAGGGGTGCTGCAGGAATCGGCCGCCCCCACCCCGGGGAGCTGCGGGCTAGAACTTGAGGCCCGCTTTGTTCAGCTCCGCTGGCCGGAGCCCCTCCTCCGCCGCCGCCTCCCGCCCCCGCGGCCCGCGCTCGTGGAGGTGGTGGTGTCTCTCCCTTTCTTTTCTTCATTCCTGTCCCCCTACTTCTTTCCTCCTCGACAGGAATGCAGTCCGTACAGCTGGGGCTGTGGGTGAGGAGCGGGAGCCTCGTGATTGACAGATTCCTTCTTCATTCTCTCTTTGCCTTCGGGATTAGCATTTTTATCGAGTATTTTTAGATTTGGTTGTGCCAATCTCCCGCCCCCTCCGCACACACGCACTTTTAGTTGCAGTGCAGGGCTCTGGCTTTCAGATGAGAGAGTTAAGTGGCAGAGAGTGGGGGTCCTCTCCTCCACCTCCCCTGACTGTTTTTTGCCCACCTTTCAGTCTGAGATTGCGGGTGGATGCCCAAAGGACGGGGCTCAGAGCTGAGATAACAACACGCACCCCAAAGTGGGCCTCGCATCGGCCCTCGCATTCCTACAGAGCCCTCCTTCCCAAAGCGCTTTGCCATCTGTCTGGATCTCCTTTATCCTCCACTTCGCGCCAGCTAGGTCAGGCGGGAGCTCACAGATGGCTGGTAGAAGGGGTCAGTGACTTCACTCCCCACGGCCTTCTCTTAGCTGAGGTGTGCCAGGCTGGGGATTGGGGTGTCTTGGGGGGGGCACCTTAGCCTCTTGTTCTCTCCCTCTCAGCCCCCTTTAAAGGTCTTATTCTGAACCAAGGGAGAGTTTGTGTGTGTGAGTAGGGGATGTTCTTGCGGTTCCAGGCTGCAGAGCAATGAGCAGAGGGTCCCCAAGGCCAGAGCCCCACAGAAATTGTCATCCTTGCTGCTGGGCCAGGAGTAGACTCCATCCTTGGCCACCTGCTTGGGGCAGCTGTACGAGGGCTGCCATCCGTGTCAGGCAGGCACAAAGCAACATCTGTCCACGGGAACCCAGGCCTCCTCTGGAAATAAATGCCACATATGGTGGGAGTGCTGACTTGAAAAATAATAATTTTTTTCAAAACTGGGTGGATCCAGTCCATAAAGCGGGAGGGAAGGCAGTGTGCTGTCCGGGAAGTGTGTTCTGGGTGTGTGATCGGGAGCCAGAATTGACTTCAGAGGAGGTGGTGTGATGTGATGGTCAGTGAGCCCTAGGTCCCGGTCCCAGCCCTAGTTCTTCATTCTTCCTTATTCCTTTGGGTGAAGGGTGGGGAGTAGGGTGAATGAATGTCATACTTCTCCAGCCCGGGGAAGGCTTTGCAAAACCTGCCTTCTTACCTGCCTGAGTACATCGAGGACAAGTGCTTTATGTTTTGAAACAGGAAAAAAAAAAAAAAAGCTATCAATTATAAAAGGAGCAGCTGTGTAAAGTGTTTCCCAGTTTACAAAGGACTTTCACATGCTTTTCTGAGATCAAGAAAAAGAAACTCCTGGAAAATAGGTCAGGTAGTTAGGCCTAGGATTTATCCCACGTTTAATGTTGAGAAACCTTTGGAGGAGAGAGGTGAAAAAGGCTTGGCATAGTAAACATGCAGTTCTGACGAAATGTGCATCTTCTGGCCCAGGCTGCTCCTCCCTTTGAAGGTTCTGAATACATTCTTTGCTGATGGCTCGAGCAGTGTTAACCAGGGGGATTGGGCCCCATGGATCTTTGTTGGTAAGGTTGCCAGTGTTCAGTCTTTGGGCTGGTGACAGCCTGGAGGAGAGAGGCCTGGCAAGGTAGGAGTTTGCCCTCTGGGGAAGCATAGCTATGGCCTGCCTTTTCCAAAGTCCTGCACAGCCTGAGGCATATGAACACTCTGGGTGTCCCTGAGGGTTCAAGTTAACTCGGCCTTCTCATGACTCTGTTAGGACTGGGCCATCTTCTTCTACCTGCCTGGCAAGGACCTAATGCTAAGGCAGATTTTTTTCCATCTTTTTCAGTTAGGGAAACCCAGTTCCTTGGGTGGATCCAGACAAAGTGGATTTCCATCCCTGGATTTTGTGCCCACGCCTCTGGGTCACCTTGTCTCCCTTGGCAACAGCTACTGCTGTTTTTGGTCGTGGGCAGAGAACTAAAGGCCACATCTTGGGGAGGTAGCTAGCTGGCCTCACACTGGTGATATCGGTGTGTCTCAGCCCTGTAGGCTGTGGGGTTTCTTGTCAAATTGTCTGTTCTGTCCTCACTGCCTTTTATAACTAGGGCTTTGGGAAGTTGACAAAAGGAAATGTTGAACCTAGTTATCCCACAGGGTGTGTGGGGTGGGGCACTGGGTACTTAAAATTACTCTGCGAGGTCTGGACCTTGGGGTGTAAGGAGCCCTCAGTCTAAGGAGATTTTAACAAGCCTGTTTTGGCTAATACGAAATCTTGAGCAGCAACAGCTCCATGTGGCAGTTAGAGCTGGATACTAGGGCCCCCCAGACCACACACTTGCTTCTGTTACCCTGGCTCTAACCTGTCTCAGTGATCAAGAGAGCTGGAGTGGTACAGGCTCACTGGTGTCAAGAATGTCAAAGAGACCGGTGCCAAGGCAGTGGTAAGAGCCTGATTTAGATACACCAACAGAGGGGCTATCAGGGCACTCTGAGGTCTGGCAGGATGGGCAGAACTTTGGCAAGTTGTGTAACAGCATCCTACTTGTCACCTAGTTGAGTACCTGAGTACAGCTGCATGTATCTTCCTGGCCAGGAATGGAGTTATAGCATTTGCCACCAAGAGGTAGAGAAGGTGTGTGTAGGTTATGTCAGTGATAAGGAGCCAGGTGCACTTAAAAATGACTGTTCTGATGGACGCTGATAACTTGTGTTTCCACCAATGGGACCCATGACTTGGCCCACTTGTTGAGAGCTGGACCAAACTTAGGCCTGGTTTGTTTGGAGGGAAATTTGGGCTTTCTTGCGTCGGAGCACCAGGTCCAGAGAAAAGTGGGAGGATTAAGCCAGACCCCAGGTCTGACACACACCCTCTCCTCCCTTTCTGTGCATCTGTTCTTTTGGTGCAGCCTCCTCCTGTTATCTACCTGGACTTTGCCAGGCTGCTCTCACCCTGGGGAGAAAGGGAAATGATCCCCATCTCTAACACTCCTTTCTCAGGCTTCTGGGGACAGACCGAGGGTGTAGGAGGGGCGTCTTTAATACCGTCTGCATCTCAGCGTCTCCTGTCCTCCCTCCTCTCTCAGCTGCTGCTCAGAGCACCATTCTTCTGTGGCCCATTGGAAGCAAGCTCACTTGCTTGCACCCATCCTCTCCTTTCTCTTGTTAACCTTGATTAGGGGAGCTCCGCACAAGGGCTGGGATGAGGAGGGTTCTGCAGGACACTGGGTAGCTGACTGTGGGGCTGGCTCAGAGGTATGGCCGAACCTAGGAGCCACTCGACGTTCCCTTGACATTTGGAACCTTGGAACTTGCTGCTTGCACCCAGGAGTTGAATGTGTGGGCGGGTGCATGTTGCAGACAGCCCGTTGCTCACACTTCCTCATCGAATGTTACAGGATTGGATTTTGTAATTGGATTTTGTTACAGGATTGGATTCATTGATAGGTGTTAGCCCTTCCCATGTCTGAGTCAGCATTCCAGGAAGTGGAGGAGGATGCAGAGATAAATTGGAGATGGTCCCTGCCTGTGAGGAGCTTACACTTCAGTAAGGGAAACAGCAATAAGGCATTGAGTGTCTATTTCTTCCTTATTCCCAGCCATCAGAAGAAGTATGAGCTCTAGAATGGAGTGATATTTTGGGGGGGGGCAGGGGGGATTATGATGTGTTTTTTAAATATTACAGAGGTCACTGTGTTAGAAAACAAAATAATGACAGCAATCTGTTTTCTCCAGAAAAAGCACAGAATCAGGTCCTGTATCTTGCCGTTTTAATACCTGGATGGATTTAGCAGTTCACTTAATATCTCAGAGCCTTCGTGCCGGCACCTGTAAAATCAGGAGGAGGTAAAGCCTGTGGAAGTGTTTTGTAAACCAGAGAGTTTGACAGATGTGTTATGTTTAGACCTCTATGTGTATCATTCATTCATTGACTAAATTATTCAGTCATTTATTAAATACCTACTGTGATGAGCAGGGCAGGGTGCCTATTCTCAAGGGGCTCCCTATCTAGAGTGGGAGACAGACTTGCCTAAAATACAGGCCATGAGCTGCAGCCAAGGGATGTACAAAATGCCCAGGGATGAGGGGGACAGACCGTTAATTCTGTGGGAGGAGGTGGGGAGAGGAGGGAGGAGTCCCTGTGAGGTGGAAAACCACAAGGACAGGAGTTATTATCCAAAGGACGTTCCTGGACTGTAGTACGATCATACGAACTTTTGGGTTCATGGTGATCGTTGCCTACAAGACTGAGGATGTCTTTATCTTCTTTATCTTTCTTCTCTCCCTAAACGGAGCACTGCTATGAATTTGTTACCTCCTAGCTCGCACCGAACTAGCGACTAGTGACTTGTGTTCAGTATTTTATGCCACTGTAAAGTGTCCTCGCTTTGAAGTAAAGAGTCATTAGTATTGCAAACCTGAAATTCAGGTTTCCTTGGTGGAAACAGTGACTTTAGATATATTAGCTCAGAATATAACGGACCATGTCGATAAGAAGTGGACAACTTGGAGGTGATGGTGGATCCTCAGAATTTCAGACTTTTGGTGTGACCTAGCTTTTCATTTCTCTGGCTAACACTCGCTGAAAGTAAATCCTATAAACCTGAGTTTCTATATGGACATAAGAGCTTTTAATAATGTATTTTAAGAAGTCTTTGCAAGGATGTAAAGTGTCAAATGACAATTCTAATAATAGAAAAAGTCAATGAATACAGTAGTCATTTCGTTCTGATGAGAAATGCAAGCAGCCGATGGCATTGAGAGAATGTGGCTTGAGCTTATCACATCGGCAATCCAATTAAAATGAGTTTGAAAAATAAATATGGGTTCGATAATGTAAATTTGTAATTGCTGTATTATTATAATGGAAATAAAATTAACACGATTTAATGGACTGAGCAACTATTAATTTTCACTTGTTAACTTATTGGGAGGTTTCTAAATGCCATTGGACGCACAATACAGCCGTGTCTCTGCATGAGCTCCTTTATGAATAGGACCAAGTAGCGCTTGCTTCATTTATTTATTTATTTTTATTGAAGTATAGTTGATTTACAGTGTTGTGTTAGTTTCAGGTGTACAGCACAGTGATTCAGTTATATATAACATATATATATATATTCTTTTTCAGATTCATTTCCCTTATAGATTATTACAAAATATTAACTGTAGTTCTCTCTGCTATACTGTAGGTCCTTGTTGGTTATCTGTTTTATATACAGCAGTGTGTATGTTAATCCCAAACTCCTAACTTGTCCCTTCCCCCCTACCCCCTTTCCCCTTTGGTAACCATAAGTTTGTTTTCTATGTCTGTGGGTCTCTTTCTGTTTTGTATGTAAGTTCATTTGTATCTTTTTTTTTTTTTTTTAAGATATAAGCGATATCACATGACATTTGTCTTTCTCTGTCTGGCTTTACTTCACTTAGTCTGATTAATCTCTAGGTCCATCTGTGTTGCAAGCAGCGCTTGCTTTAAAACTTGAAGTCCAACTTTATTCCTTTACCTATTCTCCCACCTTCTTTATTCACCCCTCCCCCAGCCTCCTTTAAGCTCTCTAAAGTGGAATGCAGCTTTCTCAATCAACAAGGCTCATGAATAGTCCTAATTAACTTTGTCCTTGTCTCCTTTGATGGATTGACATATTTAAAAAAACCCAAAATCCACCGTGCCCCCTTCCCCAAATCTAGGTCTGGTAGTACCAGTCTGCTGGGAAGGGAACTGCCTAGAAAGGCTGCCGGTGAAGGGGCCTGGGAGACTTACCAGCCTTTTGCAGACGCGAATGTCCCGTGCAGTGCTAGATGAGACTAGCTCTTCCCCAGGAGGGCTGGGCATCATCTGTTGACCACTTCAGTCTCCCCATCTTCAAGTGCGGTGGTTCCTGGAAACGGTTGGAAATTGCCATATTAAACCCAGCCTGCAGAAGTCTGGTTTCTAATTTTACTGTATTCCAGGTTTTAGAACAAAGATCTGAGAGAACTTGTCCAATTCATGTTTATGCTTTCCTTCAGTGCACCTACTGGGTGCCCAAACCTGTTCCAGGTAGCAGGCCCCCCCCAGTGAATGAGGCAGACGCCTGATTCTGCCCTCCCATAGCCTCTGGTCCACTGGCTGCTCAACACAAGGCCTTTGGAATTGTAATAATCATGTATGTGTTCACTCTGGTTAACTCGTAAGTACTGTTTTCTTAATGCCAGAGAACCAAATCCCCCAAGCTCTGCAGTTTATTGAGTCCGGATGAGGGTGTGTGTGTGTGTGTGTGTGTGTGTGTAACATTATTCTTTGTTTTGACTTAATTAACAGTTTTAGAAATAACAAATCTAGAGCACAAGTCACACTGTCTGCAGTGATTATCTGAGGCCTCAGCTGTAGACAGCAGCCTGCCACCATGGCACACTGCTACAGAGTGTTTTGACAGAGAGACTTGGTTTAAAACGAAAACACGGTAGAAGCCTATTAATTAAGAAGTTTTGCTAATGCTGGATAGGCTGAAGTTTGTGTCGCAGGCCTTTTCTCCCCATAAATGTGGTCAGAGAAAAATTAGTCATAAACAAACTTTGGGGAGTCATTTTGGAGGTAGGAGTCAACAGACCTGAGGAGGTTCTAGACTTAAGCTTTGTTTCTAATTAGCTGTGTCACCTGGGCCAATTCACTTACCATCTCTGGGCCTCAGATGTTCTCAACTGGAAAATGGGCTAAATAAGCTCTATCAGAGGATCTTTCTAACTCTAAAGTGGTTTTCATGCAGGCATTTTAGAAGCTCCCTTTTGCATGCATCCGGTTGATCACTGAATCACAGATCTTTCTTAATGATGAATATCCTAAGGCCCTATGAATTTCTATAGTTGAAAGTAATAAAACTATAATTCAGCCTTTAATTTTGGTTATTTTCCCCCTCTGCCCTCCTTGCCTCTCCCTCGCCCTGTGAGTCTAAATCAGTGAAATATAACTACCAAGGAATATAAAAATAACTGAATAGGAGGGTAACGAAGTGAAGGCTGTGTGCCTTGAGATGCAGTGAGCAATTTTTCTTCTTTTGTTGCTATTTTTGGCTATTCTCAGAGCAGGAAGTTTACTTAAACTAATGACCACAATTGCCTAAAAATGGTTAAATGTGAGAGGTAGGCATTATAGAGGATACCTGTGGAAAATGTTTGCTCATATGTCAGGGTTTACCCAGGAAGCTTCCTTTATTTATTTTCAAGCATCTATATAAAGAAAGGCTGTACTCGATTGTGTAAGCGTGCGCCTCTTGTGGGGCGGCGTGGAGGTTACAAGCTGAAACCCCAGCTAGGAAATGAAAAGTGAGTTTCCCCCGAAATAGTACTTTTTCTGTATCACATGGCTCTCCCTGATTACATCTGGCAAGTTTTTCTCCTGACAGCTTTGCTGGGAGTTAGGACTAGGGGGTTGTTTAAGAAACCCTGGGTCAAGGTTTGCCTTTGAAACCTACAGCGTTATCAGTCTGGTGGCTTTCCCTGCTAACTCTTGCATCACAGACCGTCAGGCCAAGTTGTAGCTCTGAGGTGTCACCGTTTTGTTTTGTTTTGTTTTTTTCCTTTGAGACTGGACTTTTGAAAATAGTAATGCTTTTTGGGTGTGTGTTTTCTAAAGGTCTGTTTTTACGCTGTCACAGCTCAAAAATGCCAAAAGGCATTTTTTCCTTAAAAAATCACCTCTGGGCTAAGCCCAAATGTGGAGTAATGGACCCAGAAAGGACTTTTTGAGTAGTTACAAGTGGCTGAAAGCAGGCACTGGTGATGGAAGTTGGGTTTTTTCCTTTTGCTTCAAATGTGCCCCATTGTAAACTTTCTTGCATCCTCATGGAATTCAGACTTGAGATGAGCCTTATTTCTCTGTGTGCCTGGAAGGGCAGGGTGAGTGAGCTTGTTTTGCTACCTCTTTAAACGTTTTGTGTAGCCATTTATCTCTACCCAAAGAGACTCTTAAAATATTGCTTGGGGAACAGGAGTGGGGGGTGTGGGTGGGCTGGAAGAGCAGAGTTGTCAAGGGAGAACAAAGGGCCCTGGAGTCTGACAGACCGGAGTTTGAGTTGGCCAGTTACTGCCTGTGTGACAGCCTTGGGGACATCTGCTTCCATTGATTAAGCTCCATTTGCCTCATCTGTATAATGGGCATGGGCCCACTTACCTCCTGTAAGTCAGCGCAAATGAGATAAGAGAGAGCAAGTACTTGACTGATACTTGTGGCTCACAGCACATAGTAGGTGCTTAGTAAACACTCATTTTTCCCTTTCAAGGGGGAAATCTGACTGATGGTGTCAGTAGATTCCAGTAAGGGCCCCCCCCACCCCCGACACACTTGTTCTCAGGGCTCGCTGTTCGGAGAACATTGGTTGATGTAGTGAGAGGACCTTCCTCTAGCAGGTGCGCACCAAGCGGCCACAGCCACACCACTTGTTGGTTTATGGCTTGGAAGGCTATCGAAAGAGAATTCATATTCTTCGGTGGTTCTCCCCTTCTCCGTCATCACTTTAAAAATTGTTTGGCTGACTAAAAATAATAGTATTGAAAATAAACTTTGATGAATCAGTGCTCCTGGGTTGGGGGGTATAAGATCCTGAAGAAGAAACGCCGTGACTCACAGGCTTGTCACCGATAGCCTGCCCTTCCGTGTGTGGAAGTGCATGATGTTTATTGTTGCTGGTGTGTTTCTGAGGCCTGGTTGGAAAGCAGTTTCAGCTCCAAGTACCACCTCACCAGTTGGCTTGGTTGTCAGGTGAGATTGTTCGGTGCCAGAAGCTCACAGCTCCAAAATAACCCAGATGTGGATGTCGGTACCGTGGGCTGCTCCTCGAGGTGGGCCAGAGGGCACTCACACTTAGTAGGCCATGCTTTGGACATCCTTCTGGATGTGGTCCTTTCCATGGAGCAGAGCTGCAGGGCCCAGGGATGGCCCACATAGAGTCTGCACTTCCTCCTTCCAGACTGTATGCTGGGTCCCGACCCTTCAGTTCCCTGCCCACATGGTCTCAAGCCTGCTTGCAGGTCCATCTGCCTAAGGAAGGGCAGACTGCATCGGCCGTGGACCGTGTGTGTACCCGTGGGCCCCAGGCTGACAAAGTGGGTAGGGCCGAGAGATGGAGGGATTGGATGGAATTCAGACTCGGGGTGTCTGCATGGGTGTACATGAAGCCCTTCTAAGTGTGGGGTGATGCTGGGGGTGGCCAGCTCTCCCTGAGTGTCCGCATCCCACTGTAAAACCGAGGGGTCAGAGAACTCTGAATTCAAACGTGGCCTCCCAGGTTGTATCAAGGTATTTGTCAATATGATAGAACATATTCTATTTATCAGTCTGTTATCTTGATTTCTGTCTTCTAAATTTAAATATGACATATCCTATGTGGGCCTTCATAGGTCCTCTTGCTCTGGGACCCATTGATGGTGAGGCAGGCCTGTTTTTAGCACCCTCCTCTCAGTTATGTAGCCACAACTGGGGCCCCGCTCAGGTGGCACCATTATATGGGCAGGATTGTGGGTACTTCTATAGGGATTGATTTCCCTCACCTTGAACCCAGATCAGAGTGAATTAAATGCAGATCAGGGAGAAGGTGATACGTATGGCAGCTGCCCATCTGAAAGGTGGAGCAAAGAGCCCAACCACTGTAGTGCATTTGGTTGTTGGATCTATTTATTGGGCACAGACTTTGTGCTGGGCCTCAGGAGATATAGAGATGCAGAGATAAAGTCCTGTCACTGAACTGCACAGAGGCAAAAAGGGACACGGTGACCACAGTTACGGTGGGCTCATGGGAAAGACAGTCTAGCAAAGGCTGAACAAAGAGGTATTTGGGAGCCCAGAGAAAGAGCAGCTCTTTTCTGGAGAAGACTTCACAGAAGAAGTGATGCTCCAGTGGGACTTTGAAGGGTGGATAAGAGTGTGGGAGTGAGGGGAAGGCTGCATGGAGCACTGGCCAGACAGAGGGTGGAAGGGCCTGGTGTGTGGGGCAGGGTGGCCAGAACGTGGAAGAGGGAGTGGCCAGAGAGGGTCGGGAGAAGGATGTTGCCAAGGGCTTCTGTTGGCCAGACTTGGCGTTTGGACCTTGCTCCCAGGAGCACCCAGGAGATTTTTAAGTTAGGGGAGTGGCGTGGCTGAAGCCACCATTCTATTCGCATTCCTCCCCCACCCCGAGGCTGGTAAGAGCAGGTTTTCTGCCGGAGTTATCCGGGTCAGAGTCATAATCCCTTACACCGCCATGTGGACAGCTTTAGGCTATGTCTGGACCAGGGTGAAAATAGTGTTTTGTTGGCCGTCAGGAGAGAAGACAAGTTGTACAGCCAGGAGGGCTGGGGGAGCCCAAGTGTTCAGGTAATTAGCCAGTGAGTCATGCCAGCCTCTTGACATGGATTCCTTGGGAAATGAAGCAGGGTGTCGCTGGGCTCCATACAGAGGCCTCAACATCAGAACCTGGCCTCTCCCTGTGCCTGGTACGGTGTCTTTGTGTAGAATATCTCTGGTCAGTGTTTTAAGTGTCTTCACTGATGATCGCCTAGGCCAGGCTTTCCAATTCCAGACCACACTGCAATCAGCTAAAATACCTAAATTCTCTACTGCAGACTCATCGAATGCTATCATGTATTAAAAACAGATCATATTCCTTAATAAGAAAGTAAAATAGTTTAAGTTCATATATTTTATCACTGAGAGCAAGCAGAAATTTTGGTGACCACTGAGAGATTGCATACAGTTTACCTCATCTGTTTAGAGTGAGCTTTCTTTTGTTGTTAATTGAAGTTTATAGGTTTTTAGAAGGTAAAAGTTTTGTGTCCACAGACTGATTTTAGTTCATGGACCATTTTTGAGAACCCTGATAGAGGCCTGCTGCTGAAGGGGCAGCCTACTGCAGTGGAGCATTCTGGGCTTACATTCGGAAGACCCAAATTCGGATCCCTGCTCTCCCCTTTCCTGCTTTGGTGACCATAGACCAGTCACCTGATTTCTTTGAGCCTCCCTTTCCTCAGCAGTACAATGGGGAAAACCTTGCCTCCCTTGGTGGGATGATTGCAGTTGTTTATTTAGATGAGCTATGCATTAAAAGCTCTTTGCAGACTGTAAAATATTATGCAGTGTCACTCATTATTTCTTTATGAAGCACAACTCTATAGTATTGCTAAAAGCCCTTCCTGACGGAGATGGAGTTAAGGCCTCCAAGTTCACACCCAGATTTGCACCGCCACCTTAGAGAAAATCATTAATGATGCACAAATTCAATAGGAATGTGAACTCAGGGCGTGTGTGCTGCAGGGTCTGGTTCCAAAAGCTTAGGTGAGTTGGTGCTCGTGGCCTCGTCTGAGGATTTGGGTCAGCTGTGCTGACCTGTGGCTGATCACCTGAGCCCTCTCACCTGGGAGTGATCCTGGCACATGCTGCGTGGACTGGGTGCTGACTATGTGCCAGACACCAAGGTGGGCCATTGATCTGCTGGTTGGTCTTCTTTACCCATCTTCTGGGAAGGGTGAGTAATCCATGTTTATAGAAGAGGAATCAGGGGCTTCCCTGGTGGTGCAGTGGTTAAGAATCCGCCTGCCAATGCAGGGGACACGGGTTCGAGCCCTGGTCTGGGAAGATCCTATGTGCCGCGGAGCAACTAAGCCCGTGCACCACAACTACTGAGCCTGCGCTTTAGAGCCCGCGAGCCACAACTACTGAAGCCCGCATGCCTAGAGTCCATGCTCTGCAGTGAGAGAAGCCACCGCAATGAGAAGCCCACGCACCGCAACGAAGAGTAGCCTCCACTCGCCGCAACTAGAGAAAGCCTGCGTACAGCAACAAAGACCCAACACAGCTATAAATAAATAAATAAATAAATAACGGCTTGGAGTTAAAATGCAAAAAAAAAGAGGAGGCTGAGGCTTTGAGGGGTCAGCAGCAGAACAGGAATCTGAATTCAGGTCTGGTTCCTGGCACCCAGCTGCCTGCCCCAAGGCTCCCCAAGAATGGGCTGCTGTTCTCACCCTCACAACAAAATCCATGAACTTGCTCAGGAAAGTTGCTGTAGGTCTCATGATAAGAGATGGAGCTGGATTTGCCTCTGAAGCTTTGCCCCTTCTAGAATCAGGGGTGACTATGTAATTTATTAAACAAAACAGGACACTTCTAAGAGTGTAAAAGGGCAGTGCTGTCATTAGTGATGGCCAGAAAATGGGCATCAACCTGGACTGTCCAGGCAAACCTGGATAAGTAGTCATTCTAAGTCACCCTGCCTCTGTGCCAGTGATCATGATACCTGACCAAGGAAACTGGGAGGATTACATCAGCAGCTTTCTCTGCCACTGCTAAAGTGTCAGGGACTGTCTGGATTATTTACTGCTATTCCGAGTGAGGGGACTTGCCTAAGATTATTCAGCAAGTTGGCAACATAATTTAAAACTGGATGAGACCTTAGAGGTAATCGAAAACAGTCAAGTTAGCACCCGAGCTTACTTAGCTGCAGTAGGAGTTGGGGAACCTTTGGCTCTGCTGATGGCCACTCTGAAGGGAAGGGGGAGAAGTGGGAGGTGGAGGGGGGGATGTGAGGGTGGCAGTGAGGGGGTGGTAGGGTGTTCACCTGGCTTTAGAACATCTGCATCCTCGTCAGGCCATGTCCCTTCGGAACCCAGGAGATGCCCCTAGGTGCAGTGCAGCTGAGATGGGATTTCATGTCCAGGAGCAGAGTCTTCTCCTGTGAGCTGACCTCTCCTGCCCCCCTGCTCCATTTTCGCTGAGGCCTCAAAGATATTACTGGCTGGGAGCTGGTGGGGGTGTAGTGGATAAACCTTCTGCTGAAGAGTTTTGGAAGGCATTGAGGAAGGAATTAAAAATAACAGCAAGCATGCCTTTTTTCTCTCTTTGATGCTGGTAAATGCATGGAATGTGCCAGGGTATGTGGCCCTAAATAACCCCCTCTGTCAATGGGACTCCGTAGAGAACATGGAAAGGCTTTGCACTGCCCTGCCCCATGTTCATGGGACTGGTTTCTGAGATCGTCCAAGCCTCATGCTTCCTCTCTTGCCCCAAATAATCTGTTGGAAATCTGGAGAGGGACTTGAGTTCTCTATACTCTGCAACCAAACTGTTTGCCGTGGGCGAGGCCCTGTCTGATGAACTCCAAGGAGAGCAGCTGGAGTGACAAAGAAGACTGGTTACAGGCTGAGAAAAGTGAAGCGTAAATTCAAACCAAACTTGGCACTTGCTTGGAGAACTTCAGCTGATACGGCTCTAGTCATCATCCTTTGTGGCTGTGCTGTGTCTTATAAATTGAACAAGATGCATTTCCTTTTTTTTTTTTTTTAACCCCAGAGACACAAGGAGGCGTGTGTGGGTGAGTATGGGCAGGGAATATTAATTATTTATGTTCCAGTTCATCGGAGAGTCAGCGTGGGAACTGGCCCCCGGGCTTCATGGAGATGACTAGGACATCTTGTGGGTAAGGCTGGACTGTGCTTTTGTATCTTTTGAGTTCCAGCTCTCCTCACCACTGCCACCCTCTCCTACTTAGGGGCGGCCCTCGGTTTCTCACGCCTGGATACTGCAGTAAGCCCGTTCGCTCCTTCCCTCTCTGATCCATCCCATACTCTGGATCAGGGGCCAGACTCACTGTATTAGGATGCTTTGGGCTACAAGTAACCTGAAACCCAACTAACATCTTCACCAGTGTGAGGGCTTATTATCTCCCCTAAGAAGTCTGGAGGCAGGGAGGTTTCGGGCACCAGCAAGGACTTGGGAGCCTTCCATCTTTCTGCCCTGCCATCTTCAGCGCTCACGATCCAGTGACGGCCACAGCTGCTCCAAGAGTTACTGTCTCTACACGGTTGCATCTAGCGGCAGAAAAGGCTGCTTCTCCTTGGGGGGGTCTCTTAATACAGGAAGGAAATCTTTCCCAGAAGCCTCCTGGTATCTCGCCAGTATTTTGTCACATGCAGTCACGGCAGAAATAATGGATTGTAATAAGCCTTTTGATGTCAGAGATCCAGGCTATTTCTTTGGCTCATCAGTACCTGCTAGGCACTTAGTAAATGTCAATTAATACTTGTTGGTTACTGTTTTCCTTCTTCTCTGAGTAGACTCCTGAATACTTATCTGATGTCTTGCTGATTTCAGAGGTTATGTTGGTAAACCAATCAGGGACCAGATCTTGCCCTCAGGGAGCTTACAGTCAAGATGGAGAGACCATTATTTGTGTTCAGAATATCCAACCATGTGGGCTGTAGCAGTCTGCTGTGGGGCAGCTTAGGAACAGGTGTGAAACTGGGGCTCAGGGGGACAAATGGAAGTGAGACTCACCGAAGGGGACCATCAGGGCCTCTGAACGCTGTGCCTGAGGACGACACATTTTCCAACCTAAGCAAGGTCTTTCAAGAAGTTCGGATTTCTCTCTCCACCCCACTACCAGTCTTGTTTTCCTGTTGACAAAATGAAGGTTAAAAATTTGCCCTTGAGTATGGAGTGGGGGCAGGTACAGAGCTAAGCTCCTCCTGCCCCCAGGGGAAAATTTCTAAAGGTTCTTGCAGTATTTTAGCTTCGAAACCCTGTGAAATTGAATTGCATGTTTAGCGTCTTTGTGCGTCTCACTGGCTTTGAAGCTGCTGGAAACTTTCTCTGAAAGCATATAGACGAAGAAATAAGAATTCTATAAATGTTTGGTGGTTAAAAACAAACTGCTGGCCAATTTATAGAATTTTGGGGTCATTTTCTGATGGAACATTCTGCAGACACGGAATACCCTGGAGTCTTCCTGTCACAGTTAGCTAATAACTGACTTCAGGTCTGCAAATGCTTTTTCATTCCAATTCAGAGAAAACAGAGCCTGTCCCAGGGCCTCATGGGCCCTTATTTTCCTATTGATCTAGGAGCTGGGCTAACTCAGGACCCCTGCCACCGAAACATCTCAAAGCTAATTAAAGATGTTTGTTTCAGGTTTGTCTGTTTTTCTTGCTTGATTGAAAAAGTTGCAGTTTTGGCTTTTCTTATTAAAAAAAAAAAGGCTCTATCTCTACAGCTGATCCAGGAGGTGGGAGTGGGGGGATTGCACACTTCAGCGCACATGTGACGTGTTGCCCTCCTGCCCTCTGCGCGAGGCCCTCACAGAGTGGCATCTCTGAGCACAGGGCCGGGCACCAAAGCAGCTACCTTCCTTGAAAATTCTTGAGTCTCCAGGAGGAGAGGCCAGGTGAGCCTGGGCATGAAACCCAATGAAGTGGTTCCAGGGTGAGGCTGGTTCTGTTTGACCAGCTTGAGTTCTGAAGTTAATGGTCCAAGGTCCCCACTCAGAGGGAGAGTTATTATGTGGGGAGATGGAGGCCCTCACAGCTATTCCAGGGTGTCCCCCGACCCTTTGTTTAACCACGGCTGTGGACCAGTGGTCTCAGATGTTTACCGTCACCTGTTTATAAGAGGGAAATGTGGTCATATTTCTATCTCTCTTGTGGGCTGCATGGTTGCCTTACTGGGGCTCATGTGGGAAGTGGTTACCGTTCAGAGGAGGGTGAAATAACAGTACTCACAAAGGGACTTTGATTCGACAATCTTTTTGAATGTCACCTTTTGACCACTGTGTTTTTTTATTTTTATTTTTTGTCTATCAGCCTTAACTTCAGTGACGAGAAAATCAAACCACATGCTGGACCTCGTTCTACCCAGCTGGGTATCCCAGTTCAGAATTGCAGCTCAAAGTGCTTCTCCTCTCTCTGGGTTTCACTGGGGGGTTGACTTCCAGATCTGTAGTTCTGCCCAGCTAGAGACCCTCAGCTTCAGCTGTTCTCTGGGCGTCCACATCTGAACATCCCAGCAATGCCTGGAATCGAACATGGGCCATTTCTTTCTATCCTCCTTCCACGACCGACACTAGTCTTCATCTTCATCATTATCGGAGCCCCCAGGGTCAGTGAAGCGTTGAATCAGTCAGAGAACAGACACACGTGAACACGAAGGAACCTTGGCATCCCGTTTCTCTGATGAGGCTGAGAGCCCTTGGCCACTCTTTGGTGGAGCTTGGCTTTCTGACTCCAGGAAGGTCAGCTTGGCTTCTCTGGGTATTGGTCTTTGCATCTAGAAAATGACAAGCTCCAAGAGAGAACCTCAGAGGTCTGTATCGGCTCTAATACTTCACGACACCTTTCTGCCCTCTCTTCCTTGGCTTCTGGTTTTCACTCTTTTCTCGACGCATATATTTTCCTGGGAGGCAAGTGTAATTTTTCATCTGATGCTCTACCTTCAGAGGCAGCCCATTCCTTATTTAATTCTATTATAGTCATGGTTTAACTCACCAGGTACTTACGGAGCATCTTCAGTTGTCATTGGTGGTGGCAGTACCGCCAGACACCGTGGTCCAGGAGGTGTGAATGGCCTGTGGATTTGGACAGTCATACATACTCCTGCTGCCTGGAGCCGCCAGGCTTCTATTCCCTATTCCCGGGCTAGGGGAAATCAGCCTTCAGGCAAAGAGGAATTCTCATTTAGCCCAAAGCACAGGCTTCCTGTTCTTCTGGGACCAGCTGCGTTGCGGCCGAGGTGCTGTAAAAATACAGGAAGGAAGGGAAACGTGTTCACAGGTTGGTTAGAGATTTTGAAACCAGCAATCAACTCTCTCTTATCCACAAGAAACCAGAATCCACTGCTGGCTTTCGGGCTCTCACACCCGCCGCTCGACAGAGTGCTCTTTCAAAACTGGGGTAGACTCATTTTGCTAATGGCTTTTTCCATGAACCCCAGCCAGCCAGCAAGTATATTCTTTGAGGATTATGATCTGACCAGCATGCTCAGGAATCTTTAAAGAGAAGAACCATCTTTATCCTCAGCTGTTTTAAGGCCAGTCAGGAGACAGAGCCTCCTAGAGATGAAGTAATGAGAGGCTGGCCACTGAAAGTACACAAGAAGTAAACAGTGGCCATTCCCGTGACCCTACTTTTTTTGGGAGTCTGGCACCCCAGGGGCTCCTGGGTGATGCGCAGGAGAGAGAACCAGAGGTGGAAGACCCCATTTCTAGGCCTGCCCCCTTGTGTACCAGCTTCGTGACCTTGGGTGAGTCACTTTGCTACCCCTGCCCCTGGTTTCCTCCTTGACAAACCAGAGGCGTTGGCTTAGCAGGATTTTAATGTTTCTGCACCTTAAACATTCTAATTCTGGAGCTTGCATTCAAAGAAATGACCGACTCTGTTAACTCATTCGGATAGTTTCAGGATCACTGTACAATTGCTCTGGGGGCTGGAGATTGGGGCCCACAGTTGAAGACAGGATGGAAAGAGCTCTGAGGTGCGGGGTAAGCCGTGGCAGCTGGAACTCCTGCTTCCTAATGACCACATTTGGTGGTCGGGCTCACCATGGAAGGTTCTTAACCTTGGTTACTTGTAAAAATTCTGATACCCAGACCACACCTCAGACCAATTCAGAATTTCTACAGGCGGGGCCTGGGAATCAGTATTTTTAAAGTTATCCAGGTGATTCTGGGGTGTGGCCAGCATTGAGAATCAACAGCCCTAGATCTTAAGTAAAGCTGTGGTTCAGTGTTCTGGGCATCTCTTTTAGGGGAAAAGTGATAGTGGTTGGTTTAAAAAAAAAAACAAAAAACACAGTACACAGAGAGAAAAAAATTTCTAGATTTGAGAAGCATGTTGATTTGGTAATCACAGCTGTTGATGGTGAGTAGTTGCCCTGAGATTTGGATCCCCAGTTTTCTTTCTCTGGGTCAGTGGTTTCTCAAACATCTCTGAAGGAGTAGAACCATCTGTAGTTGGTTATTTCTGCTTGGGAAACTCAGAGTCCTAAGTGGGGGGGTGGAGCCAGGGCAGGGGCGGAGCACGAGTGGATTAAACAGACCGTAGCACGCAGCCACGCATAACACGCAGCCACGCCTTTTTCATGAAGCCAAGTCAGAGGCCTCAGCCAGCGCTGGCATACCTTAGTGTCAGATCCTTGGCGATGCCCCGGTGGATGCGAGGGGCTGTGAAAGTATGCGCTATGCCGTTTCCTGTGCCTTGGTGAGTGTCCCTGCCCTCGGTTGAGAGGATCCTACCACCCTCATCAGCCATAGCATCGAAACACTTCCGTTTATGCCCAGTTAGTAGTTCATGCTTCCCTGCGGGGACTCCATCCCTACAGCCAAATGCAATCTGAGGGGACACAGCTGTCCAGAGTAAACATTCATGGGAAAGGACAGCTCAATTCTAATATCTTTTCAGGCAGAGGGGAGGGTATATTGTGATGGGGGTGGGATTGTGAAGGTGACTGCTTAATGGGTGTGAAATGAGCTTCAGGAGGGAGGAGAACTTGTCGGTATTGATTAGCCCCGAAGGGCCTCGCGTATGGGGAGCAGGGTCGAGGAGCTTTTACAGTGACAGGGTTTGAGATGTGGGTGTAGACACAGATGCCAGATGGAGGTGGTTATTTCTCAGACGAATGAGGAATCCGTCAGTCACTAAATGTTTATGAAGCAAGGCACTCAGAGAAATGGCAGATACGGCCTCTGCCCCCAGAGAGCTTACAGTCTGACTTGGGGTTTGAATACACAAGTGTGGGATAGTATGAAGGTCTTCTGTGCTGTGGGCACATGGTGAGTACCCAGGGGTTTGGAAGGAGGGGCCATGGAATGGGTGGGACGGGACAAATGCATCAAGGGATGTGGACCTGAGCTAGTGAAAGGGAGACACATGGGCCCCACTAGTGAAGTGTGCCTGTCTCCTCACTCCTAACACGATGTTGATCATCTTTGGGGAGCAGCCCCGAGGGGCACCCCATTGCTAGTAGGAGCGACTTTTTGTTCTTGGCTCCCATCAAAATTCTCTGCTTTCAGGAGTCAATTTTCCTCTAGCTTTTTCCTTCTCCTGTGAGGGGTCGTCTCTGCCAACCCTCTGCTTTGATGACTACCATCTGCCCACCTTAATTTCCTGCGTAGTTTCAGCTTGAAAGCCTTTTCTCTCTGGACCCAGAAATATCATGTAAGATGATTGTTCTTGGTTCCAGTAGCCACCTGGCACCCTCTCAGCGGTGGCTGCATTTCAGGTATGCGTGGGAATGACTATCTGTGCATCAACGAACTCCAGTTTGTCCTGTGAGCGAGCTGTGTGATCACTGGTAAATGTAGGACTGGCTTTGTTAGGCCCTGACTGTGGCCAAGGCTATTATTTCTCTGTGGGTAATTATTTCAGGCTTCACGGTCACAAGCTGAGCATAATCAAGGGCAGATAAGAAAGCCATATATAGAGCAAAGTACATATTTCTCGAGGTGGGCGGCAGAGGCCTCATATATATGTGTGTGTTGGTGTATGTGTGTTTAAAAAAAGACCTATATTTTCTGGGCAGTGGAACTTAAGTTTCCAGTAAACATCTCTTCCCTTTTTACTTTACCTTTTAATTTGGTGTTTATGGTCTCTGTGCTTTGAAATTGTTTTGCTGTGTTGCCAGCTCTGCCTGAAAAGGGGGGGGGCGGGGAGAGAGCCAGGCCCTTGGGAAGCCATGGTTTCGATCAGAGTTCTTAGAGCTCCTCTGGCCCAGCTGATTGACGGCTCAGCGGTGATTGCTGGAGCTCATCTAGAAGAATAAAAACAGACACCTGGAGTTCGAGGTGGGAGGGGATATGCATTTATTCGTTTCTCCCCTGTTATCGCCTTTATTGCGGGAGGCATCATCTATATGTAATTCTGGTCTGGGGTTTGTTTTCTCTGTTCCCCATTTGCCCACCTTGATGCTTCTGCTCTGGAAATCAGAAGTGCCCAGAGCCCCAGACCTGGAACTAATTCTCTGAGACTGTGGCTTGGAGGCTGGGCACACACGAGGCTCAGCTGTTGCTAAGTGAGAACAGCCTCGCCCGGTAGGCTTGCTGGATCCCTCCCCCTTTACCTGTCGGCGGGGGTGGAAGGCAGAGGGGCAGGCAGGGGCTGGGGAAGCCCACTGCGGAAACACGTGGGTGGAGGCCAGGTGAAATGCATCGGTGAGGGTGAACGTCCGTGGAGGAGCGGAGAGCAGGCAGAGCTGGGGAGAAAACCCACAAGAGCAGCAGAGCTGTCGGGCTGCATCGCGGGGGCAGGCTCGAATGAAGGAAACACAGGCGGTGTTTTGCTGCTTTTTCACACCTTCTAGTTGGGCGCAGCTAGGAAGGCTGTTTCAGAATCCCCCTCAATGAACTGAGGGAGCAGCTCCCGCAGCGGTTCACACCTGGCGTCCGTCAGCACCTGGGAGCACGCCGTGTGGACAGGGCTGCTCAGACCTCTGTCGGGGTGACCTTTTCTCCGGACAGAGAGAGCCCAGTGAACCGAGAAGGGCAGGCCCTTCCTCAGGGACGCTCAGCACCTGGCTGCACAGAGCTCCCAGGAGACCCCAGGAGAGCATTTGACACACAGCAAACAGTCTTGAGTGTGAGCACAGCCGACAGCTTTCTCTTGTAAGGTAGGCTTTTTTTTTTTTTTTTTTTGGCTGGGGGAATTGGCTGCTTTTGTTCTGTTTCTGTATTTCTGAAGACACCAGATTAGGAGCCCCCAGAGAGGTGAGAGAGACACCCTGAAAACCACACACCCCTTCCCGGTCAGCTCTGCCTGCCTGACGACCATTGCTCCCTGGCTGCTGTTTCAATGCATTGTCCTTTCCCCCACTTTCTTCTCCCTCTGAGCCTCTTGGTGATTCTGAATAGCAGGGAAAGCAGCCAAGTGTCCTCCTGTCTGTGACCTTCATCTGCCCCCTCCTGTGGGCGGGGTGGGGAGGGGATGTGGAGCATACTTGAGGTTTTGCAGAGCGCTTTCCCATGGTCCTATCTTCACAGCAGCCCTGGGAGAGGCAGGGAAGTGGTCTCACCCCTATCTCGTAGGTGACGGGGACAGTCTCTGTGTTAGTGGAGAAGCAGGGACAGAGGCCCTTCCACCAGTTCTTCGGCGGGGTCGTTCTTTTACTGCACCGAGTGGCCTCAAAAATAAAGGCACGAGGTGTGTGTGTTCGCGAGGGTTCTCGGTGTATCCCTCCGATGATACCAGACTCTTTTCCAACCACTGTCACTGGGAAGGGGAGACACCACCGTGACCTTTTAGGTACTGTATTTTACAGTTTACAAAGTGCTGTCACCTACCTGATTTTATTTCATCTCTGTGACAATCTCTGGAAGTAGATGCTAGTCCAGACGAGCATAGGGAGCCCTGGAGATGCTGAGTGACTCAGCCCAAGGCCCCCAGCTGGTCAGCGGCCCCGTGGGAAGGGGGTAGCACCAAGCTGGATGGGGAAGTGAGAGTCCAGCGGAGCAGGGGGTGGTGAAACCAGCAGTTGGAGGCGTTGAGTTTTGCTCTTCTTGCCTCCGAAGCCGCACAGGGACATGGTTCCTGACCTGACCCTCCCATGGAGGGCTTGACTCTGGATGCCCTGCCTTGAATGGAAGCCTGGACCCCCAAGTGTGAGGCGGAGGCACAGCCAGGCCGAGCGAAGGGCTACCCCGAGGGAGTGGGGACAGGCTGCTTGGGAGTGGCCGGAATCGGGGTCCATCCTGCTCGGCTCACACAACCGCGAGGCCGACTTGGCAGGGCGTGTGCAAGGAAGACGGCACTTCAGAGCAGGGCGCCTCTCCTGGGGTAGTAGGAAGACCTGCAGTCTGACAGATTTTGCTGAAAATCCCAGCTCTGCGACTTAGTAGCTGTGGGCTCTGGGGACACTTGGAACACTTGGGACCTCAGCTTGAGGGTACTCCTTCAGAAGCATGGGGTCCCTGCCACAGTCTGGGTCATACACAGTAGGTACTCCCCGGGTCAGAAGTGACTTGATAGGTTATCTAGTCCAACCCCTTCAACAGATGGAAACTGAGGCCCTGAGAGGAACAAGGACTTGCCCAAGGTCACAGTGAATGTGCGGCAAAGCTAGAGTTCGAGCAGGTCTCTTGATCCCCCTGCCTGGGTGTTTTGTTTACTTGTGCTTTGCCTGAATGAACCCGGGGTAGCTTTTGTTGTTAGTTCACACCCTGGCCAATAGCCCTGTCCCCGAGTAGTTAGTTTTCTTATGAAGTGGAGTCAGCCAGCACCCAGGGATGAAAGTGTAAGGCCTCTGATGTCAGGTTCTTAGGCAGAGAAGAACGAGTGGGAGGACAGGGCAGAGCGGTAAACACTTTTTGATGCTTGCCTGATGTGAACCATCCTGGTTTTCCAAGAATGCTCGATGGTAAGCATGGTTCTGACGCTGAAATGTTCCACTCAGAGTTTTGGAGAGTAGACGTACATTTCTCGTAAAGCCCTTGATGCTTCTCTCTGCTGCATTCCCCACCCCCATTTCCCTAGGGCTTTAAATCATCTTTGGCTTGGGGTTGAAAGTAACCCATTACAGTGGTGAGCCTTGTGGTCCATTTTGTGCAGTGTTGTCAGGCTAAAATATTATAAACAGACCACCAAACTGTGTCTGGTCCAAGGCCAAGAACCTCCTTCTCCACTTGAGCGTTTGATTATCTGCTACAGCGTTCAGCTTTGAGTTCAGTGCAGGAATCCAGCATAATTTCTTATATTGTTACCATCTGGTTTTGTGGAGTCTTGCTTTTGATTTTAATTGTGCCCTTTGGGAGAGAGAAACCCTACAAGTGGTGGGAAAATAAGATCCCCGTTCCTCACCCAGGCACCCCAGGCACACACACGTTGCTGCCAAGGTGCTTGGTGGATGTGGCTGAACAGAATCCTCTGAATTTCTGAGCGTCCTCTTTCATTATTCCTGCTCTCCCAGCAGTCCCAGGGCCCTTGGCTACCTCAAAGGGATTGCTCAGATCGGTCCCAGGTCAGAGTCTGACCTGAGATGGAGCTGCCTCCGTGGTAGTGAGGGCTGAAGGTAGTTTGGGGTGTTGCCCAGTGTGACCCGCCCTGTCCGGAGACCAACATTGCGGTGATAACGTTATGTGACCTCTTTAACAAGTGAGTCACTTGCCCTCAGATAACCACCGGTACTTTCATGGGGAACTGCTAGTACCATTGTGGCTGTGGCCATGGTTTCTGCAAAAGAAGGTGATTTTAGAAATGAAGGTACAGAGATTGGTCTCCTTAGATTTGTTGTCATGGACTCCTGGCTCCCCAACCTTTTCCTTTTCAAGACTCACCTTGTTTTCTCTTCAACCATGTGCTTGGTACCAGTTTTAAATATTAGTAATTGAGCTTCCCTGGTGGCGCAGTGGTTGAGAGTCCGCCTGCCGATGCAGGGGACACGGGTTCGTGCCCCGGCCCGGGAGGATCCCACGTGCCGCGGAGTGGCTGGGCCCGTGAGCCATGGCCGCTGAGCCTGCGCGTCCGGAGCCTGCGCTCCGCAACAGGAGAGGCCACAACAGTGAGAGGCCCGCGTACCGCAAAAAAAAAAAAAAAAAAAATATATATATATATTAGTAATTGATGATAAATAACTGACACTCTTCTCACATTCTTGGAAGACAACCTTCATATTGTTACCTCTTTTAATTTTTCATGTTATCTTCTAGAGTTGTCCATTCGCATAAGCATTTTTGTGTACCTGTAATCAGAGTATGTTAGTAAGTCTAAACAGGAAAGCAGGAACACCATCAAGTATTTACCACAAAGGGAATTTAATACAGGCCTTCGTTACACAGGTGATAAAGAAGCTGAGAAGCCAAACATGGAAAGGCGAGGCGACCCAGAGCTTAGTGGCAGGAGGTCACTGCTGCCTATAGGCTGGAGGGCCCAAGGGAAGAGGTGGTGTGACCGGAGCCCAGGGTCAGGGTCAGCGGTGGGCCTGTGTAGAGCAGATGCAGCTGCTTCTATTAGAAATGCCCACCCAAGGCAGAAAGGGAGAGAGGGGAGAAATGCCCTGGCCGCTCCCTTCCTCCCACCTTCCACTCTCCCACAAGTTCCTGCTGTTGTCCAAACCCCCCTGACATGAGGCCTAGAAAGTCAGGAGTCAGCCCTGGGGATACAGAGCAGAGGACAGGAAGATGAGTAAGGGATTAGAGGACACACAGCACCTGGACCAGCCTAGGGTGCCAGCCTCCTGTTCTAACTTGACATTGTCATAAGCATCTCCTTGTGTCTCCTCATGGTCTTAATTACACGTTATTTCAAGTAGATGTACCAGAGTTAACCATTGGGAGAGTGCTTAAATCGATGATAAATCAGCAGTTCTCAAATTGTGGTCCCCAACCAGCAAGTATCAACATCACCCAGGAACTTGTTAAGAGTATCAGGCCTTACCCCAGACCTTCCCACTCAGAACCCCTGGGCGCATGGCCCAGAAGAAGTCTGTGTTTCCTCTGGAGGATGCTGACACACATTAAAATTTGAGAACCACTGTTACAGGTGATCCTGCACCTCACTAAAGGTGGGGACGGGATACTGAGGGTACTGTTGGTCAGGGGTCTTTATAGAGAGAAGTGTGGCGTGGAAGAAAAGGCCCAAGACTCCAGGGCTGTACACCTCTAAGGTCAAGCCTTCTCCCTGCCCTTAACTTCCCTGGGTGATTGTTTTTTATTTTGTTCAACAGCTAAAAAGATCATACCAGTGGTGGTATTATGAGGATTAAATGAAATAACGGGCATGATGTTCCCTATATGTTGGGTCTTCTGGAGCTTTGGGGAAGGAAATGTGGCAATAGCAGCCCACTTCTGGGCCATAGGAAATTGGCCCTGGTGCCAGTACCTGAGGGGTGTAGTCTAAAAGTCAATGATGAACACTTAGGAGGTTGAAAGTGAGCTTTAAGGCAATAGGAATCTTGGACTGAGGGTTCCATATCTGTAGTCAAGTTTCCCCTCCCCACCCCGTTTTTATTAGTGGTGCTGACCTGACTCTGTGATTGCCACTATCTTGTCACTCTTTCTTGTCTGGCCATTTGGTGCCGTGGAAAGGACCCTGATCTCAGGCCAGGACCCCTGGTTTCCCGTGCTGGCTGTGTCTTCTTGGGCGAGTCACTTATCTGAGCTGCACTTTTCATATTTGTAAAATGTCCCCCCTCACTGACCATGGTGCGGATCAGGTGGGATGATGGATGTGAAATTGGCCTTGAACTTTAGTGGACCCCTTGAATATAAAGCTTTAAGGTCCACACCTCCACCGGGGCCCTTTGCCAGCCTTGCCATCTCCATAAACCTCTTACTCTACTCCCAAAGCAGGAGGTGCTTCATCCAGCCAAGGCAGGCATCTGGGTGCATCCTTGTTCTAACAGTGACCTGTAGGAAGGCACCAGGCCAGGGATCTTCCACATATCTTTCTCTTTCAATCCTCCCAGCAACCTTACCGAGGAGGGAGTCTTACAAGAAGTAACCAAGGCCCAGATAGCTGAAGAGGAAGGATGTAAACGAACCCAGTCCTGAGGGGACAGACTGAGGCCCAGTTGGCCTCAGAGTCATCCACAGAGTTGCTGTTACTAAGAAGGGAAAGGGGAACTGGGTAAAGGTCCTGCTGACTTACGGTGATATATCAGGCCTGCAAGTATTGTGGATGCAATTGACAAGCCAGTTGGAGCCTGGCTCCCCGACAGAGACCCACGCCGCCAGTGTTCCCATCTTATTGCCTCTGGCAGCACCTGAGAGAAACCTCTTGGATCAGTGGGAGGACCAGCCAGCATCCTCCTGCAGACCTGGATGCCTTCCACATTTAATGGCTGAGGAAGCTGAGGCTTAGAGAAGTCAAATGGTTTACCTGAGGTCACCCAGGCCAGGAATCGGAGCCCAGATCGCATCCGTTCTGGTCCAGGGCTCTTTGCATGACCCCAAGTGTTTCCTAGATCCAGGCATGACCAGCACTTGGCAGTTTTCCATAAGCTTTCCCAGCCTCCCTCTGGGGGGTCCTCAGGGTAGGCAGTAGGTCTGCCTGAGGCGGCCGGCGTTGGGTGGTCTGCGGTGTGACAAGTCCAGTGAATCAGCCTAAATCCGGGGGAGGTCAGAAGATGCGTCATCCCCCAGCCAGCAAACATTATCCTACCGTTTGGGTTGCAACTAGAAGTGACATCAGGATGGGATGTGAAGCCTCTGGGACGGGAGGACACGCTGCTTCCATTCATCCCACACTTGGGGGTCAGTGGGGGCCGTCTTCCCACCTGTTAGCTCCTCCCAGGCAGGGCTGAGGGCGTCTACCTAGCCAGCCATCTCCTAAGGTAAACTCAGCACTAAACAATCTTATTGTGCAAGCTCTGCTCAGAATCGCTGCCCTGAGGAGAAGGCTGGGGCAGGGCAGGGCAGGGTGTGTTAACATGGAACGGGCCTGCTCAGGCAGGTCCTAAGGACTCTAAATAACTGTGCTGGAGGCAGGACCTGAGCTTTTAACTCAGGAAATACATGGTATTTCGAATATAGCCCGGATGATCTGAGGATCACAATTACCTGAGATCTGCCTTACAGGCATTTAGGGAAACAAACGGGGGCTGCGCGCTAACCTAGGTAAGGATGCTGCCCCACACCTTACACTGAGGTATCTCAGTGACGCCTTCGCGGTAATTCTTTATTTAAATCCTGGCAGGCTGCAACTGACTTAATGTTCCAGAACTTTTGGAGTCCGTCGCTCTCTTTTTTCTTTCCTTTCCTAGACTTCAGTGCACTTGAGTTTTAACCCAGCTCTGCTACCGGCCTCTGGGCGGACATCCGGGCCGCATGGAGGGGTGTCTAGAAAACTCTTCCATGTGTCTCCTCTACCCTCCACGGTACTCACAGAAAACTTCACTACTGATGCTTCCGGTGTGTGTGTGTGTGTGTGTGTGTGTGTGTGTGTGTGTGTGTGTGTG